>NW_015150468.1:1289318-1293508 GCF_000732505.1 Cyprinodon variegatus
TATATATATATATTTACATTTACATACATACATGTGAACGTACATATGCATACCTACACAAACACATCAGGTCCATTTACACCCTTTAACATCAGCTCTCGGATTACTGCGAAAAGGTTCTGAAGTCATGGTTTTTCTACTTTATCAGAAAACAGCTTTTAACTATGTTTCCCAGTAGTTGTTTATTTCTAGCTTTATGCATAAGCTGGGCATCAGATGCAAAAGAAAGCCTAATAAAACAATTTAGCCCATGTAATGCATTTTACTGAAGTCAGTAAAGCGAGGATACACATTATAATCTAAACTTTAAAATATTACACAGATAGAAGGTGCAAACCTTTTAATTTATTGGTCTTTTTGTTTACCCTGGTTTGGATCCTTCTATCATCTCTACAGAGTTTTAAATCTCATTTGACATTGTTCCCTCTATAGACACTGTAGCTTCTGTTTTCCATTGAAACATCTTTCTGTGACTCTAGGCTGAAACCGAAGGCGTTGTGATGGTGAACTTCTACAATGACTACGTCACGTGTAGCAAGACGGCCAGCCTCTCAGATGTTGCTGGTAAATCACTATTCTGCCCATAGCAGCAGCTCGAAAACTAGTTAAATCACAACATTTATCGTCTACTTTAAAAGCAAACTGAGATTCTTTTCCCCACTTTAAAGTAAAGTTTACTGCTTTCATTGCAGATCACTTTGACCATATCAAGAAGGTTGGTGGTGCAGGAATTGTTGGTTTTGGTGGGGATTATGATGGAGTCACCAGGTGAGTGCTGCTTCAAGGCATGATGGGATTTTTAGTCATCAAAGGTTTTTTAGCAAGTTCCAAGGTATTACATAAACACAGTTAGAATGAGGGAAGATGAAATTTGATTTAATTATAGAAAACGTTATGACTTCCACCTGAAATCTTAATCAATACAGGAGATATCAATTGAAAAAAATATCAATTTAAAGTTAAGCTATCTTTGTTTTAAAGCAGAGAAAGATGAAACATAAAACCATAAAGGTAAACCAGTAAGCATTGAAGCATTTTTTTTTTTTCTGAAACGCCATTGTGTCAGGGTTCCTGAGGGTTTGGAGGACGTATCCAAATATCCTCATCTGGTGGCTGAGCTTCTGAGGAGAGGCTGGACTGATCAGGAAGTTAAAGCTGCTCTTGGAGAAAACCTCCTCCGAGTCATGAAGAAGGCTGAGGAGGTGAGAAATTTAGACACTGAATCATTCCTTTTTAATTTTTTTTGTTATTCCTTGAAGGACTGTAAAATTGAGACTTTATATAGTGCTAATGATTTGCAGTGAACAGAAAAGAGCATAGGAGATTATAGAGATGAGCTCTTCAATAAAGACTCCATTTATCTCCCTTTATTCTCATATCAACTTGTGTCACATCCTAAACATGATGCCACCTCTGTAAATCAACCCAAAGGTATTTGACTGGTTACTCTGTCCAGGCCAGTCAAGTTCTTGCAAACCCAGCTCTCTCACCCGGGTCTTTATGGACCTTGCTATGTGATCTTGTGCTCAGTCATGTTGGAACAGGAAGGTATCATCCTGAATCTATTTTCAGAAAGAAGAGCACATGAAGTAATCAGTTTCTATTCAGCAGAAGGAAGGATCTGTTGAAACACTGACCCATTATGTCCTCTGCTACCAAAGCCAAACCAAAACTGACCTGCTCTGTGATTTTGAAATGCTCTATTACACTGATGACATCCTATCACTGTGCAACACTGGATTCCTCTGAACCAATCAGAGCGACCCATTCTATCACAAATATTTGTGTCAGCATACCTTGGTGTTGCCATGGAAATTGATGATTTGGAGTTTGGTGATCCAATCAGACTGTTAATATAGAGTAGGTAGACAAATGCATACCTGAGTAGGGCTTGTGAAACACCTTATAAGCTAAAATGACTCTGTGCCTAAAACAAAACTGACATCATGCGTCTTTCCAGCTTTTTGTTCGTATTTGAATTGAAACACTGGGGCAGCTGCTATACCAGGCTAATCTTGCACCGTGGTTACTCCAACTTAATGTTTAATGTACTTGGATATGAAGATTTTAACATAAAAATACAAAAATGCTGTGTTGCTTATATTCAAAGAGTATTAGAGTTCGGAGGCTCTAAACACTAAAAGGCATCTTTAATTAAGCAAATTTCACCATTAAGGTTATATGCTGTAGATCTTTGCATTCCTGAAATTAACTCTCAAGGATTATAATAATCAGCCAAGATAAACACTGAAGGAAGATTGAGTTGAAAAGGGTTATGCATGAGGACATACATTGTATTGACAAAGTTTTATTTTTAACTTCAACTGTTTCACAATTTGTTGGATTAAAACCTGAAATGTATGTATTTCATGGACCCATTTTGAGTCTTTCTTAGCTTCTTAATTTGTTGAATTAAGAAATAGACTTTATTAAAAGACCTTTCATGTTGCTCTTAGTTTAAAGAGCTGAACTCAAACCACTTGTGAGCAGACATTCAATCGTGAATAATAAAAAAAAAAAATCCCAACGGCCCCTCACATGACACACAGTTCCAGTCTCCCAGGAGGCCCCTCCCACTACCGTCAGCACTCAGCCTGGAGACAAAAGGGTGGGGATAAACAAGCAAATACAAAAAAAAAAAAAAAAAAAAATATTACAGTTTAAACTTGGCCAAAGACTAAAATGAGGTTATCTCCAACATAACCAATTAAAATCAATGCTTTAATAGAATAGTCTAAAAGAACCCCTGGTTGCTACCTGCAACAAAACTGGGGGCCACACAAAATAGAATGTTCAAAAGGAAATACCAACCAATGAACCAGATAAACTAAACAAAAAAAAAAAATGAAAAGAAAACAGGGAAGCAAAACAGCAGGGTCTCCAGCAAGCTGCCGCAGCTTTAGAGCAGAGTTGGATGACTTCACCTCAAATCAGAGGATCCTTTTCAGCCCACAGCAGGACGATCAGCTTTCCAATACATTCCGTTTCATGTGATAACTGCACTGGGGAGAGTGAATTACAGCCACAGCCCCGGTACAAAGCAGCAGACTTTCAGTGGTTTTGATGTTAGAGCTTAAGACCTGCATGCTTTCCAAGTGACCTTCCCAACGGCGTGTGACCAAATGCCAGCATAAGCAACCAGGTGAGAGAGTTTCCCTTTATACTCTCCAGCAATCATGAGGTAATTAGGGGGTCAGGTGTTCTGAATATTGGGGCAGGCTTCTTCCTGCTACACCTTGAACTCAAAGCTATTTCTGACATTTTGAATTGAAAAAGCTTCCTGGATGGAAAGTGAAATGTCTTCAAATTTGGAGACAAAGTCCAGTGTTTTTTGTTTTTTTTTTACTTTTTACTTTTTTGGAATGCCTAAAAGATTTTATATTCACAAGATACTGACTGGTCTGAAGACCAGTCACTATCTGATGTGTCCACCATTTGTCTCACACAGAGTCTCATTTACATGGAGTTGATCAGACCCCAAATTAAGCAAAATGGCACATCCAAGCCTGGTCTTTCAAAGTAGCAGCCTAAGACAAAACCCATGCAATAACTGTGCTTCCTAATCAGCATCTTGATATGCCACACTAGCAAGGTGGAATGGAATATCCCTGCAAAGGATAAGTGCTCACTAGCACAGATTTAGTGAATTAGGCAACTTTTTACGTGCCTGAGGGGTCCCCGGTGATGTTATTTCATTAATGGAAGAGCAGAAGGTGGTTGAAATGAGAGAGCTAGTCTCTGAAACAGACATGGCTATGGCTTGATGCTGACATGCTTGTAAGCTGTCAGAATTCCGTCAGAATTCTGAGATTAGAGACAGAATTCAGAGATTAAAGACAGATTACAGAGAAAAAAAGTCAGAATTCAGATATTAAAGTCAGAATTCAGAGATTAAAGACAGAATTCAGAGATTAAAGACATTCAGAGATTAAAGAAAGAATTCTGAGATTAAAGTCAGAATTCTGAGATTAAAGTCAGAATTCAGAGACTAAAGAAATTTCAGAGATTAAAGTCAGAATTCAGAGATTAAAGACAGAATTCAGAGATTAAAGACAGAATTCTGAGATTAAAGTCAGAATTCAGAGACTAAAGACATTTCAGAGATTAAAGACAGAATTCAGAGATTAAAGACAGAATTCAGAGATTAAAGACAGAATTCTGAGATTAAAGTCAGAATTCAGAGACTAAAG
>NW_015150468.1:1293594-1352699 GCF_000732505.1 Cyprinodon variegatus
ATCCTCTTCCATATTCTCCACACATTTGCTGTGTCCTCTAAATAGATTAGATTAATGAAAAATGGGTAAATGGATAAAGGGATAAATGACAAATAGATAAATGAAAAAGAGAAATTGGGAAATTGATAATATGAAAAAAAAAAAAAATTGGTTTAATGAAAAAGCTAAATTATTTTTAATTTTTATTAATTTCACTCATTTTCTTCATTTTTTTAATTTATTTTACTCATTTTTTATTTATTTCACCCATTTATTTATTTAATTTTGGCTGAAATGGCCCTCCATAGTATGGGTCTCTGACTGCAGCTTTCCAATAAATGACAGATTTGTGGAAGGTCTAAATAGTTAAACTAGTTAGTGCTGATTCATGTGAATTCAAAATGAACACTCATGAGTTGTTTTTGCCTATTTCAGGTCAGTACAAGTATGTCTGCTAACCTCCCAGATGACGTTCCTATTCCATACGAGGATGTGATGAACCCCTGCAGGACAAGCTATGGCTACTCTGACCCCAACTCAGGAGCTGTTCATTCACTCAGCAAACTGACCCTTCTGCTCACATTTGCTTTACAGGCTGTTATAACACTGAGAGCTTAATAAGCTCCTCAGCAGAGCCAGTTCATTAAAACAGCAAATCTTGAACATCAGAAATTAAAGCCCTTGTTTCTTTGCAGTAGTGATTTTTTGCTCTATTCTCTGTTCTGTTTGTTGCTTCATCTTCATCTGTTCTATGAGACATATGAGTTACTTAACTAATGCTCAAAGCTAAAGCTCTGACTTCCCATCCACCATGAAATAATCAAAGGATCAGTCTGCTTATTATAGACAAGTGTTTGTTTTTCTTTTTCTATTCTCAGGGAGTTTATCAGACATAACAGTTAATCCATTAAATGAAAGAGTTCTCATGTGAACAAATGGCTCCATCTAGTGTTCTCAAATAGCAACTACAATACAAGTTATATGAACCACTTGGCAGGTTTGTTTTTACTGGACAATAAAGCACAGAAATTAACAAACTACAATCAGCTGTATGAGCTTTTTTTTTTTGCAAAGGCATCACTGATTAATCACTGGAGAAGAAATTAAAATGGTTTTACGGAAGGACATTTTATGAGAACCAAGTTTGTGTTTTCTCATTTCAAATCATAAAACACATAAGGGAAAGGCTTATGTTTTTTTTTTTAAATAGGCCCATTCAAGATTCTAAGATATATCTTAGCCTCCCAGCATTTACTTTTAAACATAAGCAATTATAACCCTTTTTATAATAAATGCACTACAGTGAAATCTGGTATTCTAAAATCCCAAATAATTTAAGCATCGCCGTCGATATAGTTGATTAGTTCCATTCCTTTCTTTTCAACATACAGTTGTTAATTTTGGGAGGATAAAAGAAAAAAGTAAATGATGCATGGTTGGCACACCTTCCAAAATAAATTAATTTACCATCACTTTGCTTTTTTTTCTATTTAACTCACACTACAATGAAACACATAAATATTAGCATTAACAATGCTAGACATACATAAAACACAAAATAGTGGCTGAGGAAGATCATTTAATAAGATATAATTAAATGATAGCAAAGCACAAAAATATAGTAACTAAGGTTTTATTGACGGTCTCAAGTGTTCAAAATGGCTACTTTTTAACTTTTTTTTATTAGCAAACAGTACATGGTGCTTAAGAAAGCTTTTATTTAACCTTTATGGAGCTTTAAATTAACTTTTTAAGTAATTATGTGTAATACAAAATAAGTATTCTCTTTCTAAAAGCTGCCTTTTTCTTAACATGCATCTTCATTTCCTGCTTGTGTGAAGTTAAAACACCTGTGCTCCAATGAGCAGCCAGAGATCAGACTACTTAAATGATTAACTCTTTTCTAATTCCCTCATATCTTCGCTGCAGCACAGAGTAGTCATCCAGAATGAGCAAAAAAAAAAAACACAGTGAGACAAATTAACATTAGAGAATGGGCAGTTTTTTTATTACAATTGTTTGAAATTTATATTCAACTCCCTCTTTCATAGCAGCTCATGCAAATTAAATATGTTCAGACCTCATAATTTTATTAATATAGATTTGTTTCTGTACATTTTTATTTTCCAATAATACAGCAATGCAGTGCGGCTGATGGAAACTGCAACTCAGTATATTCTAAACACAACTTCAATGGCTGAAATGTGGCTTTTTCCTCAGACATATGAAGATATCTATATAAATTAAAATATAAGAAGGCAGTAGTTTCAGGTAAGAGTTTGGCAGTAACAGGATCTACAGATGAAAAGAAAACAAATTTCACATTGGAGACTTGCTCATGGATGAGCATCCAGCTCAGATTAGATTTTTTCTCGAATGTCTCACATACTGATATTGACATACTGCATATAATCCCGTTTTTCAAAAAACTAATCCTTTAAAAATATTTTTCTAGGTAACAACAGACAGGATGTAGATTTTTAAAGCCCAGTGAGAGCTCTTGAAATACGAACTGCAGGTTGGATGACCAAAGGCTTCAGCTAAATGTCCTGAACCACCAAATATAAGAAGTGCCTAAATCTTATTTAGCAAGAGACGGAAATAAGGTGCTATGAGGTCAGTACTTTAGATGAGTTTTCCACCTGAGGTATCTTTGGAAGAGGCCTGGAGAAAAAGTCTGAATCAGTCTGCAGTAGGAGGTTGCTCACAGGTTTATGATGCAACCTCGCTCTGTGTTTCATTTTCCTGCTCCTGTGTGTTGCTGTCTGATAGCAGGGGTGGAACAGTGGGCCCAGCAATCCTGTATGGCAAATTATCCTTGGACAACATCTTCCTGGTGGCAGAAACCAAGCGGGAATAGTTATCAGGATTGTACTCAGACGCTGGAGGCCGCGTGCACAGCAGAGGCAGACTGTCCCTGTCTGGTTGGGACAGGAAGAGAGGAGGTCGTCTCTGGTTCTCGCCCTCCTTCAGGGAGTCCGGGAGCGACTTGCGTTTGCTTTCAGGCAAGAGCATAATGCAGAGCACAGACAGGACGGCGAATGAGGCGAAGATTACGTGGTGCAGGAAGTAGCCGCTGTTATTCTGAAGCTCCATCAGGGAGGAGGCCGCCATGCCAATGCAGCCAGCTGCCATCACCAGTCCGAAACAGCCACCGCTGGTATAGAGATGGAAGGAATGAAACAGCATGAGCCACAGGCCAAAGAAACCTTCCTCTCAAATTATGACCCCAAAATTTACAACCACTGAACAGGATATACCGTCAGACCAACATGACCTGACAGCTATATTGGTTAAATCTAAAACAAAGACACTCACCGAACCACAGTCGGCATGACCTCACAGGCGAAGAAGGCGCTGAGCATGGCGAGAGCCTGAGAGAACAGCAAACCCACCACAGAGAGGACCAACACCAGACCGCCTTTGAGATCTGACAACAACAGGAGCAAAAAGCTAACTGACAAAATGTCTTTGAATTTAGTAAGCAAGTTCTCCTTCCTAGATTAAGAAGTAATTTGACTTTTTGCAAAGGAGGAAATCTCACATTTCTGTGTTCGAGGAGACGTTCTTTAAAAGCATGTAAGACCAAAATACTGAGTCACCGCATTTAAATCCTTCTGCTTTCACTATACTGGACCGACCCTATTATTTCTAAGTCAAACAGTAGAGTAAATGTCAGACAGTGGACATACACTGCGTGAGAGCAAGCAGCAGCAGCGAGGAGAGCCCAGTGATGATGGCGGAGAGCAGGAGCATTCCACGCCGACCAAAGTGATTAACAGACATGCAGATGAAGACACAAGCCAGGGCTCCTGTTATCACACGGAGGAAGTACATGAAGTAAAAGTTGTTGGAGTATAAGTGCAGGTTTCTGGTGAAGCAGTACTGGATGCCTGTTCCAATAAACCTGCAGGGTAGAGAAAGTGAAAAGTAGATCAACATCTTGAAAACCAAATGTTACTGCAGCTTAAAAGTGATTTATTCCAGGATTATGGAATAAAAAATTACATTTATGTTATTTTATCACAACCTATTTAAAGTTAGTCTAACATATATCTTTCTCTGTTGCACAGATTCCAGCTTAGTAGGACCTAAAAGCTACTAATTTTATTTTACTACAACACACAAGAGGGAAAATATATGCCACAGAGCTTTCAGATATCAGTTTTATTTCCAGGAGAAATTTAAGAAATTTGATTATACCCATATTTGTGTCAAGGATTTTACCCATACTACCTTATTTTTATGTCGAATTTATTTTTTTGATGTATTCAAAAAACAGAAAAGTTTTGGAGTTTCTAGATTTGGTGCATTTAATAGCTAACTTTTGTTAGTCTTTGGCTGAGATGATCCTACACATGTGGACAACATTGTTGGTAGCTCTTGTTTAATGACAGAAAAACCTACAAAGGTCACAGAAATAACTTGAGTGTGATAACTAAAAATCTAATCTAAAATGAATAAATGAAAGTCAAACCTTGCTTTTCAACCATAACTCAACAAAATGGTTTAACCAAAATAAGCTCATGGAACAGGCCTGGGATCTATTTCACAAAGCAGGTTTACCGAAAACTCTAAGGTATCTAAACCTGAAATCAGGGAAACTGAGTTTTACATTTTAGAAAGAGAGTTTACTCAGCCTTTGTTTCCGTTACCGTAGTAACATACTCCCCAAAGCTAACCTGGTCGGTAGCAGGTTTTCTTTAGTAAACTCAAGAGTGTCCTCTGTCTCTGCTCTCCTTACATCCAGTCACATTGTTTTATTCCCTTTTTTAGTCTGGAGATTTTTGTCATAGTTTTGTGAATAAAAAAAAATTTATTCAGAAGAAATAGAAATTATAGACAAGAATGTTAAAGGTAAAGCCTATAAGTGAGGTATATATACTACCTAGTTACCTATACTTATAGACTTTACCTATAGGTAAAGTCTATAAGTATAGGTAAAGCCTATCTTCCCCACTCCCATTAGACTGCTGATGTTTTGTAAAATGGGTTATTTTATTGTATTTTATCATTATAAAAAAACTGAAATGTTAGAACTGTAAATTTACAGTCATATGTTTATATTACTGTTTTTATATATATTTTTTTTACTATTTCTCAAGGCTGCACTTTAAAAAATGAAATTGTCTAGAGAGCTGTTCTTAACGAAATTTCTTTTTGTTTTACACTTGTGTATACAAAATGACAAATACATCTGTCTAAGTCTAAGACCATCTCCAAGCAAAATGTAGTCCCTGTGACTGTATTTGCAGACACAGTTGTGCTTGACAGTTTAGACACCCTCCCATTAAAGAAAATGAGAAATTCACAATAGTAATACGAGACAGAATAGAACTTTTTGCCAATACACATTAGCTCCATGTTCACAGAAGAAAAATATAGGCATTTATTCCTATTCATTGAATTTTTATTATTGCCTTTGTGAGAATAAAGTTATTTTGGGTTTTTTCATTCATTAAACGAGTGATACTAACAATTTTGTCCCCAGGTGTATAAAGGGAAAACTGACCAGGTCCAATAATTGGTGATAAATCAAAACTTTATGGAAGGCAGACATTTAAAACCAAAGATTTGTGGAAAAGAAAGAACTCACAGAGTGAAGCTGAGAATGAGACAGTTCTTCCAGATAACACGGGTCTGTCGTAGCTCCAGGACTGAATAGTACCTTGGCTGGAGGTCTTCTCCATATGCAGAATCTATTTCTTAAAAAAAATAATTTAAATTCAGTTCATAAGCTTTTTTTGAGGGGAATCAATGCATAAAGGGTCAAAACTATTATTATTTTAATCATTGTTAATATGTTTTTGAAATATAATTTTTTATTCATTTGTTCAAAATGTCTCTTCTAAACAAATCACAAAGCAAAAGATATAAAAAAAATAATTACATACTATGTACATGTGTCAAAATCGTAAGTAATATGAGGAGTATACTGGAAAAAAACATAAGGAAAAATTGTCTGAAACTGATGCTTTTTCTTCATGGTATTAGTTAATTATACTACTGTCAAAATAATAATGATGATAATAATAATATGAATGAAAACAGAGCCCTGCTGACAATCATGTTGAACCTTAAAATAAAAAAGTGTCCATTCATATCAATAATCAAGTGAGAAAACTGCCACATAACTGAGTTCTGCACGAGTAGTCGCCATCTGGTGGTTACTCTAGGAAATACAGTTTGGCGCATAATTTTAATTCAGAAAAGCTTCTGAAACAACATAAGGTGTGGTGAATATTTTAAAACTACAAACTCTGCGAAGACTACATCATATAAATGTGTTGTATAAATGTTTAATAGAGCTTTAAACATAAAAAAGCTGTAGATTAACATATTAAAATGTTTAATTAATGAAAATGAAAAATAAAAAAACACTGATGAAATAGAATGAAAAGTTTTGAACCAGCTGCATGGGCTTGTGTGAAAATGAGCCTTCCATACTTCCATACACAGCTCCACTTAGGTCTGATTAAAAAAAAAAAAAAAAACTGCATTTTGATCATTGCTACACATCTTGGATTAATTAGCTAAAGTATTTAAGCATATTTGAAAATGGAGGACCTAAATTCTTTCCTTTATTCCTCTCAAAACATTGACATAACCCAAAGCAAGAAAGAAACAAACAAACCGAGCTGCACATATAGATGTGTTACCGGATAACAGGGTTTCCCCAGGATACATCTCTTCCTGGAGACAAACGCCATTCCTGGTGGTGAACTCCTGCAGGCTCCTCTTGGCCTGGGGAATGTGATCTGTGGCCAGCAGCCAGCGAGGAGACTCAGGAAAAACTGATGCACAGCTGAGGAAAACAACTCTGTTATTATTTTGTAGGGAGATAACTGGTGTTCAAACAATTATCTCCCAACAAGTCAACACTATAATCAATCTAAATAAAGCCGTTGAAACCTTTGATGAATACAAATTCCTAAACCTTGTTTTTAAATGCTTGGATGTCCCTGCTGTATTTCTGAAATTCAATAATGATCTAATCTAAAGGCATTGTTAAAGACTGAAATAATGAGGGATTTTCTTCTTCAGGACTTTGTGGAATTAACTGAGAGTTTTGAAGAACTTAAAAACCTTCATCATCAGCATCAAGCTGGGAAATAAAAGCATTTGCTCTGATCAGGACTCACCACCAATAGGAGAGTAGCAGAAGCAGAGGCAAAGTGGTCACAGCCTGGAGAATTGGCCAATCATGACAGAGAGCGGCAAAGCCTGGCAACAGCAGCTCCGCAGAGACTGTGAAGAAGCCGCCGATCATGGCAACCATGAGGCGATGGGGAGGGTCAGACAGCTCCAACCCTGAGACGGAGAAAGGCGGTAAACAGAGAGGATGAATGAGAGTCAACCAAAGCATCCGCAAATAAAACATATCTGTGTGGAGCAAATATCGCTCCAGTCAGGAAAGCCTGTTTCCCCTCATTTGCACAGAAAAATTTGAACATTTCCTGCCATATTAAGCAGTATAATGCTCTAAGAGCGGCACCATCATTCCGGGTTTTATTGGGCAGATTTTCTCTTTTGATAGCTACTCATTGTGATTCTTAAAGGTAATGCATCACAACAAGGGGTTTATCTAAAAAAAAATTGCTTTTGAAACTCTTCACATGTTAAGCCACCTCTCTATCCTTGCAGCTCTGAGTGGATTTTTTGAAAAATCCCAATTTTGGGGGCAAAAATAAACATTTTACCATGAGTTAACCATATTCTACGGGCTAAATGAAGGTAACTGAGGGATGTGTATGTCTCTACTGAACATTAGCCTTCTTCCTCCCAGCTCCCACGCCGTGTGTGGGGGGTTTGGGAGGCTCTCATTCCCAGCTTCCACCCCTGCCTGTTGTCCTGTCCTGTTATTGTAGTCTGCTATTTGTGAGGAAGCTGCTTAGGAAGATCATCATAGAGGAAACTTTCCCCTCTGCGCTCCTGAGACCACCATGACCTGACGTCAGTTTGAAAAAATGAAGCTCATCTGGAACAGATGAGCTCTGACCCTACAGGAATGTGGGAGTATGTCAAAGGCAGATAAGAAATAGGCTTAACGGTTATCCAACATTTCAATATGAAGCATTACATCTTTCTACCAAGAAAAATCCTGAGTCTTTAATGTTATGTTGAACCCTTAGAGGCTACATGTTCAGAAGATCTGAGGTTTTGTCTGAATGTAACAGATTAACAATGTTTGTGTCTGATCAGGACCCTGATGACAGATAAGGTTGTATTGATTTTTCTGACAATCACTTGTTACAAAACCAAGATGATGGACTGAGACAAATTGCTCCAGCTTAGAAAGCTGAAGCTATAAAGATGATGACTTCTATAACAGATTAAAACTCTAAACGCGCCTCAGAAGGCACAGTAGAGGAGGAAACAGCAAACTAAGGATTCTCATAGCCACCAGGAGACAACTAAAACGCCTTGGAATGTTGGAAATCAATAATATGATGCTGCCACTCCCAATACTTTATGAGACCAATGGTTTTCTTTGGTTTGCAAGTTTAAAATTTCAAATATTTAGATGGTGAAAAAGGCCAAATTCTTTTTTCCATCCACCTGATGGTCACTGCAAACTACCATCAGGCTTTTTTCATTGTTTTTAAAGCATTTGAGAAAATAAACCAAGAAAAACAAATATTAATAATAATATACAGAGGCTGAGATATTAGATATATCCCACCGACATGTCATTAAGGTAATGGGTGCAAGGTTAAAAAAGGTTTAAAAGGTTTTCCTGTCACAAACAGGAAATGTTGCACCAATATCTTCTGGGTTTTCTGCAGATCTACAGAGAATGGAGTAATGTATTGTTTCCCCACTGCCTATAATCAAAATTTAAAATAAAAACACAAGAGATCATGGTACGAGTTCCTTACTGTTATTTAAGGTGACACCAATTTAAAACTGCTGTTGGGGAAAGAGAGGCAACAGACTGAGGACTTGCTGCAGGACAGCAGCTTGTCCAACAAATTAAAAGATCAGCTCGTTATGTTTGTGTTACTTTATAAAAGAGTAGAAACTCCAATTACTAAAGGCTCCATATTTTGAGAATAATTCCTTATCATCCTAAAAACAAAAGACAATTTTATGTCACCAATTTGACAGTACATGACTTATCAAATGTGTGAAAATCAAAAGTGATAATACCACATTATAATGATACCATTATAATTAGTTTTTTTTCTTTTACGTTGATTTGGGGAGTGATGTTTGGTGATCTGTTTTAGTTAAAAATGTTATGTTTTTCTTTCATTTTTTTGTGCAACCAGGATTCATGATGCAGTCAGAATGGTATGTTTTAAACAACCCCATCATTAAATAAGAATCTCATACTGGCAAAGGCACAGCACTTAATACATTTGAGGCTTTTATTTATTTATCTAAGATCTTTATGTAGGGAAACTTGTTATGTTACTTCTTAGTTTAGTCTCTTTGTACAATGACTGTCTGTATTTTAACCTTTATTTATAAAATCTAATCTATTCCCTCTTTTTAAACAGCACGAAACCTAATGAAGCCAGTCTTAAAACATTGTGTGTTTGGAAAACCAGCTGTTGTTTCATGATTCATTTTAGCATTTCTTATTCATTTACATGATATAGGTTTAGTCAAAACTAAAGGTGTATATTCACAGGTTTATTTAACAGCCATGTTTATTTTAAGGTAACTAATGGCAAGAAAATGATCAACACAAACAGGTTTAACAACGTTAAGGAAAATCCCCAGGTCATGTGTGAGTGCGTCATATTCACTGCATCCACCCTATGATTTTAGTCCTAATTCAATCATCTTTCTATTGGTTTGACGGGTGGGTTTAATTGAAACCTTTTAGTCTATTAGTGAAGCAAATCACACAGAGAAGATCTTTGTTATGAAGTCATGGTGGACAAGACGACAGAGAAAGGGGCATACTGGCGATTATCCTACAGATCTACTGTTCTATGTCTGAGATGCTGCTTAGGTATCAGATTTATTCAATGAGATGAGCTGCAGATGGACCATAAAACTGCATTTATCTTATATTTCATACAAGAATAGTAGCATTTTTTGTTACTTAAAATCATTTAACTAAACTTTCTCATTTAATGGATTGTTTACTGTTTGACAGAAGCACGATGTGTTGTGTTTATATTTGTGCCCCCTGAATTGAACATCAGATAAGATTGATAAGAAGGTTTAGTATGTGCTAGCAGGATTTTCTCTCATCACTTTAGGTTTTTATTTGCTTAGTTCCTTTGTTAAATACTAAAACAAACTTAATGTTACATTAAGTTGTTTGAAAGAGTTAAATTGACCAGTCATGGTGCTGAAGCTGGCTGCAGAGTCATAGGTTTTAGCAGAAATAACGATGTTTAAGCACCGTCTATATGTTTTTAAACACAGTTTATTTAGGAGGTACACTCCAGAGGCATAGATTTGTCCATTCCTAAACCAGAATGGAATTGAGATAATTTTTAAATTATGGACATCAAACTGCATCCAAGTCTCAACCTTCTGGTCCAAACCTTCATCCTCAAAAAAAACAACAAAAAAACAGCTTACTGATCATCCGGCTAAATGGAACTACAACAAACAGTGTTCAACAGGAGAATGATCCCAAGAAAAAACACAATATGTATACTTCTGCTATCTCATGTGCTCGTGAATCGTCCTGGGCCTCAACCCTAGTACTGTGCCAATTCACAAGAACAAGAAGACCGAGAACGGACAGAGTCCCCGAATGTTGTTCTCGCCCCTCCCAACTTACAGAGGGTGCATCAGAGCAGACTTGTCCATTCTAGAGATTGACAGCTGTCCCAGCATGCACTGCGGCAGCAGCAGATTTCAGTGGAGCGCTCACAGAGCTCAGAGTATTAAGTTAAAAGTTCTCTTTTCTGTTGCTGTTGTTCAATAAAAGTACATTTTAAGATCATTTGAGGCGAGAACATTATACTTTTAAGCATCACTATATGGTCCATTTTAATCTGATTTAATGCGTTTTTTGAAAAAGAAATTACGAAGTTCAGAGGGCCGTGGCAACCAGCGGGGCTCCGAGGCTAATGGCAGACAGGGCTAACCACAGCCCATCTGCTGCAGCCCTGTCTCGGCATAGTCGTATGTGAAGAACCGCTTGCTCTGATGGCAAGTTTTTTGTTTTATTTGGCAAAATGTTCATTTGATTTGTGTTTATCTGACTGTGTTAATTATTATTTCCTAAATAAATGAAAAAAGTAAAAATTTATTATTATTTAGAGACTGTTAATAATAGGAGGTGAAAAGCAGCTGACGAGGTGAGCATGTGGTGACGTCACGAGTACGCTTCTGAACTAAATAACCCATATTTCTGCAGCAAGCTCCCGTGCTCCCCAAGTCCAGACTTGGGGAGAACGGGACTATGGACTTGTGTCCGTACTTGCATTCTTGTGAATTGAGAAACGGCCAATGACTAATGTAATGAATACTGAATAAATGAGTCAAACTTACTGAGAATATAGGAAGAGACAAACACTCCAGCGAGCATGGCACCTTGGCAAAGACGCAGCAGCAGAAACACCACCACACTGTTGGATAGACACACCGCCACCCCAAAGAGACTGGACAAGCTGATGGAGAGGAGGAAACCACGGCGACGTCCCAACCTGGAAACCAATCACAATGCAAATAAATGAATTTAAAAGTGACCAAACTCTATGACATAGATGATTTTTAATTATTTTTGTATTTTTCATTTTTGTGGAACAGTACCTACCAGTCACATAATGAACCCAAAAAGACATATCCCACAATCCATCCCATCATGAAGCAGATCTGCTGCAGGGGGATCTTCCAGGAGTTGTCACAAACCAGATTCCACTGCAGAGGTGGAAACAAACCAAACATGTAATTACGCCTCAATGCAGAGATAAAAACAAGCGGAAATGTTTGCGTGCTGTCTAGTAAGTTATCTCAAGATACTGCATGAATAGTTTGTCACAAAACAATCACAGCCCGTTTAATTCCTGGCAAACACAGACAATAAGGGGAGCAACTATTAAAATGCTAATCAAAAGCTGTCATGTGATAGACCTGATGAAAATTATCAGAGAACATCTGGCAAGCTGTGACCAAAATGTCTGTGGGAAGCAGGAATGCGGATCCTGTTTGTTATCGAGTTAGGATTCCTGCTGACTGCGTTATTAAATTATAAAGAAGTCGTGCTTAAAGTGGCGCCTGACTCGTACTACCCAATGCCAGCAAAGTTTGTCTCTTTAAATTCCAGCCCTCCTCCATTATACGCACAAAAGTGTGGAACGGATACAACTGAATCCCTGTAACTTTACATCTAATTCTACGCTAACAAGATTAAACATACTAGGAAAAAAACGACCTTAAAATCTCAACTACATGTAACATTAGAAAGAGAAAAAAAAAGAAATTTATATTTGCAGAAACTGATATTGTCTTCTTAATGTTTTAAAATTATTGCCATTGCTTGATTGATCTAATACTGTGCAGCCTGAAAAACGTTAATAAAAACAAGGATGTTTTTTTTTAGCAGGGACAGAGAAATGGTGGAATTTTAAAGAAGCAACATAAAGACCAGATCTAACCTGAAATATATCTGCTTTAGCAGAACTCTGACCAATTAAACAAGAGAATGAATACAAATACGACTCAAAGTGTCCAACATCAAGCCAAAAGTTGACTGCAAAACATGATGAGGACTTTAAAGGAGTGCTGAGTATAAGTTACTGCCATCTAATGATGATAACTGGCAAAAAATTAAAAGCTGAACATTTGTTCTTTAAGGGATACCCTAGATAATGTAATCTATTGTTTAAATTCAATTATAATTCTAACTTTTGGATGAAAATTTGATTTGATTACAAGACCTTCTTTTTCTGTGAACAGCTACAAACTAGTGTTGCTCCAATGCCATTTTTTGCCCTGATACCTGGCTGTGCAGTATCAGCCGATGCCGATACCCTCTGTTTGAAACTGATGTGTGTATATGAAGAACTGCATAGTACATGGATGTAAAATAATTGCCATCATGGCTTTATCAAGCTGCTGCCTACCTTTGTGAAGCAGGAAAAAGACTAATACAAAGTGAATTTTATTGCCTAGCTGGAATGGGTGACAATAGTTAAATAAACTTTTGGCTCTCAAAATGGTATTGGTGCCCTATTTGTTGGTACTTGCCGATACCGATGCCACCATTTTAGCGCTGGATCAGAGCCCCGTCCGATACAAGTATCAATATCGGTGCAACACTACTACAAACACCCCCATACATGTGGATCTTTATAGAGCTGCTGATGCAGTGCACAATATCACAGCGATCAGGGGCGGAGCTAAAGAATGGCCTGCGGTGGCCATGCTCACCCCCTCAGGTGACCTCTTGTCCCTTTGTTGATGTAATTAATCCATCTTTGGAACAAGCAGTTGCCCTCTATACCAGGGGCTTGCGGAAGTAAAACTCACAAGTGGAATTTTTTAATCGCTGACTCCGTCCTACTATGCTAACATCAAGATCTTTAAACTGACAATATAAAAACAGCAATTATTTTTTCTTTTAAATATACGACCATTTAAAATGAAAAAACAACATTTTAGCTATTTTTAGAACTAGTTCTTGTGTTTTATTGAGAATAAAGGAAATTCTTGTGTCTTACTCGTCCTCATTTTTTTATGTACTTTCAGAACAACAGGTAAACCAATTGAATGGGTATGATTATGTGATTTTTATGATGTTTATACTGTGATAAATTTATCAGCATAAATGTAAATATGCTGTCTAAATATGAATATTAATGTAGGTTTACGTGTTAGGGAGGGATCATAAAAATGTTGTCTGTCTTCAGTGATTTATTTAGATGTTGAATTCCTGTTGGTAAAATGTCGATTGACCCTGAACTGGTTTTGTATCCTATTAGTTTTAGGCGACCCCCACAGCAGAACATTGATCCCTGCCTGCCTGACCACTCCTATGGAAACGTTCCTGTCTCCGTCAGTGACATTTTTTTCCCCAGTGGGATGCATGCTTTAAACAATGTTGTGCTATGTGCTACTTTTTTCCGTTCTTCAAGGTTTCCCTTTGTCCCTGCATATGACACAACGGACACAGGAAGCTGTTGTTGGGGAGGGAGGGGTTAAGGATCTCCGGAAGGGAACAAGAGGGCTTCAACTTCCAAGCCCTACAGAAGATCACAGAAAAACAATGGCTGAATCATAAACAGGCCCCTAAACACTTCCCCTGAGCACTAACCCTGCGTTTGCCGGATACCGTGGAAGGTCCTCCACATTAAGGGCCGTCCTAAACCGCATTCTCTGTAGGGCCAGCGGACCTTTTAGTCCCTAAACAGCGAGTCTGCATCAGTGCAGGCTCCCTGTAATTTGGCAGCGGGTGTAACAGTGAACTAAATCAGAGGAAAAACATGCAGTCAAATATATATATATCGCTGGTTTGCTGACAGAAAATCAATAGTTAAGAATACAAAAAAAAACAATCCATAATTAATCGCTAAGGGGAATGACCTCTTTGAAGAGCTTTTCTTTATTGCATATATTTATTTTGAAGAAAGGGCTAAAGGTTTTATGTCATGTCAACCTCCCCCACAGAGCTGTGGAGCATGTGGCATCACTCTGTTGCCATAGAAACGACTACATTCCTTTTGCATGGGAGGGAGGAGGCTGCTACTCCTTAATGACCCCCGCCTAAAATAAGGGCGCCTTCCGGAGCTGTGAGTGTGGCTTCACTGGGAGTGACAATTGATAGTTAAGGGTTTCTGCTTAGGGGCGGTTTGGGATTCAGCCAATGATTAGAGAAACAAGCAGTAGGCGGAAACGACTTGTAATTACCTTCTTGTGCTTGTCAGGGAAAGCTCTGTGGAGTTTAATTTGATCAATACAATAACCATAAATTAAAACAGTTTGCATTAAGTCCTTTAAGCCAGAGGCGTAGCCAGAAAATTTTTATAAGGGTGGCCAGGCAATAACCAATATACACTGAGGGGTGGCCCGAAGTAGATAGGCACCAAAATCTCAGGGTCAATCTACACTGTTCCAACAGGAAAGTTAACAAGCAAAACATCCATATTTTCTAAATAAAGACAAACTATAGTTTCCTACAGCCTTTGCTAACAAATAGATGACTATATCTAAACATCCATGCTTTCTAGATAAAAGGTATAGTGGATAAAATTCTTTCAGGTTTGAGTTTTGGGGTGAACATCTTTTCAATTGTCATTACTTCCCTACTTTTATCAATAATCCTTCTGCATAAAATTAATATTACAACTGCTAATATCTACATAAACTGATTATTTAATAAGTTTTTATTAAAACAGTAATTTATCTATGACTTAACCAAAGACTCCAAAGATGCACAATTTTCTCTTTACCCCATAAAACACAAAATCTAGTTCTGAAAAGAGCAGGAATTCTGTACTTATCATCTTTAATTGTTAACATATGAAAAATGTAAATGTTTTGAATATTCCACTTGAGAGTATTAGAGGGAAAAAATGGTAGGCATGACCAAAGATTGGCTAAAGGTGGCCATGGCCACCCCTGGCCCACCCATCTAGCTCCGCCACTGCTTTAAGCGGTTCTCACAAATTTTTGCAGACAAGGGTGCAGCATCAAGTAGCAAAACAAAAAAAAGATAAAGATCCTGGTTGTTTATACAAGTTGCACGCCACATACTTAAAGTAAACACGGTGTCTGTGTCCAGGGATCTTTTAAATCCTCAGAATCATGCATGTTCTACTAGATTCATCTTGACTCATAAGAAGCAGTTTTCCACAGATCATAAAGGAGAGTGGGAAGGATAGATTTAACATTTAACCTAAACCTGAGGAGCAAATATTGACTGGAAGCTGACATAATTTAGGACACATGAGATAAACTGGTGCACTTCTGCTGAAGCAGGACAAAAGAATTCAATCATCTAATCTGTTGGGTTACATAACCTGAGGATCCAATTTGTTTTTTCTTTTGAGAACAAAACTGATAATAAAAGACAGAATAAGTTTATTTGTATTTGTTTTTTACTCTTTCTTCTTTCAACCAGCAGTAGTAAACCTGATAACAGCCTCCTACCTCTGTGACAATGTTACCCTGAAGTCCCACCAGAGAGGAGAACTCCCAGCCTTTGGTACAGGGAACCGTCTCCCGCGGGACTTTTCCGGACAAGTCGGAGAAGTTTGCGGGATACTTGTAGAGCTGACAGTGGCTGAGGCCGGAGCCGTTCACCCAGGGGATGGTGAGGTTCATGTAGCCCTGCTTGGAGTAGTTGCTGAGCATGAAAGAGGAAGGCAGCAGCCTCTGGTCCGGCCTGCAGTGGTATGTGTTCGGCATTAGGGTGTAAAAAACGTCGCTGTAGAAGTTCAGCACCACTGCAAAGGTCGGGAACCAGCTGAACACGACCGCCACCCGGTTGTAGCGTCCGTAACCTCCGGTTCGAGGGAAAATCTTCGCCTCGAAATCCATGGGAAGGCAGCAGCTGGCGGAGGCAGACGCGCCTGGTTCCCGCTGCGAGCGCGCGGCGCAGAGCGCAGGTAGACGGCGGGGAGGGGGCGGGATCTGCGGGGTCTGCGGGTCAGAGAGAGCAGCATGAGGGGGAGCGCCTTCTGACACCTGCTGGGTGATTCACAGGATGTCCTGATATCAGCTGGGAAATATTGATTCATAACCGCAAAGAAACAGCTGATCATCTTCATTGGCCCTCATCAGGTGACTGGAACCAGCAGGTCAGACAGGTCCAACTCACTATACAGCATTTTTATATATAAAAAAAAAAATACAAGAAAACAGAATGACCTTATTTATGTGTGCTTAGTATAGTGGTCTGGAACTGCTGTCTAAATTTTGATACTAAGCTGGAATTTATGATTAAGATACCAGCCATCTTTTTCTAGACAGGGGCCAACACCCCTGTAGTATTGGCCCTGGCCCCTGTACTAAAATCATACACTACAAAAAAATTTCCTCTTGAAATAAATGTATTTTATCTTTATTTGAGCAGACATGTAAGATACCCATGAAGTAAAATGATTTACGTTTAAGATAATAAAACAAAAACAACTTCAACATCTTATTTCAAGTGGATAATTTGTCAATGTTGTATTTTAAGGGAAGATCATCTTATTTACATGCTCAATTTAAGAGCAAATAGGCAGATTTTAAGAATTTTCTATTTTTTTAGATTTCCAAAAAAGTAAAAAAAAAAAAAACAAAGGACTCCCTGATTCCTAAGAGACCAAAATAAGTTTTTGAGCTGCTCTGTAAAACTTAGAACTCAATGTAATTCCTGACATTTTGAATTGAAAAAGCTTCCTGGAAGGAAGGTAAACGTCTTCAAACTTGAAAAAAAAGTCCAGTGGATTGTTTTTTTTTTAAAGACTTTTTTGGAATGACTGACCTGGATTACTGAGAATTTTCACCTACATACTTTCTTAAATCAGTTCTTGGCCGTATAATACTAAACAATTTCATATGATGATATGTGCTGACAGAGGACACCCTAACTGATTCGCTCCTTGGAACAATTCAATATTTCAGTCTTCCAAGTTATTCAATCATTTAGAGAATACAGTACGCTTTAAGCTTCAGTTGTACTACGATAAGTTATCTGTTAGGTTAGGTGTCTGCAAACTTGGCTTTGTGACTCACCTAATATATTAAACAATGTGCTTTTGCCTTGATTTTTTATTTTTCAATTTTGTATTTTTCTTTTGTCTTCTTCTGGGCCCCCATGAACAAACACTGGCCCCATCGGTAAATTCCATCTGGAACCACCACTGTCAGCAGTCCTTTTATTGCTTAAAGCTGATCACTGCGCAGAGGCGCAGCCAGACATTTTTTACAAGGGTGGCCAGACAATAACCAATATACACTGAGGGGTGGCCGAAAGTTGATAGGCACCAGAACCTCAGGGTCAATCTACACTGTTCCAACAGCAAAACATCTATATTTTCTAAAAAAAGACTAACTTTACTTTCCTTTTTTTCTGTTTGCTCCATGGAAGCTCCACCCTGCCTGTCTCCGTCTCTAAATCAACTATTTCTGCTGTGAACTTATATTCTAATAGAGCCATTAATGCCTTTTGATCTCCTTTCCAATAAAAGTGTTTCTTTTTTTTCCTACTGTATCTGCTTTCTGTTCATTCAGCTCTCATTTTGCTAAAGGAGGAGACCAGTCATTCACAGCCTGCTTCTGTCTGAACTTTCTTCCCACTGTTACTACGCTTGTCCTGCATGAGGAAATGCTGTTGTTCAAATTATCAGTGTGATCGGCTCTGTCTCCTGAGAGAGCTAACGTTTTGTAAATAGCACATGATGAACTGACTTTGATGCACTATGTAATTGTCTCTATTGTGAATATACGTCTTGATGCTATTTGAATTAATTTAATAGGTTTGTGTTGAACAGGATTTCCTCTAACTGCAGATGAAAACCGATGTGAGATGGCATTTGCTTTAGTTTCTCAGTAGACTAGTAAACTAATGTTTTTACTTATGTATCTTAATAGAACTTATTTGACCAAATGTCTCATTTAGAGCTGGAAGGCTGATTTAATATTATAACGGGACATTTTCAAAGATTTAAAGGATTTTGTACATGAACAATAAAAAATAATTAACCTTAAAATAAAAATGCTTTTATATTGAAAGGCTGAATTTAACAAAGAAACCAACCGTATTAAGAAAAAAAAAATGCAAATAATGAAAATGTTTAAGTAAAAGAGAAACTGAGAGCATGGTATTCAGAGCTATATGTCTGACGCAGCATCTGTAGGCTATGTTTAGAAATTCCTCACACTAATAAATTTCCTTTTAGCAGATGACTCACATTTGCTTCATGTGACCATGAGACTCGGAGCATTAAATTACTGGATCAAGTTGCAGGGAAAGCTCCTCTGAGCCATGACAGGATCCAAAACAGGTTGTTCTACAATGACAAAGCAGTTTTTTTTGTTTTGTTAGTGCAGTGTTACGATTATTTGACTGGCCATGTTTGCTTAAGATTAGTCATGTAATAATGACAATTATATCACTTAGGGCTAGTTGACATAAGGATTGCAGGACAGACACAACATGGGACGGATATGGAGGCCATGGGGTTTTTTATTCCTTCAGAAAGTGAAAGACTTCCTACCAAGGGCTGAAT
Source organism: Cyprinodon variegatus (assembly GCF_000732505.1). Classification (NCBI taxonomy): domain Eukaryota; kingdom Metazoa; phylum Chordata; class Actinopteri; order Cyprinodontiformes; family Cyprinodontidae; genus Cyprinodon; species Cyprinodon variegatus. The sequence goes on from NW_015150468.1 coordinate 1,312,707, forward strand.
AACAGAAAGACGTCTCTTGGATTTCCTAAAATCCCTCCAATGATTGTTGGCCAATCTAAAGGTTTGAGGCTGACATGGATTTTTTTTTTTCATCAAGAACTTTAATGTTTGGGATAATTTTTGACTGAGATAGAAAACACTGCAGAAGACGAGCTTATGGATCACTCTGAGAGACAGTGACACATCAGTCTGTTAGTCTAACTCACTTTTTTAACCACAACTGTGACTGTCTGTGATGTTTTTACATAAGGGAAGCAGATTACTTTCCTCCTTAAATCTAGAGCGTTATATTGGTGCTTTCCTGGCTCCCCTTATCCTCGCTTTAGACCAACAGAAACTCACTAGATGTCCTCAATGACTCAATAAATGGTTGCTGTGGCTGCAATATCAATTAATTGTTGCAATCAGAGATGACAAGCAAAGAGCACAAGCACCACTCCAAGAAAACTACTCTTGTAAATGCATTTGTTTAAACTCCCAGCCAGATATGGAAAGGCCCACTGAAATGACAGTGAGAAGGACGAAATAAATAGAATAGAAATAGAAATAGAAATAGAAAAGTTGTCAGAACTCAAAATGTTAAGGCAGCACCATTCAACAATTTCTTTTAATCTGGGACTTTATAATCTGTTTTATTGCAACTTGTATGATCTTTTTCCAACTTATGTGAAAGTAGTGGTAACTAAGATAATGTCATGATTTAATTACAAATCTTAAGTTCTTACTTAAACATTATACGTTTATTTAGAGCTTATTGCACATTTTTACCCAACCCAAACAGTAGGTCTTGAATCACCAACCTCTGCGATTGCTCCAAGTAGCAAATGCGGTGCTCGCTAAGCACTAGACCACAATTTCTGATTACTGGTAACTTATAGGTCAACTTTAAACTTCAGAATGAAATAACATGCTGTAATAACACCATATCTATAGTTTAGTTTGTTGTTGTTAGAATTGAACATTAAAAGAACATTGAGTCTTTAACTCGAAAGCAAACTCCAAATTTCCCAGATTTCAAACAAAAAAACATGAAGTTAGCTGAATTTTCCCCTTTTGAAATTACCCACAACTTGTGTGTGTGTGTATATATATGTATATATATATACATATATATACACACACACACACACACACACACACACACACAGAGTGGTGGCCTAGTGGTTAGGGCTTGGAATCCTGAAGTTGTGAATTTGAAACCCACTACCACAGACTACCTCTCTGAGCAAGACCCTTAATCTCCGATTGGTCCCTGCACACTGCAGTGGCAGCCCAATGCTCCCCAAGGGAATGGGTTAAATGCAGAGTTCATTTCTCCATTGTAAGATCAATAACGTTCCAATTATTATTTTTTTTTTTTAAAGGTGTATGTACTGGCAACTCACACACCTACCAACTACTTTGATTTTCTGAACAGACTTGAATAATTGTCCCTATAATTGTGTAGAAAAAGGTTTAAGTGTTTCTATTTAACAGTATATAGTTCATCATGAGAAAATAATATAATTATAAAAGCAAAAATAAAAAAACAGCACATCTCTTAATATTTAAAAATTTTATTAACGAACATAATCTCTGAGGAACAACAGCAGTTCTCGCGCTCTCTGTACATGCAACGGTAGAAAATAACAATTTAGAATTTTTACTTTTCAGTTTTAACCCCCCTCCCCCCTTTCCCACACGTTCATTTTCTCTCATTAAAATTTTTTTTTGCCTTTTTTTTCTTGAACTTTTTTGTTTGTTTTTTTTTTTTTGCAGGAAATCAACAACAGCTGGAGGTGAAAGTACTGAAAGTTCTGTTACAGCACTGACGATAGCATCCTCGTAGACCAACCCTCCAAAACCCCTTTAGCTGCTCCGACAATATGTACACAAATAAACTACATTGTACAAATAAAAAAAAATAGTTACATTGTTACATCATAATCACCTGCAGCGGGCGCACACGGCTCGTCGCTGTTAGAACCCCACATTCTATGCAACTTTTTTTCAGACTAGTACAAAGAGGAGGGTGCAAAACATCCTGGGGGGTTTTATTTACAGAGCTATGTACAGTATGTCTCTTTCACGCGTTACAAGGAGGAAAATTTACACAGCGGAGACTTACTTCAACTTAAAAAAAAAAAAATACCACAGGTGTCAGAAAAAACCCAAAACAAAAACAAAAAAACACAATAAATAGTTTAATTCTCACCATTTTAAGAGTAGTTCTCCATGCTTTTTATTAGTCCTTTTCAAATAAAAAAAAAGAACAAACAGCTACAGTCTGGGTTTTAATTATTAAAAAAATAAAAAAATAAACAAAAAAAGGCTTGAAATTGTGATTTTCTACAATTAAAAATAGCCTTTATGTCTACGCATGTCCAGTAAGTAATAATCTAACCTAAAATAAACATTATGAGTGAATGTGAGGAGAGTAGAGGTAATATGTTGCTGACTGAGGCTAGCATCTGTTATCATGGCCAAGTGCTCTACTGTGCATCTGAGGAGTCGAATTTTTTGTCTTCTCGGCAGCTGAATGTTCACGTAGTAGAATTGTCGTGTGCAGACATGTTTAGTCTACTGCTGTGTGCAGCGGGCTGCAGGCTTCACCTGTCTGATGTGTCAGCCATCACCATTTCAAGCCTTTGTGATCGAAAAAATGACTGATCACAGAAGGAAAGGTGGGACTCAAACAAACCATTATAGAACAAACCGGGGTTAAACGGAAACGCTCTTTTGATGTCTTGTAAACAGTAGCGAAATTTGGGAGGGGTGCGGGGGCGGGTTCGGTCGAGGTGTAGTTTTTGGGAGGAGGTTACATTCTGCTGAGTAAGCAATGTGATTGACATGCTGAGAAAGAAAAAAAAAGAGAAAAACAAAAAGCACAAGATTAACATTACACTCAACAAAAACTTTTCTAAAAAGAACAATTAAAAAAACAAAAAACACACACGCATACACAAAGACTGAAAGAATGCACTATCTTCCCCAAAACTGAAGAACCTGGACTATAAAATAAAAACCAAACAGATTTAAGAAACAAAGCATCGGCTATTTGTCTGCCAACTTTTTTTTTTCTTTTATGCCAACCAGGATGAGTGAGCCAAACATGTAGCCACCTTTGTCTGCACAGTGTAACAGCAACAACCATTGCACTAGACTGGACATACCATGCACAGCTGTGTTCAGTGTGGGTGAAAAATAGTTTGGGTTAATATTGCCTTCAGGATAGAGAAACAGCTCTCACACACAGATGGGTAGGAGACCTACGTGTTTGGGCAGGAAAGCTTTTCAAAACCACTTAAAGTAGGCGTAGATGCTTTTTGTTATTACTACAAATTAACTCTTCAATGGGAGTTTATAATCAATAAAAAACAGCCTGATTAGCTGCATGCTGTTTACCACCTCTTGTCTGTTATTATCTGACTTTTTTTTTTTTTTTGGTTTATTCTATGATTTGCATCTATTTCTGCTAACTGTTTGCTTGGGCCTGACAGAAAAATATTATACATTATGAGGAAATAAGCTAACAATTAAAATCCCTGACTGTCCCTGTGTTAATTCCACTGGAGAAAAACTGGAAAAATTTAGTCATAAACTAACAGACTATATCACCAACCTCCTATGAGGGAACCTAATCTTCCTATGGGCTTTCATAAAATTCAAATCTACTTAAAAACGTCATCTTAAGTGAACAGTTACAGGACTCATGCAAATCCAGATAAGGTTAGATATTGTGGCGCCACCTGGTGAGTACGGCTGGTAGAGCACCAATATGAAGGGAAGAGGTGCACAAACTTGATGGATATGTTTGACGTCCTTTCAGTGGTAAAGAGATGAAACACCTGTTTTCATGTTTTAATGATGATTAAGAAATCAGATCCCCAAATCTAGAAATTAAAAACAAGCAAAAGAAGAAAACATGACAACTATAATTGTTTTACTCGTGAATGACATCTCTCTTTCAACCATATATAACTATGTGGCTTTGCCCAACAAGTATTTTTTTTTTTTTTACTGAAAAAGGCATTTTCTTGGTTAAAAAATTTTCTGATATAATTGTGTAGTAAAGCAATGAATAATAATCCTCTGTTTATTCTTTAAATAAATCCGTAATATCTATTCTGCTACATCTGAGGGGCTTTATGGTGGAGGGCCCGCGGCGGGCCTGAATAATCCAGAATCGGTATCTGTCAGGTTGTCGTGTTGAGGCGACTCATCCGGGCGAGCTGACCGAATCTAAGGATGAGTCTTTAAAATACTGACAGGACTGGGTACATATTTTGGCCCATTGGATATGAGAGGGGGGGGGAAAGTGCTGCCCATAAGTGAACTGTACATAAAAAGATAATTTTTTATTCCTTTTTGTTTTTTTTTTTCTTCTTTCTTTACATGTAACTGAGTGATATTACAGTACATAGGTTATTTACAACTGTGCAGTAATGTGTGGCAAAATAAATTATCTAGAAGGCAGCAAGAATACATTGGTTAACGAATATAAAAACTGTACATCATTTACGGAATACAACTTTTTTTGTTTTTTGATGTTTTTTTCCATTAAACTAATATTGGCTCTGTAGTGTTTCAAGTCACTTCCTCAGAAACAATGAAATGCCCAAGTAAAGAAATAGACAAAAAAAAAAGAACAAAAAAAACAAACAAACAATATTTCTCTTCTCCTTTCAAACCTCAATTTCTCAACAGTCTCTTTGAATATCAACATTCGTTGGATTTGTTTGTTCTGGTTGTCCTGTGGTGTTTTGCAGTCCATGGCGGTCTGTTGTTTTCATGTAGGAGCGAGCAGAACCTCTGAGGAACACTCCGGGCTGTCCTCGGGGGTCCGTGCTCTACTGTTCTGTCTAGCCAGGCTGAGAGGCTGCAGGGTCAGTCTTCCTATCAGACACTGGGCCCGGCGTTCTCACACATCTTTATGGTGTTCCAGCCCACTGGTGGGAAAAATCCACTGGCTGTAGCTTTTATGGAGCCATTGAAGATCCTACATGAAGAGCTGGGGCTCCTTGTACTCCCTCTTGGTCAGCGCTGACCTCAGTCTGGATCTCCTTGACCACTGAGAGCCCTGGGAAGCTCCTCCTCCTCCTCCTCAGGTCCCCCTGGACGGGCACTGGGCAGCTGGGAGAGCTCTTCTCTGATTCATCCTCCCAGTGACGATGGGTATTGAATCAGGGGGTTAAAAACCAAACAGAAAATAAATCTCTGTCCCCCCATCTCACCATAACTGAGCACTGAGTAGGTGTGTCCCGATGTCAGAGCCTCAAAGCAGTTTCTGCTTCTAACACTCCGATCAAACTAAAGCGTAAAAACTTTTCAGGATCAAAGTGCAGGTTGTGTATTTTCTTTTCCTCCAGTAAAAAGTTTCCTTCTTCACGGAAAGGAATCAGAAGCAAGTTTCCAAACTTTACTCCTTTTCTAAAGAATATAGTTCTTCCTGTAGAAACTTCTCTAACTTGATAGCCCTTTCCATTTGTTCGCTTCAACGAAGTCTCATAGAGAAGAAATGACTGATGGAATTCTGTCTCAATCTTTGCGCAGCGGTGCGTCACGCGGGCAGAAGGACAAAGTCGTCGTTGACGTCAACCATCGGTACGTAGAAGGACGGCACTTCGTTGACACAGAGGGATTTGTGCCCGGCAGGATCCAGCTCCTGAACCTTTAACTGCCACTCCATCCTCTGCACCGCGTTGAGAGCTGCCGCCTCGTGCTGCTGTCGCATCAGCAAACATGTCTAAGGGTGGAAAGCAGAGCAGACACATTAAGATGTGTACACATCTGTTAAACATTGGCCTTCAAAATATTAGAGCATCATTTATGTTTCTCTTGATAACACCCCATATAGACTGTGGGATTTAGGATTAGCTGGGTTTAGCTCTGACAAACATCTTGCTGAGAGAGGTCTTGTCCTGACAAAGCGTCCGCAAAAATGGGCATTAAACATGATGCTAACCAAAAACCTGCAACAGAAGTCAAAGTTTGAAGAACCTGTTTCTGAAGCTGTCTTTTTTGCTACTCTGTTATCGGTCAACATGATTTTTCTCTCTCCAAAGCTCATGTTTACAACCTGCTCTTCTTCCTTTTTTAAAATGAACTTATTTACTTCTGTAGCACCATTACAGTGCCATCCCCTGGCGTAAAGTATTACGCCTATTTACGAAGTATACGCATGAGAGGAACATACCTTCATGCGGTCGTATTTATCGTCCACGTCTTGGATCCAGGATATAAACTGACGGGCGTTGAAGCGATCTCTCACAGATTTGTTCTCATCACCCTGAAAAGGAGGACGTGTTACAACCTAAACTCTGTACAGGTATAAAAGGTACCTGCTGACCTGGAGTTCAACAATGTAGTTTCATATCACTTACCTGACTTTCAGATGGCATATTGTACACTTCAGAGTCCAACAGCATCGTACAGGCACTGAACGGCACAGCCTGATTGGCTATCGTCCTTGCTGCTCTGCAGTGGACCCTTAAAACCTCCTGTTCACATGAAACTATCAGTTTCTCCTGCAAACATGACACACAAGAGAGAAAAAATGATATGTAGCAACCAAATAGAATGGCAGGATTACTTCACGTCCGTCAGATTGGTGGATAACAGTCTGGATCTATCACTTTATTGCATAAACGACTGAGACTTAATTGAAGACAGAGATGAAAAGGCTTCATCCTGGCGATTCACTGTAGCTCAGGCTAAGAGCAGGTACTATGCAGCTTTCAAATGATTTTGATCTAAAACAAAAAAGACTTTGATGTTGCAACGGAGGGCAGTCGGCATGCACTGAATATGTGCGAGGGTGAATGGGTGAGAAAAGACTACCATGTGATGTCAGGATGATATATTTCTTACCCGCTCTATGCTGTGCTGCAACCTGAGCTTTCCTCTTACAGCCTCCTGCTGCCTGAAGAGCTCTTTCAAGGGTTCTGACAGCGATGGAGGTGGGGCAATCTGATGAGAGAAACAACAAAGTCTAAATAACTTATCTGAACATTCAAAATGTATGATGTAGATTCTCAAATGTCTAGGCTGTGAAAACCTAAATATTTAAATAGATGGCAAATGAAGACATTTAGCTGTTATTAGAAAACAAAAAACTCTTACAGGTCAGAGAATATCTGGCAGCTATAAAGACTACAGGTTCCTTAGTATGCATCTGCATCTTGATACTCTCCATACTGTCCTGCTGCATTACTCACCACAGGGATGTGAAGCTTGCTGAGGGGCTTCCCGTCCAGCAGGTAGGAACCAGTGTAGGTCACATACTCGGCGTAACACTGTGGGGCCTGAGGGGTGATGTAGCACAATATCTTCCTCTTCTCCTCGATCTTCTTTCTGATTTGCAAGTACTCAAAGTAAGGGTTGGACCGGTCGCTGTGATAGGGCTCGATCTCATCCAGCTTAATGGCATTGACGACGACAGCTAGGGTCTGCTGGATCATCTCTCGCGTCTGCTGCATGGCCGTGTTCACAAGCTGGACCTGGACTTGCTGTCCTGCAGAACGAGGGAACTTTCTTTTACGCGGGTGCTGGGTTTGAGAGTCCTCGTCATCAACGGTGACAGGGCGGCCTTTCGGCATTTTCAGAATCGCAGATGGCGAAGTTGTGACAGACACTGTTCCAGCTGAATGAGAGGCTGCAGTGGAAACACTCAGTCCACAATCTTTCTCTTTCTTCTGAGCTGGTGAGGAAGACACTGAATTGGGTGTGGGCGTTCTTGTTGGGACCGAGTTGATGCTCACCGCTAAGCTGGTTGTAATGGTGGCGGCAGTGGCTAATGAGGTTGAGATGCTGGATGTGAGCGGAGCAGCGGCGGCATTGTTCTTGGCGCGGTTGCGGGTGACTCTTTGAGGGATTTCCTCCACTTTCTTGGCGACATCTACAGGGGCTGGGGTAGGAGTAGGGGGGACTGGTGTTAGCTTGGAGGGGGGGTCCTGAGTGTCCGAAGGGTCCAATGTGCTGGAGACAGTAACTGCCACAGAAAGATGAGTATGAGGACTGCAGGACACAGATTCTGCTACGGTATCTGCCATGTCCTCATGCTTCTCCTCTTGCTTTGCCGACGACTCTGCTTCCAGTGGTAAATGCATCGATTCAGGGAGGGTATGGATTGGGCCATGATGGTGTTGACTGGCATCTGAATTTGCAGGTGAATACAACATAATGGAATCTGACTCTTCATGGACAGGATATGGTAGCGGTCTCTCTAAAACACTGGCATGTGTGCCTATCAACAAAGAGTTATTGGTGGGCACGCTTTGAGGCTCTGGGTCCATTTCTTGTTGGGAGTTGGTGTGTGGAGACGGCACGATGAAGTCTTGGCTAGCATGTTCACCCAAGACAAGGTCTCCAGAGGGACACGGGATCTTTGACAGACGTGGTAGATCCACTTCCATTATGTCTGTATCATCCATGTTTGGAATGTTGTGTCTGATGTGAGCTGAGACGGTCTTGGCGTGGTTGGCCATCTCTTGGTCTCGAGGCTCAGTTTCCTCTGCTTTGTCAGGTAATGGCAGGTCAGGTAAAGAAAACGGGCCTAGGTCATCCAGTTCATCTGCATTGGGTGAGAACGGATCAGGCCATCGGACCACAGGCTCCGGGCCCCCAGCTGGGTTGATGTGATCATCTGGGGTAGCGCTGAAGCTCTGTGTGCTCTGTCTGCTGTCTGGATCTACACATATGGGCTCTGTGTCCATTTGGTGCCCATTTTCTAGAATTGGCTTGTTGCAGTCCTGGAAGAAAGACTCTAGCCTGTTAGAGGATGATGAGGTATTTAAATAGTTGGGTTCTTCGTCTATAGCTGTGTCAGGCCGCTCTGGAGAGGGAATTTCATCAACAGCCTCCTTCTGCTCGTCCAAATCCACAGTGTCCTCTTTATGCCACCTATTCCAGTTCTCATAGGTGACAGACGTGTGTCCAGAGATCGGCTGCAACTCATTATCAGAATGGGAGTAGGGGCTGGTTATTTTGGAGACAGCAACTTCAATCTCCCCATGGGAAGATTTGAGGTCCATCTCAGCGTTCCATCCCATGCTTTGTTCAAAGCAGCTTTCTCCATCGTTGAGCGCAGAGTGTACTGGGGACAGTTGTTGGACTTCAGGTTCCTGGTGGTCCGGAGACACTGTATGCCAACTTTTCCTTAAATGCTCCTCACCTTCAGGAGAGAAAGAACACGGATCTCTTGTTGGTCCTTGGTCTTCTGTCACAGAATGGACTCCATCAGTCCTGTCAACCATATCTGCGTCTTCCCCTTCTTCTTCCTCCATTTCTTCGTCCTCCACTTCTTGCACCCGATGTTGTTCTGTTACACAGGGCAGGTCTGAATGGACCAGATTAGGTTCACTGTGGTGCGGCTCAGAGTTGTCATCAATATCCAAGGGAGGTAAAGCAGCAGGAGCAGGTGTTGGTGGTGCAGCTATGTCAAAGCATGGCTCCTGGGGATCTGGTCTGTGGACGGGTGTGGAGGGTTTAGGTAGGAAGCTGTTGTAGACGCTGTCAGGAAGGTGTTCATGATCCTCTGTGAGAGCAAGTGTTGCCGAGACTCCATCTTGTGTTGGATGACCTAACTCCTGGCGAGGAGATAACATCCTCATAGGAGAGAAATAGGATGATGACAAGCTTTCCAATCTGTTCAAAGTTAATGGTTTGTCCTCAAGAGGTTGAGGAGCAGAGGTTTGATCGTATTCAGGAGTGGGATTGCTCTGCCTAAGAAACTTATCGGACTCCGATTGGAACTCGTTTTCTAGAGGTCTGCGGACATCAGATGATGCAGAGCGGCTGACAAGTGGTAGCTGGAGGTTCTTTGCAGGAGTAGGACACGTTCCCTCCTGGAAACTCTGGGAGTTAGTATACCTGCTGGGAAGACAACAGCAACAACAAAAAACACAAATTAGAAAATGTTACCCACTGAGGGATTGCATTTGAGTCAATGAGTCGATGAAATCAACTGGTTTTCCTTAGATATCAAACTTTGAATCAGTCTGGTATTCTATCTGTATGATCTGGTAAACTGTTAAGTGTCTTGAGATTACATGTTGTAAATTGGCGCTATATAAATTAACTGAATTGAAATTGAATAAATTACAAACGTCTTACAAACGACTTTTCTTAATGAGAGGATATTTAAATACTTTACCTTTCAAAGAAGGTTGGGGAGCAGGCATTCATCGATATTGTCATGGCTGATGAGTTCTGGCAATCCAGTCCGTCCAGCATAATGTCAGGATAATCCTCTGGACTGCAGGATGGGGTACGGGGCGTCTGCATAACTTCCTCGAAGCTCGGGCAGGAAATTACAGACGTTGGTGTGGGGACACCAGTTGGCCTGTTTTGATCTGGTCTGGGAGAAGCAGGGAGGTTCTCCTTCATTTGATGACCGGTCATCCAGTCCTTTGAGTTCTGAGTGTCGGTAGGCTGGAACTTCCTCCCTGGAGACATAATCTGAGCAGGAAGGCCGACGTCCTTTAGCTTTCTCTCTTTCAGACCCGATTCCAGGCTGTTTGATTTCTTTGTAGATAGCTCACTGCGGTTTTTCTTTATTTCCTCAGCAGACTTTGCTTTGATTTTAGGGTCCCCTGTTTTGGGTCTCAATCTTTCCATTTGTTTCATTTTTTCCTTTTGCTTCTTAATGCAGGCCCTAGCCTCCTGATCTCTAAGACTCAGCATCTGACCAAAGCTCGTCATTTGATAGTCATCATCCACCAACAGTTTTTCACGTGGACGGATGTCTTTCCGCACCGGGTCTTTGGACTGTGGGAGCTTTTCATTTTCGTCCTTGGTTTTAGTCTTACTGTGATCCATTCTGTTATCCTTGTCCAGCATGTCCCGGTTTCTTTCCTTTTTCATATCATACTTTGGACTTTGCTCCTTCGATCTTTCTTTCAGGACAGTGAGCTGAGGGCTGTCTTTCAACCCTGATTTCACATCCTCTCTAGAGTGTTTGAATGACCCAAAGCCATCCATGTATTTATTCTTCTCCTCCTTTACTTTATCTTTATGTTTCTCCTTCTTCTTTTTGTCCTTCATTCTGTCACTGATGATGCCAGTAGATTTCTCTTTGTCCTTTTTAGACATCTCTTTTTCAAATTCCAAAGTTTTATCAAAGTCGTCGTCACCGTCTCCCTTGCCTCCGTATGGGAATGTGTAGGGGTCAGCTTCCAGAGGCATGGGCTCCTTGTCAAAGGGCAGGCTCTCTCTGCGGCTGTAGGACTCTCGGTTCTCTCCGGTTTTGTCACGTTTATCACCTTTTTCCTTCTTGACTTTGTCTTTCTCCTTATCGTGGCCCTTCTTGGACGAAGAGGAGGAGGAATGTCTGTGTCTCTCTTTGTCCCTGAAACGATCCTGTGGTGTGGATATGGACAGGGAATCCCTCCTGTCCTCTGAGATGTCATTCAGGTTTATGGAGTCGTAGTAACTGCTTAGGATCGGCTCATGGCCTCGATCAGTAAAACTATCAGAGGAGATGTCGCTGTTCTTGTCATTTGAGTCATCCTTGTAGTCATTCATGGCTTCCTCCTCTAGTTTTTCTAACAGGGATTTTTCATTTTCTCCACTGCCTTTAGAGGGCTTTCTTTCCTTCGAATGGTCCTGCCTGTCTTTATATTTGCTCTTTGTCTTTTCCTCACTCGTTTCCCTTTTGTCCAACAGCTTTTGCTTGTTTTTCTTTTCCTGTGTCGAGTCCACTGATGTTCTATCTTTCCTTTCCTTATATTTTCCATCCACTGAATCCTTTTTGTCTTTGTTGTGTTTTTCTAGAGAGCCTTTCCTCTCTTTCCCAGAGTCAAATGAGGCCTTATCTTTCTTCTTTTCTTTGTGTTCTTTGTCTTTTGCCTTTTCTGTGTTGTGTTTAGAGTCAGCAGAAGATTTTCTCATCTTTTCTGAGTGGAAGTGATCCAGCTCGTCCTGATCAGGAGTTGGTTCTTTCCTGATGGAGCCAGACCCAATGTTGTAGCTGTCTTCGTCATCATCACTTTCATCTGTAAAGATGTCAGCAATCTTGTACCAAGTCTTTTCCCTGATTTTCTCGGGTTTTCTCTCCTCTTTCTTGACTTCCAAAAAGTCTTTTTCCCTGTCGGCATGTTTATCTTGACAGGGCTTGTCCTTCTTGTCCTTGGTCTGTTCTGAAGATAACTTTCGATCTTTGTCTTTGCCATGAGAATCTTTATGTTTGTCTTTGGATCCCTCCTTCTTTTCTTTGGTGCCCCGGTCATCATCTTTTTCCTTGACAGTTTTCTCAGTGGAGCTGCGTTCACTCTTCTCCTTTTCGTGGTCCGCTCCTCTGTCTTTTGTTTTGTCTTTGTGCTTGTCAGTTTTTGTCTTTTCCCGCTTCTCAGTTGCCTCTCCTTTCTTGTCCTTCTCCTTTCCAGATTGGTTTCTGTCTCTGACAGCATCCATGTCTTTAAAGAACGGATCATTGCTGTATTCATCTGCTATAGATTCCTGCTTGACTTTCTGATCTTTTCTTTCTTTCAAACTGTCATACGAGTCCTTCCGTTCACGACTGCTGTCCAGTGAATCCTTGTCTTTTTTGTCTTTTAGAGTGTCTGTGGACTCCTTCCTCTTTTTGTCTTTGTCAAGGGAGTGGCTGGAGTTCAGTTTTTGTTTTTCTGACCAGTCTTTTTTCTTCTCATTTATCTTTTCTGATGAGTCTTTTTCTTTTTTCTTGGATGTGGCTTCTTTCTCTGATCTTTTGTCGCCGTGCTCTGACTTCTTGTCCTTTACTTTGTTTTCTTTTCTCCTCGTCTCTTCTTTAACAGTCTCAACAATTAGCTTAACGGTGTTGTTAGATTTATATTCCTTGACTTCTTTGATGGGAACGTCCCAGTTATCTTCTCCGTAAAGGGAGGAGTCAGAAGACATCTCAGAGCCCCACCTATCATGATGGTCATCGGATGCACTAAGCTTCGTTTCCTCCAGGTTGAGGAAGCGGTTATTAATGTCATAGCCCTCATGATCAGACTCTTCTTTCAGTGTTTTATCTTTTTTACATTTCTCCTTGTCTTCTTTGATGTTTTTCTCCTTGTCCACTTTGAGATGCTTCTCCTCTTTCAGCTCACTCTTCCTTTCTGCCTTTGAGGAGGATTTCTCCTTTGACTTTTTCTTTTTCTCTTCTTTGTGAGGTTTCTGTTTGTCCTCCTTGGGTTTCTCCTTTTCTTTAAAAGTTCTCTCCTTGTCAGATTTTGCAGTTTTCTCCCTCTCCTCCTTGTTTGCTTTATCTTTTGTGGTGTCTTTTGCTTTTTTGCTCTTCTCCTCCTTTGCTGTTCTGTGAAGGTCTTTTCCAGACAACCAATCCTTATCTTCAGACTTGGCTTTTGAAAGCCTATCGTCCTTTTTCGAATGGTCTTTCTCGTGTTTGGATAATTTGATTTTGCCCTCGACTGCTGATTCAGACTCAACAATTAAGGACTTCTGTCTTGAATCATCAAAGTCAAAAGAATAGCTCTTGACAAACTTCTCATTCATATCCTGATTGAGTACAACACTTGGGGCATTGTCCTTTTCCTTGTTTTTATGCTTGTGCTTCACTTTATGCTTTTTAATCACCTTTCCATCCACATCCGTTTTAGAGGTGGCGCTCTCTGTGGTAGAGTTTTTATAGAGATCAGAGTTTTTCTTGTCAACAACATTACTGTGCACGTTGTTGTTTTTCTTTTTGTTCTCTTGCGCTTTTCTCTTAACCTGCTTTACTGACTCCACACTCGAATCCGAGTACTCGGACTCGCTGACTGGATCTGAAAGAGAACTGACATCCGACCACGTAGGGGATGACACCGTCTTCCAGCCGTCTGTCCTCCACTGCTTTGGATGCTGCTCCGCTAACGAGGGTGCCTGTTTCTGAGAGTTTAAGCTTCCATGTGAAGAGGAGGAGGAAGAGGAGGCATTAAAGCCTGGAGATTCTTTAAGGTTCATTGCAGCAGAGTCCTTGATGCTGTTTGAGCCTTTGTCATCCTCGCTTTCCAAATCCCCACAATCAGAGTCTGAAGTGCAGAACTTGTCATTGACTTTCCCAAACCTGACCTCTTTACTGACATTATTTTTGCTCTCCTTCTTTCGCTTCTTTTTGACTTTGTTTTTGTCTTTCTGTTGCTTAGAGCTCATGCTGCCAGAGTCTCTTGTCTTGGTGTTAGTTTGCTGGACTTGTTGCCGTGGTGTGGGCGCTGGTGTGAAACACAACGTCCTGTCATCCTCGTCCGAGCTGTTACTGTCAGAGATGATCCGCCTGACAGGTTTCTTTGGTGTGAGCGAGTTGCTTTTGGAATAGGTTTTAACCTCCATCTTGGGTATAGAGATGAAGCTGTTGGTCTTGCTAACCGGGTCCTTTCGAAAATCTTTTTTCAAGAGGTGTTTGTCATCAACGGGAGGGACACGCTCCTCCTCGTCATCCTCGTCAAATTCGTATTCGTCTTTGACGGGCGTAACTGCAGATTTAGGTGGGTCGGCAGACTTCCCTTTGAGTTTGAGCCCCTTCTCGACTTCTGAGTCTGTGTTATTGCCGTCCACCGAGCTTGAGGGAGCAAACGACGGGGCATCTTCCTCCTCTGATGACTCTGTCATAAAAAAGAAACATAGAATACAACTTCATCAAATATAGTAGCGTCTCATCTACCTGATGATAAAGAGGCAATTTAAAATATAAAAAAAAGGAAAAAAAAGGGACAAACCTGATGAACTCTCTTCACTTGAAGTGTAAGTGCCCTTCCCTAGCAACAGATTCAGCATAGTTGGAGAGCTGGCAACCTTCAGTGGTGTTTCACCTCTCCTGTTGCTTTGACGCGGATCAGCTCCATAGCGTAAAAGTAGTTTTACCACCTGAAAGGTAATGAAACAATCAGTATTCATTGTTTTTAGGCTTAAGGCCAGGGGTCTTCATTTCAAGCAAATGTCTAAAATAAAATGAGGACAGCTGAGATTTTAAATTTGGGCATCTTAAAGAGACAATTCAAACATTTTTACTGAAAGATATCTTTAAAATAGACTTTTATTTAAAATAGACTCTTATTTGACCCCCCTATGAGTAAAACATCACTTGATGAGCAGACTGACCCCTCAGTTGTTTAGCAAAGATGCATCTTTAAAGCTGTAGCCTATTGTCCCTAAATGTATTTTGGGTTGGAAGTTCCCACGCTGTTCAGGAGATGTGACGTGAACAGCACCCATTTGGGTGCAGTCTAGCAAACAAAGTGTTATATTGAAGAGGATTTTGTGGATAATCAGAAGCATTTTGCAACAGAAACCTTCATAAGGTGAAAAACATTTAAAAAAAAACCTTGTCGTGTATGAGCACGAGCTACATGAACGAGCAGAAGAGTTCTGCAGTTCTGTGATTTGACCACAGGTGGCAGTATCTTTAGAAAAGTCTGTAATGACTCTTTAAATTAAACAGTTTGCATTAGACATTTGCATTAGACATTGCACATAAGAGGTAACTCTTAACTTTTGTTCTTTGACATGTAAATAATGTTAATTAAGTCAAAAGTCATGCATTTGTGCAGACATTTTTATTTCTATTGTTAACTCAGGATTTTAGCAAGAATGATTACTAAAAATGTTGCCGCAAATAAATTTACATATCCAGTTTTATTTGGTTACTGCTTCTTTCTACTTTCAAAATACAAAATAAAAACTAAGAGGAGTAAAACATTTTAATAAAAAACAAAAACAATACCATCCACTTCAACTTCCTAAATTTAGATGAAGCCTGCTGATTTTCTTCCCCCTTTGTAAAATTGCCTTCTGATGTTGCTGTTTCTGCTTGCTGCCTTAGCCAACACTGCTTCAATCAATCCAATTGATAAATATATGGTACAGAGCGACTGGAAAACCAACACCTCTCAATTTTGACTGCCAGAAATGTCAGGGGACAAAAATAGAATATTTCACAAGTAATTGAAATCTAACAATCTGTTTATAAACAACGCTTTATTTGGCTCTAGATTGAGACCTCTCTACTGTTCGGAAAGCTCTTCTATGAGGGAAACTTGTTGATCAAACATAATTTCTAAGGTGATGCCAGCCTACTGGATAAAAAATAAAATAAAAATGAAAAAGATCAAGATATGAAAAATATTGATCAGACTGCTTGAAGACTTGCAGCTATTTCTGGCTTTAACCAACAAACGCATTTTGCTGTTTTACATTTTTCATATTTTTACCTCTTCATTGATGACTGAACCTAAAAAGCACCTTTTATCTCCCTTTACCTTGAAATGTCCATTGTTGGATGCATCATGCAGAGGAGTGTCATCATCCAGACCCTTGGTGTTGACTTCAGCTCCGGCTGCCAGCAGCTGTTTGGCCACATCATAATATCCCCTGTTGCATGCTTCATGCAATGCAGTCCAGCCTGAAGATAAAAACCAATGACTTTGTCAAATATTTTACTGTAAAAGGGAAAACATACAACTGCATTTGCAAAAGAAGTGACAGAAATGAGGAGAAATTCCTGACCTGCGAAATCCTTTACATTCACATCAGCTCCTTCACTGATGAGCTCCTTGATGCGGCGCACCTCTCCACGGATAGCTGCTCTGTGTAGCCGAGTCTCTCCTCTCTCATTCCTTTTATTTACTTTGTCTTTGGTTTTAGATGCAGAGTTTGGCGTTCCCTTCTGACCCAGACAGGACTGTGACTGATGCTTTGGTGTTGTGTCTGCACACGGAGGACAAAAGACTCTTTAATCCGGGAATTTTCTAATTTTTTAACAGTTTATAAAAATGTACTGGAACCATTTGTGCTGTTAAGCAATACTTGTTTGAACAGCTTTTGGCCACAAGGGGGCAGTCACACTCCAGAACACCACATTTGCTTAGAATACTTGAGCATTTTTTACATTTACAAGATTAAAAACAAGCCTATATTTCATTTAAATTATTGACTTTGTAGAGCTATTGTCCAAAATAATATTTGAAATGCAATCACTTAATCTAAGCCAATGCCTCTGGGCATGCAAGAAAGAAATTAACATTCAAATAAAAGAGCCTATGCACTGAGCCTCGCTTATTTCATTCCATCTAAAATGTCAACGCTGGAAATAAACACTAGGGTTGCAAAAATAATCCAAATATAGGCAGCTAATACATTTCCACACAAATTAATCTGCCTACCAAAAACCTAAAATCAGAGTAAACAACTAATTTCAATGAAAAGCCTCAAATCTAATGTGGCATTAGTATATCAGTCCACAGCTAAATTCTAGCATGCCTTTTTTTATTTATTAATTCTGTGTACTGCCATTTGGCTCCAATAAAGAGATTGCACAATCAGTCCCAGAGAAAAGCAACAGTTAAAGCTGTTATCATTTCCATATACACTGTATTTAGAAATCTACATGTACCAGTCTGCTAAAGCCACTTTTGTCAAAATAAAATCCATCACTGACAGCGTCTCTAAAATTGCTACTCCATTTCTATATAATGTCTATGCTTGGATACGTATCCAGAGGCAGGCTAGAGAAGAGGCAAAAACAAAAAACGATATATATAAAAGAAAATGGCACATAGGCTCGCTGAAGATTTTGAAAATAAACAACAACAATAACCAGTGACTCATCCCCCCATCTGGTTCACTTTTTACTCTGCTTACGCATACTGCTCTCCCACACACACACCAAACACTACATATAAAGCTCCATCCACTTGCTGCTTTCTTTTCCGCCACCGGTCAACAGAAGACGTGGCCTAAATGATAAGCACGCACCTGGACTGTTGACGGTCTTTGCAGCTGTCATTTGCATGAGCAAGGCCACCTGCTGCCGCTCAGAGACAGGGTACCCGGCCCGGATCCCAGGCATCCCCATTCCGAACGGCAAGCTCTTCCTGGTGTTAGTCGGCTCCTTTTTAATGCGCTTCCTCTCTGGACCTGGTTTCTCTGTCAAACAGGCAAAAGCAGAGAAGAAAATGAATACAGTCTGTTGGGCTGCACTGATGTACATGTACATAGATGCATTGGGAAAGAACAAAAATTTGTAAGTCTATTGTCACCATTTCTCTCTGACATATTCTAAGAGCATAGTTTAAATAACAACATTATATAAACAATTATCTTAGTGTAGGTAAAATTATAATCATAGGTGGTAATACAATAGAAATAAGATTTTGAGGTCCTTCTGTTAGGTTATGTTTTATATACAAAGTAGCTCAGTAAAAGCACCCTACGTTTCATCTAGTGTTGCACTGATACTGATACCAGTATCAGACAGGGCCCAGATCCAGCACTAAAATGGTGGTATCGGTATCGGCGAGTACCAACAAATACGGCACCTATACCAATTTCAGAGCTAAAAGTTTATTAGGGAATAAAAACTTCTACTGGATTCATTTTGTATTAATCTTTTTCCTGCTTCACAAAGGTAGGCAGCAGCTTGACAAAGCCATGGAGGCAATTATTTCACATCCAAGTATTATGCAGTTCTTCATATAGACACACACATCAATTTCAAACAGATGGTTTCGGCCAATACTGCGCAGCCAGGTATTTGGCATCTATATCGGGGCCAAACAAATAGCATCGGCGCAACACTAGTTTGTAGTTGTTCACAGAAAAATAAGGTCTTGTTATCAAATCAACACTAGTTTCATCATTAAAATCACATTAGTTCTGTGTTTGCTTGGCTCTTAGCTCAAAAATGTACATTACTATATAGGCTGACCTCCTGCTGAGGCAACGTTTCTGTTGCTGAAAAGAATGGTTAAGTGAGGTTCTAGTGTCTGAGCTCAGAGCCAAGCAGACTCAGTACTAAAGGCTGATTCATACTGCAAAACTAGGTCGTCTGCGTAGGTGTCGCAGTGACAAAAAGACGTCCCTGCCCCCTCCCAGACAGTCTGCTGCACCTCTCCCAAATTGTAGGTGACCGCAGACAGTGCCGCAGACGGAAGGCATTTGATTGGTCAATTCTACATCCAGTTTCCGGCTTGTTTTGTTTGTATGACCGCAACTGCGGAAAACTACACGTGAAGTTGGACCAGCTAGAAGAGCAAGGTACGCGAGAACACTGGAACCCTTTTTCCAGCTGGATCCCCGCTCTTTTTCGCCCTCATGTCCCTCCATTGTCGGACAAACTTGCCCCCACTTCCTCACTGCCTCGGCCGTATCTAGACCCAAGGCTAGTTTATGATTTTACGTCTTGCGTAGTGGCGTGGAATATAACATAGCACAGACCACACTTCCAACTTGAGCATAACTCAAAAATGTCTGCGTCAAGCTCTCTGCGACACACTGCTGCGGGGAGTACAACCAGCCCTTAATGTGGTAATAATGCTTTTACTAGATTTACTCTTATGTTGCTAACCTATATATAAAGCATAAACTGCTGTCTGATGTCACTGCAAATGACCTCAAAATCTGCCAAGACACCAGGATTATCCTTATCAGGTAAACAGAGTAATAACAGAATTTCTTTAGATCATTTATTTATTGAGATACATTTATGATCACTAAGATCACCACACCTTTATATAATTTGCTTTAACCCAGATAATGATGTCAAGACAATCCTCTGGAAGGTACAACTCAAACCTTGAGAGGAAATTAGGCCCAGAAAGAGAATGGTGTCTTTCTACAGGTCTGGTTCACCTTCAGTACATTTTCCAGATGCAATGATAATCTGCAAATTTACACACACATAAATAGCTCATAAGCCATAAAAAAGTGCCAAAAAAAAAAAGTGCATCAAAGAGGAAATTGGCTCTGTTTTAGTGTAAAATGTATGCATTGGATAAAAGCAATAGTCTAAGCGAATATCATGGGCATCTTGGAAATATTGATAAAACATGTCAACACATAAGCTATAAAATTTAAGATGGGCAAGAAAATGGTGTTCCAACACAATTACAAGCAAACCAGTAAATGAATTAGAAAGTGGCTTAAGTTAGATAACTACTTGAATTGGTAAACAAACAAACAAAAGAAAAAGGTAATAAGGAGGTTTCTATTTTAAGCTGATGTTCAACATTTTTGAAGAAAGCAGAATTTTATTTGTAATAACATGCTCTAAAAATAAAATCTTATTTGAATTAGCAGGATTTGGAAACACTCATTTTTTAATGATATAAAATAGTATTCATATCAAAATTCCTTGCAGGGTCAGTTGAGCATGGACTGATTATTTAGGAGCAAATAAATATAAACATGAAGGAACAATTCAACACCCAATTCAAAGATGTGTCATTTCTTCAATTTTATTAAAACATAACTTTGGAGTTATGTTTTCAGTAAATGAATTGCTCCGAATATTATGTCTAGATTGTTTTTATCCCCCATTCTCTTAAATCAGCTTGAATATGTCCCACCTTTCTCCTGAAATTTAGCAGTTTTATAATCACTGTATTATTTAAGTCTATCTTGACAAATCAAACAACTTTCAGCACATTAATAAAGCTCATGTCTGAAGAGAATTGCTAAATGGCTAACGTTCACACGGCAGGCCTTGATGGTCAATTCCGATATTTTTGCAAAATCCGATTTTTTGACGTTGCCGTTCATATTTCCAAATGCGACTTGTATGTGATCTCCTGTGTGAACTGCAGTCATACAAAGCAAGTATCCCGCATGCGCAGTAGAGGACGCAATGACGTCACAGGCCAGCGTCCTCTTTTTTTCCCTGGAAGTAAACATGGATGGTAGTGCCGGCGCGCATCTAGCAGTCTTTTCCAACCATAAAAACAATCTTTTCAATATGGTTAAACATAAATACTGCTCCCCGCATCATCATCTGCCATGGTTGTTGTTTTTCTTGCTGCTTCTGCGCAGCAATGACGCAGAATAGTGACTTTTGTCTGGTATTAATGACGTTCAGGTCGGATGAATCCTACCTGGCCTTTCACACACAGGTCGCATTTGAAAAGATCAAATTCATATCAGATTCAGGACCACACAGCCAAGTGCACTGGGTCACATTGGAACAAATCGGATCCATGTTGTTTAGACAGCCACGGAAAGATCAGATCCAGGTCGCATATGGGCAAAAAAAAAATCGGATTTGGGTCAATTTAGGCTGCAATGTGAACATAGCCAATGAGTGCAAGTAAACTAAAATCCGCAAACATATTTATTTATTATCACAATCAAAGTACAGCAGTTGTATAAAGGTCTTTTTTGTTTCAGCAGTTTTAATCAAAAATATGTTAGTAGCTCTGTTAAAAATGATAAAGTACAATACACAGATTTCTCTGAATTCAGCCATCAATGAAATACAGTATAAAAAAATACTACAAGTGGAAATAAGCTAACAGATGGTAATGGCTTAGAGGCGCTTAGAATAGGCAACAGTATAGTGCTATGGTTTAGTGTTTCAATAGAGCAGTTTCTTTTTTCTCAAGGATTTTCTTTGCAGAGTAGTTAAAAAAAAAAACCCAAACAGCATAATTTCAAATTTTCTGCATGTGCAACTTAGAGCCCAAGGGGTTTGTGGGTAGAAGTAAGTGACTGGTGTCATTAACCAGCGGCCCCTAGGGAGAGGAAGGGCCAACAAGCAGTATTTATGTCTGTCTGTCTCCAAGCCAATCAGCCAAAATTGTGAAAAAGAGGAAAAAGGGTGTGACTTGGCAAACCCGTAGTTATTATGAAATAGCTGGTGTGCATTTCAACTCAACATGGCCTTGCCAAGGTCACCACTGCCTGCCAGGATTACAGGAGACTCGGTGCTACTGGACAAAAGCAGCTGCTCCACGGAGACACACCCAGTAATTATTTTCAGTGGCAACATACCATCCGTTGACCCACAGCTACACGAGTGTAGCCCTCCATCATCGAGGGGGGAAAAGTCCCAGTGCCAACAGCATTTGCAGACTCCAAAAACAAAGAATGAAACCTTGACAGTGAATGCGGATGTGCGTGCATAGAGGCACAGCTACAGCGGTAGATATATCTGTCCCTCATCTCTGTAAGTCCAAGACTGGATGCAAAGCTTGAGGCAACAAACAACACAAGTAAATCAGCCAGAGAAGGAATGAAGTTCGAGCTTCCGGTGTCAAAAGGCCTTCCAGGAAACTATTTTTCCAGTCACATGTACAGAGGAGATAAACTTTCACTAACATCTGCGAACACTTACAGCTAATGTGTCCTCCAGCAGTCTTTGATTCGCTCTTACATTCTCCATAGCAGTCGCCATTTACAGACATTCCTTCTGTAAAGACAGCGGGAACCACAGAAGCAGTCCAAACATGTTTTTCTTTTCCTGCAGCAGAGCAGTGAAACTGCTAAGCTAGTTTTTCCAGGCTATGTTTACAAGACGGGGGAAGTATGAAGGCAGTCGTACCCTAATGCACCCATATAGAGTCTAAGCCTATAACTCAATAACAAGGCCTTCTTATGTGTCGTTTATGGATCAGAGAGAACCACTCAGACTACATGTGGGTCAAATAACAGAAAAATATACGTTAGGGGGCGGCTATCTTTAGACATTTCATGTTTTAATTAGAATGCAGAAGACTACAATGCGTCAGTGCCTTAATTATTAATGTAGTTTGAGTGAAATATTTTAAGGTGAGGTGTTTTATCAAAAAAACAAAAAACAAAAAAAAACCTTCCCTATTAAAAAAAAGATAGACTTTAAAGGAGTCTTTGTGGTCCCAGATCCTTTGTGGTAACAGTTGTAAAGAACTTTAAAATGGTGGTGCATTTAATTTGTCCTAGGAAGCCTGAATTTCCAATGTCTAAATGGGAAATTTCAACAGGAATGCCCTGAAAGTCGGAATTCCAAGTGGAAAGGTCGGAGCAACAAGAAAATAACCTACTTCTGAGGATAGCTGCTGCACGCATAAATAGTAAAATGTTCTTGCATTGACTATTTTAGCAGTTCTTTCTTACATACATTTAATTTAATCAGCCTTAAATGTTAAAATATTTGCTGCTTATAGATTATATGCATCTGCTCTGTTTATAGCAAAACGTTCCACAGAACAGAGTTTTATCGTTATTATGGTGGTAAAAGTTGCTTAATTTGTCATATAGGAGCCATGTTGAATATAAGCAGGCAACTGAAATGCTATCAAATCCAAGATTATTTTTCTCTGACATTCAAGTTCAGAGGTAAACTGAACGCTGCATTACTTTTGTTAGCAGGAGCTTTGACATGGCTAGCTTGGTGGTCCTCTAGTTTACAGCAGCAGGAGCTAAGATCAGCAGTTTTGCTTATGCTTCCAGGTGGAATCATGTAACACTTTTGGTCACATTTGCATCTAACCAATCAACAAATTCCTCCAAAAACAATGCCAAAACCAAGAAAGTTTTCTTCATCAAAATATATGCATCCCAATAAAAGTCAGTTTCTGGAATAGATCCAAATGATAGCTTATTATTTAGCTAAAAGCTACTTCTCCCCTCTGTATTACGGTACTGCAACATGCCCAGATTGGTAACCTGCGTAAATCAGGAACATCTTTGCTACAGCTAGCTTTCCAAAGAGGAAGGATACACCTGTGCGTCATTTTTCTTTCAACTTAGCTTTGCATGTATAATGTTGCAGTGTGTAAATAAAGAGTGCTGAAAAGGGAAAACTTTTGATTTTTGGGAGGAGAACTGTATTTTTATAACCAAATGTATAACAGCAATCCAAATTTTAATTTGAAGAATAAATTCTGAATTTCAGCATTTGTTCCAAATGGCTGGGTAAAGATTCCCCTGGATTTTTTTTTTTTATCTAAACATCTATAACTATATATAGATGTTGAAGTTGAATTTTATTACGTTTATATCCTTTGTTATAGGAAAAATAAGAAGTTTTGTAGGTAAACATTAGTTGTTGTTTTTTTTAGTTTGGTTTTAAGCAAAACATATTTTTTGGGCCATTTAAATCTAATTACTCAGGCACAGAATCATTTACTTTCGAATTTTCAAATCCACATAATCCTGCATGACCTTTATGTTGGTTGATAACAATATCAGGACTTTAGGCAGTATGCAAGTTGAGAAAGGCCTTATGAAGTATAAGTATGCCTTTTTGGGAAAACAGCCCAGCGGGCTTAAGACATTGAGTAGAAATCCTGTTCACATCTTGATGCATCAGAAAATATAATGTAAATCACACTGTTTTCCGTTACCAACATTTGCCAAAAACACAGCCGCACACACACTTCATGCGTCAACTATTTGATGAATATTTAAAGGACAGCGCTTTAATGTGTCTCAGTAAATCGATATCACTCAGGGTGGGAACCTTACTCTCCTCCTTTCTTGAAACTTGACTAACAAGACCTGAGAATAGGAAAAGCAGGTGATCCCAGGACTGTCAGCCCATGAATACGCTGCATAGCTGAGGCAGTGGGAGAAACACACCAACATAAATGGCCCAATTCTAATGGAGGTAGATTTTCAAATGGCAACTTGCAGAAGATACTACAGTGTGTAGTTAGGATTATCAAACATTTTCTGCTTCAGTTAGCCAACAGACTCCATGGCAAGACTAACCTCTCTAACCAGCTGGACCGGGCATGTTTGACTGCAGCATGTTAGAGTCAAACGTGTTTAGGGAGTTTTAAATGTTGCACAAACAAAAAGTTAAGGGAGAGGCAGGAAATATCCAAAAGCATGTTTTCTCAATAGTCAATACAGAGCAAGAGAAAGCCAAACGTACAGCATGAACACAGGGGCATGCAATAGAGAGGCTGCCCGACACCATCACTGAAGACAGGGGCTGCACACTGAATCTCTCCGTGATAAAAGATTTGCGATAGATCTCTTCAAGACACAATCACAGGACACCGCTAAAACTATTTCACAATATTAACTAAATCGGAAAAGCTTTTCCAGAGATTACAACATATGCTTGAAACACAGACGCAACAAGTCTCGTCATTTCAACTACGCTACAAATCTAAAAAAACTCAATTCCAATGATTTGGATCACACCAAACTGCAAAAGAATGTATGAACTCTGATGGGGAAAATAAATGCTCCTATTCTGCTGGTAGGTCTTCAAACAATAAATATCTGACAAGCTCTTTCATACAACTGCCTTAAAAAATATTTAGTGTCCCAACATAACAGCTGTGGGTCTGGCTAATAACACCTTATAAATAGCTTAATTAAGACAAAGAAGCTGTTTCAAACATGTACTTAAGTCCTGAAATGTCCCCGAGTTGCAGCTCATCTTACTTTAAGGTAAGTGAAAGAGAAAAAGAGCACCTAGTGTGCAACGTCCTACATTTATCTATGAAACAGTAGGACCAATGATTACAATAATGAAGTTTTAATAAGAGAGAATAAGAGAAGATGCATACTGCTATTAATGTTAGTGTGGACAGATCTGTTCTCTAACAGCATTTAATGGTTGTAGGTGACCCTAGATTGACCTTAAATGTTTATAGATATGGCTCTGGTCCATTGCTAAATTGACCCTGTGTGGACTGTGACTTGAGCTGGGTCAACGCAGTCTCTTGCCCAACAGATTCTATGTTAGAAATTATTTCTCACCATTGCTTTTCAACCCGAGACATTAGGAAGCCTGTTACCATATGATCCAGCATAGTTGATCGAATATTAAGCAGAAAGCCTAAATAAATTCTCAGACTGATTACTTCAGAGTACCAAAAAAATAACGGCTTTTCAATATTTTTTGTCAAAGTAATAAAGATATTTTCATCTCTATAAAGGAATAAGTGCAGACTAAAAGAGGAAGAGATGAGGCAAGAAGAAATGGCTGTTTCCCTGATTTTCTGGGGCTTTCCTGATGTGAAACCACCACTTTCACATACAATCAGTATTTTGAGACCAATCGTTCATAGTTGTCTCCCTTTTATTCTAAACTCTGCTTTGCACAACCAAGAAAGAAGAAGTGGAAGCAAGATTGTCTGTAGAGGGAGGAATGGTGCTGTCTAACACCCCTCAGGACACGGCTTGGAGATCCTAAGCACTGATGAATGCCAATTTCAGCTCAGAGTGTGCAGACAATGTTAAAATTTAAACCTGTTCTCTCATGCTTTTTGCCTTAGTTCACTACGATCCAATAAACTCAATCTGAAAAGACTCTCACTTTGGTTAGATCATACAATGATTAATATAAAGATTGCATGTGCCAACCCCAAAATAGAAAAATAAACAAACTGACCTGTTCTGATAAGTAACTTCTCTGTATATGGATTGTTGTTCACATAGCTGCAGCACTATTACCTACTTTATGGCTAGTAAAAAAAAAAAAAATCTGCTTTTCTGCTGTGCAAATTGCTTGAATAAAAGTTTCCAAAAATCCAGCAGAAGGATGATGTTTACATGCAGATTTATGCTGCTAATTGGTGAAATTCTGCCTCAACTGGAAAGAGAAGGACTAGAAACAAATAAAACCATAAAAAAGAAGAAGTGTGAAATACGATAAGGAACAAACGCATAAGGCCAATAACATTGATCAGATGACCATAACACGATCCTCTATGCCAGCTGGGAAAAAAACATCTGCCTCAATCTGTTGTTCATTGCTCTTAGATACTGAATGATTATGTTGGCCCTTTGTTACAAGTCATAATTCATCTCAGGATATACAGCTAGAAAGAAATTAAGACATTTCAGATCCATACTAAGAACTTAAGAATAAATTAAGCCATTATCTTAACTTTCCTTGTCCAACAGTTAGTTGTCAACAAGTAAGAACTTCTTCAATAAAACCTTGTCAATATAAAAACTGGCTTTATTGCTGAGGAAAAGCACTAACATCTGCACATGCAGTAGAGCCACACTGTGCAGAGTGTCTTCTTGTGGTAAAACATTAATCAGTCTCTTGAAGCTTCTGCGTTCTGAGGTGTCAAGATGTGCTGCTTTTTAACTTCTGAATCATCTCCCATTCTCACTGTCTGCCAGTCGCCTCGTGGAAACTTATATTGAAACTGAGAATGTAGATCGACGAAGACAGAGATATTGATCACTCTCATCAGTTCTAATCTGCAGATCATTTTGTCATTCATGAATAACAAAGGTGATGCTGCAGCACCATGTGGCTGTGTGTGCTTTCAGATCATGTAGCCAGGACTGTGGACTCAAACGGTTGTATCTAGTACCTCAGCAGCTTATATATAAAAACATGCAGAAAATGCAACCAGGGCATTTCCACAAAAAAATCCATAGGTGTTGACTGAGCTCTGAGTCATGACATTAATGCTATATATCAAAAATTAATTAATCATCAGCAGGATTTGTCCACAAACACCTCACGACAGCCCACTGAATTTCAAACATGTTTTGAGATTCTCCCGACCTTACGATTACTTATCAGGATGTGGTCGTTAGAGCCTAATCGCCCCCTGTTACCCCTTGTATACTGCACGATGTTGGACGCACGATGAGGCTGAAACTCGGCCCGATCAAAAAAATTCTCGCACAACTAGAGAATCGGCCCGAAAAGGGCAAAAAAACGTACAGTGTATGCTCGGCTTTAGATGAATAGTGGGGGATTGAGTTAGTCAAGGAAGGGTCTAGTAGCAAGAAGTAATAATGAAACCTAGTGTTTCAAATCAGAGGAAACACAAAGCATCCATCCTGAGTGTGTAGTGCAGCAGCAAAGCTACACTCAAGATGACAAATAAGGACAATTTAGCCTGACTAGTAATGCATATACTTTTGAAAAATGCTGAGGCCTTTTAGGTATTATTATTTCTGGTGTACTTCTCTTGCTGGTTTCCATGTTTCCAGGCTGCTGCTCTTATTTTTCTAACATGAAATACCAAATGTTAGACTCTGTTTTGGCAACCCTGGAAATTCTCATATGATTGGCTCAGGAACTAGGAAGTAAACACAGGCTACACACTACTTAAATAGGTTTGAAAGGAGAAAAATATGACATTGATAATGGAAAGGACTGATTTTTAAAGGTAATGTTACTTACATACCATCAAATGAGAATGATTTTAGATCATTTTATGGTACATGTCATCTTTCAAAGTCAGGGCTACTGTGCTTATGCTCCAAATTGTGCTGCTTCTAAGGATGAACAAAATTAAATCAAACTATAAAGCAAAATCATTGAGGTAGTTGTCAGTGGTTAACTAATAAACAGCAAAACCTTTGCTAAACCTGAGTGCTTGTCTCTGGAGTCCAGCAGTCTGCAGCCTATGGACTGGAGCTAAACAATGCATCTCTCTATACTTCAGCTCAGGTAAGAAACAATCTCACTGCTGCCTGACTACCACACATGTGACTGGATCTAAGGTGTCTGAAAAATCCAAGAAAAAGCCGCTGAACTAGACGGGAATACGATTTTATTTCCTTCAGCACAGAACCATTGGTTGAAACAGAAGGAAACTCAGATTTTGGTTTCAGCTTCACATAGATCCTTTAGCCAAGAGTCATTAGCCACACATGTATCCACTGTGCTTTTATGTGGTGCTGTACATCACTCTGCCTCAAGGTCTTATTATATAACAGCAGACTCAGAGAAAATACTAATCAAAGTCGCAGAAGCTGCTGTTAGCAGCCTTCCTTCTGAAAAAAATATCCAACAAAGGTCATTCTGCTAGAAAACTACAACAATCAACAGCTGTAGATGGAATGTGAGTGGAGGGCTAAATGAGCCTAGTTAAGCTAGAACTTAAGACCAAACCAGAAGCTTGAAATTAAAACATAGAGCCAGCAGACTAAATCAATTCTCAAAAGCTACATTTATTTTATCATGTTAGGCTAAAATATCGTAAACACTGACTAATTAGGTTAGCTACTACTTTCTTACGGATTTATTTTTGTAGTTTGATGTTATTGTTTAGTCATTAAAATAGAAACCAGCTGTGGTGCATTCAATTTCAACTTGCTTTTTGCAAGCTAATTGCAACTGTATATCAAATTGAGTTCAAATAAGAATCTACTGCAGAGAGTTTAGTTGGTTTGAACCCATTTCGGATAGAAAAAATAAACAAAATAAAAAAAACTAAAAAAAAAAGCTCTCTAAGCTATAAAACCAAAGTAAAATCTAGTGCAATAAACTATAACTACTCTGTAACTCAGTTTCAAATGTTGAACAAATGTATTTATTTTGGCTAAAAGTAGTTTTTCCTTATAGCTTAGCATAACTATTTGCAAATTGGAGGCAGGCTTCTGACATCTGAGAAGGAGAAACAGAGCTGAGGTGTGAAACTCTCAATAGCCCAATAAAATGAACTCACTGACATACCAACAAGTTGTTCAGCTATCATTACTTAGTCAAGGGGTCACTTCTCCCCTGATTGATGGGGGCTTGCATGTGGTTGACCTCTTTCTGAGGTAGGTAAATTATATAGAACCAGCTTATGAGCAACAATGATATAAACAACTTCTGAAGAAATAAAGGAATAAATATCCTTCCCACATTAAAATAAACATTCAAAAAGGAACGTGTAAAATGACACCACAAATATTTAGTAGAGGAAATCAAAGGAGCAACAAGGACACACATCTAAGCTATTCTAAAGATGGATAAAGAGTTTGAAACAAACAAGACTCAAATGCAAACCTAAATATCTACAAAAAAATAGATTTCTGGTTTTATCGATCTCAACTCCAAGCCATAACATTCATATGATGTAATACTCTTTCATTCTTCTCCCCATCTGGAGAGCATAGCTGACTGTGGTCACAGAGCATAAAGCAGTGAAGCAATTCAGCCAGAGTTAAAAGATGAAAACCGCAATCTAAGCCTTTGATCTGACCCAGTATCAACAAACTAAATCCTGGCTCCTTCAAACCCAGAGTCAAACAAGCAGGAGTAGTGATGCCTGGTCCCCCTGATCAAAGTAAATGGAGAACCAGAGCCGATCAGGTCTGTACACGTTACCTTTCCCAGTTAAGTGGATCAGCATTACGGTGGTCTTGCCATGCTTCCAGACAGCAATTTAAACTATAGATATACAGCTCCCTTACAGCTCCACAAAGACCAACCCTCTTTTATGGAAGGACAATAACCTTCCAGCAACCTTTGAGGATGTGATGCAATACAACCCCTGCCTTTTTCACTTGTATTTCTAAGTCATTATGAACATTCAGGCATTTGCCAACGCTCTCCTACCTGAGTCAGAATCTTTCTGGTCTCCATTTGCTCCGGCAGTGAAGGGCAGCTTCCTTTTAGGGGCTTTTTCTTTCATCTCTTTGACGCCATCGCTGCGATCCAATTTGGGAGTTTTATTCGTCAAAACTTTATCCTGCGAAAGAGAGAATAAATTACTGATACAGTTTAAAACCTCGGAGCCCACGTGCAGATGAGGTAAAGGAGATGCAACTTTAATTTCTGTAAGTCTCTTTAGAGTAAAACCTAAAATAGATCACAGCCATCTGTGGTTTCTGCAGTCCACTTGCCCTTAGTGCTTTTTTCCTACTCCTGACTTTTCCAACCTCTGTGGGTTTTTTTTTTTTTAACTGTTTGTCCATGAAGTTGTTTTCCACAGTCAGCATGGGGATAAGAGGCTGGGCTCCATTCTTATGGAGAGATATTTGTGCCTTCGGTTTGAGCGTGCAGGAACCAATCCCGCTCAACTCTGGAAAAACTCTTCTCAACACACTGTCGTCGCGCTCACTTTCATCTCTGTGCTCGGAACAGTCTCTGCTCGCGCTCGACCTGCTCTCTCCTCGCTCAACACCAGCTGTACGTTCGACTCCGTCTCTGCGCTCGCGGATTCATAAATGTATGGAAATATGGCGGTTGGCAAACAACTGGACCGGGATTAAAACAAATGTATCCTACTGTCTGCTGACTGAATATTGTGTTTAAATGAATATAACGCTGAACTAGAATCAGAGCAAATTAAACTTCTTAATGGAACAATTTCTTCAACCCATTCTAAGGCCAAAATAATCACAAACATTTCTCCTTTGGAGGCTGAATTCCATCACTGATTCTTTTACCAGATTTAAATATAAATTCTGTAATTAAAACGAAACACTATTCCTAATATTGGAATATTTTGAAGCATCCCTAAAAATTTTCCCAGATCTAAACTATTTTTATCTAAATACTGTTGAACCATACTTGAATCTGAAATATTATCCAACAGCAACAATAAATCCCTATCAACAGCAGGCAAAAAGAGTTTGATGAGGTAATGATCTAATAACTGTTTTATAGACATTTATTTGAGATAATTTAAGATATATTATAGTACTATCTGCTTTCCATCGAATTGAATGTTGACCGCATAACTAAAAGAATTGTTTGATTCCCTGATTGTTTTTTTTTTTTCTTCATTTAACCAGATTTAGTATTTGGAACTAATACTTTGATTGGATGAAAAAAACCTGGCCGTGATTGGCTGATGGTGTGGTTTATTTACTACATTTATAAATTTGCGAGCGCAGAGAAAGAGTAAAGCGAGCAGCTGGTGCTGAGCGCGGAGAGAGCAGGTCGAGCGCGAGCAGAGATGGAAGTGAGCGCAACGACAGTGTGTTGAGAAGAGTTTTTCGTGTTGTGTCACTGCGCGCTCGGATTGGTTCCTACGCGCTCAACCCAAAGGCACAAATATCTCTCCATACATTCTTAGGCTGCTGGAAACAATTACAAGACCAAAGTTATTTACCATCAACAGATGTACATACGTGTGTTCTTTTTATCGCTCTGTTGTGATCAAATATTTATCCTGACAAAGTTTTTTAACTAGTTTGATAAAAAAAAGAGGGAAAAAAAGAAGGTGGATGACTATCTCTTCTTGCATAAGACTTAAAATATTTACGTTAAAAAGACACGTTGAAGTAGGCTGGTACTAAGAAAAGTAAGAGTAAGAATGTAGTTAGGTAAAACTTAAGGTTAAATTATTAGAAGTGTATATTTAAAACAACATCTGCTTCTGGCCTCTTTCTGGTGAAGTGAAAGAGGATGTATTGAAAAGCAAAAAAACACAGAATTATACAATATTTCATTTTGTTCCCAAACTAAAACACCAAGTCTGCACATTTTCTCTAAGCAGTAACTTGCACTTAATGTAGCTACATGGTCGATAAATTATAGTCCTATAGGAATGACATGTCAGGCCTGCTGCACCATTATTGCATGTTGAAATGTGCAAAAAACAGAAGCAGAATCAGGTTAAGTCTGATCTACCAACGATTTCTGACACAAAGCCAGCCACAAAGATGAATCATTTTGTATGAATAAAGGAGAAGGTAACATGCAGCAAATCACTAACACCAGCAACCATAACACCATCTAGTTAGGTAAAAACACATCCTTAGATGTAATGAAAAGCTTTTGTTTAGTCTATTTTGTCAGTTACAACATAAAACAGCGCTTTAATATCGAGGCAGAGTGGTTGCTTTCTGTTGAAGAGCACGGTTAGCAAGAATACTAGCATTTTTAATAATTGCATAATTTTATAGGTGGTATGTCATCTACCATTTATAAAGTTCTTTAGAGTGCTTTATTTAGGCCCTGTTTTAAAAAAAAAAACAAATGAAAGACTCAGTAGAGGCACATTTTTTGTAGTATAATTTAGCCATAACTATGGGAGTTTTTTTTTTAACTTTTCTTAAGAGTTGCTGAATATATTAAGTTGTTAATATCTGTGCAATATAAATTTTTATAACATATGTTTTATTGTTGATTATAATTTAACTGCAAAGCATTCATTTTGTATATAAAGTTAAGATCCAAGTTATTGTTACTATAAAGCTGATTTTATCCAACAACTAATGATGTATCGATTAGCGGCCATTTATTTTAACACCAAATTTTTCTTTTCTGTCAAGAGGATCCTCCCATAACATCAAAGTCTACAATATGTTGAATTCAAAAAGTTTAATTCTATGATTATATTCTGCAGAGTTTATGAAACACTGACTAAATAAACAAAGGTGTGGTTTGCTCACACATTACTACTTATCATTTAAAAAAAAACAAGGTTATTGAGGAGATAACAACAATATGAGAAACAATCAGGAACAAACTTTCATTTAAAGACAGGGTAAGGCTCTCTGACATACTGTCAAACTTGCTACTTGGTGTCGAAGTGAATGATCTGTCTTTGAGGCAATCCATCAATTAGTGGTGGGAGCAACACTGAGTGGTCATTGTTTTCAAGGGAAAGTTAAAACTCAGCTTCTTCAACTGAGCCTTTAAAAGCAGTCTTGCTTATTGTTATCATCACATTAAGGTTTAAAACTTGCCGCCATGCAGCAGGGCTAAATGGAGGGTATATTTAGGTAATGAATGAAGGAGTTTGTGGAGTGTTTACATTTATAAACAGAACCATATTAAGTGCTATCTGTATCCTCTTTTCTATTAAACATACTAAAATAACCATTAGTTTTGTTACAACTATCACCGTCTTGCTCCAAATTCAGGAATAAAAGCGGTCCCCTCTTGTGGATGGCAGCCACACTACAGCTCCGAATGGAGGCCAGTCTAAGTCGATGTTATTGGGTATTAGGATGGAACAAATTTTAATCTACCAACGACCGCTATTTAACAGTTAATGGTAGCCTTTTGTGCCCCAATGCCAAGCATAGAAACAAAAATGCTAAAGTTGACGACGAAATTGAAACAATGGAATAAAAAGAAAATTGAGAGTGAGTTAATTGTGCACAGAATCGTCTAATTCTTTTTATTTTCTAAATTTTGAGGAAAAAAATGTCTGCTTTTGCACAGGTTGAAATTATCTTTACATTCTAACACTGAGGTTTGTTGTTTCTGCAGGCTAAATTAGCTGACCCATTAGATCAAATGCTATTTGAAAGGGGTGTAGCCTCAGCAGCTTTTGTTTTTAAAGGAAATACACAAATGTGCAGAGGCAATTAGCACTTTCCAGGCTATGTCCTGGGAAGTTTAAATGACCTTTAATCACAGACTGATTTAATGTGACTTTTGCTGCCAAGATTAAGGAAAACAAAACCTGCAAGAGAAACCTACAAACAATTATTACTGTGAGAAACTGAGGGAGGGATTTTTCATGATCAATTTTTCATTAATAATGAAAAATCTTTTAAACTTTAAATGCTCAGATTTGGAATGTTTCATAAAATACCTGCAACAAGCATTTAAAGAAATTGATGTTTAGGAAATAAGCATAGGGTGAGCTGTTCAGTAAGAAGGAAATATCAAATACAAAGCTGTGTTTGGAAAATGGCTGAAAAAGGCGAGAAGCTTTAAAAGATCTGTAAATATTTTTGCTTCATGCTGTGGATATTTTTGCCAAAAAGGTTTAGGATCACGATGAAGATGAAAGAGCAGACTAGATGTCATGCACACACACTCGACTCAGCTTAATTTCCTGTCATACGCTCTCTTCTCATTCATCTTTATCCCAAGGGTGGATTTTCTCTTATGTGTCAACTCTAAACCCCTCCCACAGTCCTGCCCTGCCCCAGTCATAAGACCATGACGTCATGGTACAGTAGAGACAAACACTGTCTGCTACAGTGAACTAATCTCTCAGTCTACACTCTGTTATAAAAAGGATCCTGCTCCAGGACGTTAATATAAGCAGGCGCATGATAGAGATGTCTGAGAAAAGGCAACATGCCATTTAAGAGAGGAAACTAACAGATTTTTCAAACTGTTGTTTAAAGTAAAGAGAGAAAATTATACAAAGTGAAAATATATTTTTTTTTAATCAAATATTAAAGCTCTGACAAGAGGACTTTCCTGTGATCTTTGTGTATCTCAGAGCCTATTTGGTGGTCTCTTAGCTGTGACTCTTTATTTAATCTCGTGTTTTTTACCCAGCCCCTTGCACCTTTCTGCTCCCTCCCTCCCTCGCCGTGGCAGTCTGATGCAATCCTTTGCAGAGGGCTGTAAATCTATGCCTGCATAAGCAATGCCTCTCTTTGCCAGTCAGCATCAGGAGGTTAACTGTTAATGTGAACCATGACCATCAATGTGCTTTGCAAAAAACCTTAATGACTGCTAAAGTTTAGCTTTACAGTTAAAGACTGTTATCCTCAAGACGGTTTACATGCAACAACATATTTACCCGGACTACCCTGTTTTCTAAGTAATCTAAATTAAAACATTCAGACATGAAAGAGACACTGCACATCTGTGCTAATGTTAAGAATGAAACTACAGAGACCAAGTTGAAATATTGCAAATGTTATAATAGAGTATTTATTCATATTTCACCTGACAGATTATAATCGGATGAAGGCAAAGATGAAAATACAGATCTGACAGGTAAGATCTACTTTCCTGGCGGATTATCAGAAAAGAGAGACAGTCTAACCAGACGTGCAGATTTGATAATTTATTTTAAGCTGTTGTGTGTGCAAATTACTTTTCAAGTAGATTCTGACTTTTACTATTACATGACATGCTGTTAGCGAATGCTTATACAGTCCTTTCTGATAAAAGGCTGCGATTTTAATGATTTAAAACAAAGACAAATTAATATTAAATGCACCTTAATACCAAATAAAAAAGACAAGACAGTGCAATTCAGATTAAAGGATATAATTTATCCTGACTGGTTGTGCAAGACTGACTGGCCCTCCAGTTTATTCTAATGTGTTAGGTTCTGCTTTCTTGGACAACAAGCCGCAGTTATTTTTGGATTGAGCTGGCTTGGTGCTTTCTGTGTCCTTATGTAATATCCCAGGCAGTCTTAAAAACATACCAATTGGCAGATCCAACACTTGTCTACCAAGTATGGATAAGATTTGAAAAGCAACAGCAGCCAGCAAATCATCCTGTCTCTACACTTCAACATCATAGTTACCAGGTAGAAAAATTCATTATGACTCAAACAGGAAAAGGAATTAAAACAGATCAGGTTCATTTAGACTTGGTCAACTAAAGTCAACAACCATCTCTGCCCTTTGCTGGTTAGACATTGAATTCATGCTGCAGGAGTTTGGTGACCTGACACCATCTGTAATACATGGAACAAATCTGGTGGTGTGGTCATTGATATGGCATTTAATAGATTAAAAATGTGCATGGGAAGGCAAAACAGAGAAAGAATTCAGACAGTGTGGTGAAACTAATAGGACTTTAATAAAGTAATCACTGGATGCTATTCTGGGTAATTCCCAGGTTTTTAGTGACATTTCCCAAAGGTCTGCAAGTAGTCAACTGATATTCAAGATGAGGCTTAAAGAACTAATATTGTTATAGCTTTTTCCTGACCAATCCATTTATAAATAGAAACCTCTTATTTAGGTCTGGGGATAGTTCCACAGCGTAAGGCTTTTTAATGTTTTCCATACCTTTTTCCCACCCTGCTTTTCCACCATGTCGGTGTTGAGTGGGAAGTGGTCCAGCTGGGGGGTTTTAGAACCCCCACCTTTGGGCATCGTTCAGATCTCCCCACGCCAAACTTCATTCACGCTGCCATTGCATCGTCATCGACCGTCTGTCAAGAGAGACAAGGATAAAAACAATTAAAATCAGGTCAGCACATGGCTGGAAATGACTTTTAGACATCAGAGCCATCAGTAGGATTCAGAGGGAGCCATCCCTCAGAAAAGTTTAAGATAAACTACACAAGAAATGCTTTAAAAGTTCTCTATGTCAAACCGTCTCTGCAAATTCAGAGTCAAACTAACATGTCAAAAACACACGAATAATCAAAACGAATGTTAGTGTTATTTTCATAATCCATTCATTGAACAACTAATATAGCATTTCTTATTAGCTCTGCCGTGCTTCTCCATTGCTGTTTTTTCCAGGTGACCTAACTTGCCCCCTCAGAGTTTTTATTTGTTTTGTTTTTTCTGCCTTTAAAGTCAAACCATGTCAAACAGAAACTGTACGATGCAGACTGAGCTCATAGTGGATAACATGAGCAGGGATGTCAAAATAAAACCTTTAAATTTCACATTCTATATCAATATTGCAGCGCTGACTTGTGACCGATACGATGTCAATATAACTTTTGCACTTCTTTTGTAGTTAGGAATGTTAGAAAAGAATTGATTAGGTGATATTATTCAAACAGAGAACAACAGTCGACAACAGCAGTTATGAGAACTACTGACCCATTCATTATTGACCATTAGATAACATGAACTTTAAACAGAAGAAACAGTGTTTCTATCAGCATGTTTATATCAGAGATTTTAGATCTGATTGGGAAATCCCTAAACATAAACAGACTTTGATCATAATTCTTTAAACAGTGTACAACAATTTGGTTTTGGGAGCAGAGATTCATTTTTTTTTATTTTTGCAGTGAATAAAACTTAAATTCTCAACAGGAAACATTTCACTGAAAAAAATAAAACAAGAACAAAAAACCCCTAAAAGGAATAGAATTAAGAAAAGTAGGCTTTTCTTCTGGGATTATAACCAAGTTTGCCAGTTATAAAATGGACACACCAAAAGGAAAACTAAAGGATTAATAGACTGAGTGTCATTATGACAACTGGGCAGCCCATGTGACTTGTAGTGTAACCCCATGTTTTCAGATACAACGCAAACTCAAGACGGCTAAGGAATGTCTTTAAAAACATGACAGGCATGTCTAAACAAAAACCCAAACAGCCACTTACAGCCACAGCAAGCCAGTCTTTGTAATTGTGGGCTTTAGCATACACCAATTTACAACATACCAACCAAATTCAGAGAATAACTTGGACCACATTAACAACACTGATAATACCTGCTCTGGACGACTGTTCTGGAGGTTCATCTGCTTATTCATAATCAGAATAATATTGTTCTTTTATGTTTTTGTTTGGAGCAGTTGAAAACGAGTAAAATGTGCATTTCTATCTACCTCCTTCCTGCAGGCTGCTCTGCTTCACAGGGCCATGAATTACTCATACTAGCTTTCTGAATTCTCCTCTCTATAATGCATTTTCTCCTCTGAGTCAAAGATTGTCTCTGAGGGAGTGAACAGATGAGACCATGGTAGCATTATTTTTCCCCTTCTCTGAGACACCAGCACTATCATCCCTGGCGCCACTTCCATTCCCCCGCCCCCCATTTGTTCCCTCCACTCTGCTTGATCCTATTGAGGGAACGCTATTTATATCCTTCCAGTCAAATCAGTCACTCTGAGAGTCAGCAAGCCGACCAGATCAGCTCAGCTGAAGTGGACGACAGCTTCGCCCCATTTACTGTTGCGTGGGGCGAGCGACACAGCAAAACCCCAGGCCCCCTTCCTCTCCTCCGCGCTTCATTGTTACTCTCGCTGTGTTACGGGTAGGCAATCAACGTTACGTCCTCTAAAACTCCCACATCTCGCCTCAGCAAACAAAGTGGCAGGAAGGTCGTCTACTCTGAGAAATAAACAAACCTTGCAACAACACAGACGCACACCTCAAACTAGGTCAGCTGGGCTTCTAGAACAATAATGCACACTATTTTGGGACTACTATGATTGATGGTTATAGCAGTGGAGCATTTCGCTGATTTGCCAAACACAAGAAAATGATGTTTGCAAGCAAACAGTCACAAAAAGACACACACTGAGAAAACCCAGTTCAAAACCACAGGCATCATTTCCTTTGTAATTTTATCCTAGTCAAGACTTACAAAGTATCTGCTGACACCATGTGTCTTTGTGAACGCTGTAGATACTGAAGCTGATTTCCTCCACATGTAGCATGCTGCGTACATGAGCCAAGCTCATGTACCCATAAAAAAAAAAAAATAATAAAAAAAAAAGGCAGAAGAAGGAACTTCTCTGCTGCTTTAGTTTGTAATTTGTCAAAGCTGATTTATTTTGAGCTCTTCATCTATAACAAGATAAAATTTAAAACAAGTTGTTAATCTGCTTGCTGGGATTTCTTGTCTGTGTACATGCAGACCAAGTAGGACAACGGCAATACCATAACAGTTTGGGATTTAATCTTATCACAATGGATAATACTGCAACAGAAACGATGTTTTACATTTTGTGTAACACTATCTGGTTAGAGCTCTTTTTTCTGCTAACGTATGCAGTATCTGTTAGAGCTGCAACCAACGATTATTTTTGCAAATCGATTAATATGTCGATAACTTTTTTTTCGATATAATCGGATAGCACAAGGTTCTTTAAAGATGACTTTTTACGAAATTAAACCAGGTGAAACTAAACGTTTTTCACTTGATATATTCTGGATAGAGCAGACTTTTTTGAATCAAATGCTAAATTTTTTACACTTTTTTATGTTTTAATTTTGGTAGAATTGCTGCTCAAGGTGGGTTGCTCTGTCAGCTAAAGGCATGTTTTAGAGTTTCAATACTCCAGTTAACTATTAATAAATTACTAAATTAGATTAACTCTATTTCAATAACTGATTAATACCGATTAATTGTTTTAGTCCTAGTATCTGTTATCAAAATATGTGAGAAAAATAGTATGATTTTTTGCAATGTAATATATGGTCCAGATTAGGGATGCTACCAAACAGGACGGAGTAAAGCAAGGTGAGCAAGAAAGACAACCTGTTCTTAAGAAGAGCAGGACTAGCCAGTCCTGCTTTAACTGTCTTTACACTATCTAGACTAACAGTTTATTTCTTTATGTGTCCTCTTCCTTTCTCTGTACACTTTCTCTATCCTTGGTGCCACTCCCTCTGCGGTCAGACAGAGGCCAAGGCTTCAGCATATTGCAGCATACTCTCAGTTGCTCTGGCACACACAAGCTTGCTTATGCTGGCATTGCAGTTCAATGCAAGGGTGTCAAAGTTGAGTTAGAGCAAAAGTTGCAGCTAAATACAAGACGGGTTTAAAAAAGAAAAGAGCCATTTAAGAGGAAGACGGTAAAAAAAACTGTGTTTCTCATGTGGGGAAAAATGGCTACCTTCTCCCCATGCCTGCTTTTTAGATTTACAGTGCCATAAATTGATGTTAGAGGAAAGAGGAGACTATCATTGGGATTCATTCTAACACCACAGTGGAGCTAACTGTGACTGCAGCTTGAGAGTTCCTCACGCAAATACTCATTCATTACTGCTTTACACAACACTGAGGATGAACTATGTTTATGTTAGCTTCATTCTGAAAGGGTTCTAGAGTCAGTATAAGGCAGTGGTTCTCAAACTTTTTCTGTCATTCCCCACTTTGGACAAGGGGGAATTTTCAAGCCCCACCTGTCCCCATCGCCCCAACACAATGATAATGAAATATGAAACAATCTTAAAATGTTCCAATTTTATTGAACAAGTAGTATCTAAATACAAACTATCTACATCAAAAGA
>NW_015150468.1:1353730-1368339 GCF_000732505.1 Cyprinodon variegatus
CACACACACACACACACACACACACACACCGGAACTTGTCGCGCCCCACCTGTCACGTCTCAATTCCCCACCAGTGGGTCGCGCCACACACTTTGAGAACCGCGGGTATAAGGGAACTATTGAATCTTATAATTCCACTGGAAAACCTTGTTGATGCTTGCTCCATAACATAACTTCACTTACTGCAGAGTCACAAAATAGGCTTAAATCAGAGAAAACAGGACTTTTCAGATTTTCTGAAGTTGTTTTGACCGCTGTTGAGTTTTTGTGACTCCTGTCAGCTCACACCAGAGCAAACTGTAGTTGGAGCGATGATGTTTTTAAGCGACATGGAGGTCAATCCTCCTAAGGACATTGCAAGTGAGATCCAAATCAGTTATTAACACGTCACTCTCCTGTAGTCTTTTGTTGTGTATTATTTGTTAGTAAATTCGAATCAGGATGAGTGTGCTTATGTAATTTCTTTGGAATGAGTTCCATAAATAAACTGTAGATGCTTCGAAGCTGAAACCACAATCTTCCCCCTCTGTTTACTGATGGCTTCCTTCAGCCCTCTTTCAAACACTTTGTGCTCTGTGTCCAAAATCTTAAATAAGCATTGTCTTTGGTTTATGAGGTGCAAATGTACAACTGAATCTTGCCCAGATTTCGTGGCTGTCCTACGCTATGCCATGTTGTTATTTGGTTTATCCACTATACAAGTCTGAACACTGGATTGCAAAAACAGGGTTGCTCAGTTTTAGTTTAGATATTCTCTCTTTGGGATGAACCAGTTTTTGTCTGAATGTATTGTCAAGTTTGAAATTCACTAGCATGTTATGTTTACAGAAAACATATGAGATATGTCAGGGGTTTCTCCTGACATGACAAGTCCGGTTGCCCTTTTTTAAGCCTGCTTTATTGTTGACCCACATGTTGACTGGAGATTTGCATAGGCATGTGTAGATTCATCATTGTAAGAAGTTATGGCCTCTACATGGTAATCTTGTCTTCAATACTATTCCAAAAAAAAAAAAAACAGCTCTAAGAATATCAATTATAACATATTTGTCTCAATTTTACCTATTTTCAGATTGTTATACAAGATGACAAGCTAAATCACATGAAAATGTTGGCTAATCAGCAAAAAGTAGTATAAACCTTGCCCTTTTTTGATTTTGACATGCGAGCATTCCTGAAAGTGCAGACCATAAAAGTTCAAAACTGACCCATTCCAAAGTCTGTCAATAAATAGGGGAAAGCCCCGGTTTCACAGTTGAAAAGTTAAAGAACAATTTCAACAGCAGCAAACATGATTTTCCAAAAAAAGAAAGCAGCTGTGACACACTGCTGATGAATACTGATGGACGTAAGGGGGACTGAAAACAAAGATGAATGTGCAGACGCAAAGTGCCAAGAAGAAAATAAAGGTACAGGTGCAGAGAGGAAAACCTCTTGTTTGCTTCAACCCAAAGCCACTCCTAGATCATGACACTCACTCATTGTACACACAGAAACACACCTCAAATTTTCCACACTGACAGCTGAACAACACAGCAGCTGCAAACAGGGAAGGGCATGTCTCTGTCAGCCATGGCTCGTGTTTAGTGCGCGTAACAACCAACACTACTGCTTATTGCACAATCAGATACAAATCAGCGGAGCGCTCACTGGCAGCTGGACGATACCTGAGTAAAAAAAAACATGCCAACAATGCCTCGCAGGTCAGATGTAATATTCAACACCACAGTCCGACTGTCATTCAACAGAAACTATCCACTGAACGTAATCTTTTTACAGGTAAGGTCTTCGGGTTACCATGGTATTAAAATAGGCCGTTATCATGAAGCCTGATGTTTGTGTTTACCTTCCAGTCTATTGACATGTTATGTAGGAGAACAGTCTATAGAAGGAGAGCAGCAGCATCTCGCTCTCCTGTTTAGTGTGCAAATAAAGCCAGCCTGGCTCAGCTGCTGTATCCTGGCAACCACAGCCCGGCTTGGCTGCTCAGACCTTGACCCGGGCCTATTCACGTTATTATAAACCTTTGTAAAGATGAAGAGACTGGCACTTCAATGCACACACACTGCAGAGAGGCATTAGTACAAAAATTATGAAATGAACTGAGAAAGGAGTTGAATAATTTGGTGCAGAGAGCTGGAAGAAAGAGCTACAGTAAATCTACAAATCAAGGCTACAAACTTTTTTGTATCTTTCCCCTTTTATGCGCATTATATACAATCAAAATAGATAATCTTCCTTATATGTGCTGCCACCAAATGAAGGCTCAGATATTCACACAGGCAATAGGGGACAGTTGCACATGGGTATCTGAATGTGAAATATATTTGCCATGTGAGTGAGTGGGAGTGGTCCCATTATCTGTTAGACTCTTGGAGTGGAGAGCCCAAAAGCAACCGAGGAGCAAGATGTGGGGAGGAATTCAATCACTTGTTCTGATTTTCTATTCTAAGCACGTCCACTTTTCCTTACACCTCTTCTCCTCCATCCAATAACAGCTCAGGGCTTGCCGCCTGCCTGCCAGTCTGGTAAATCATGCTGTCTTTGCCAGTGACCTCGCAAAGATAGTGGCAGGTCTGTATATATATATGCAGCCTGGCTGCAGGAAAGGCCAGAGACAATCTAGTGCTTCTTGGCGCTTTCCTCTCCAATCCCTGGGCTTCATCAGCGCTGTGACTCATTCTCATTTCTTCCCTCTCGCCTCTCAGAGTACCTCTTTCTCATCTGCCTTTCCCTCTATTTTGAACATCTCTCTCTCTCCTCTCTCACAGGCAAAAGCCTGACATTGCCACAGCAACGTGTGAGGACACACACATGCACATACAAAGAAAGCTTGTTGCCTAGCAACTAAAGGATGAGACAGATGCAGGCCTATATGAGAAGCTGGCGAGAAAGCTGTGTACAGAGAGAAAGCGAGCCTATTGACCTATTAACAAACATCTCCAACACTGTAAAGAGGCCTGCAGAAAGTTGTTTCCTTTCCACGTGTTTTGGTGCTATGCAGAATAGCTAAGAGTTCACTAAAAACTAGTTTAATTTTCAGATGCAATAACGCCCGGTTTTCTTGGATTACTTTTTAAGGAACACCATTGTAGAATTATTACAACACAGTCAACCACTATACACATCCTAAGAAGTTGGCTGAAATAACAAAATAAATGATCTGTAGGAGGACTTAGAAGTATGAAATGAAAACTATGGTTTGCATGCAAACACACAGCAACATCCATCAATCCAACATGATCCTTTAACCTTTTTGCACACACTTAGCCATTCATTAAGTTTACATTTAAAGGAGAATCACTAGTGTGTCTATTAAGATGCTTGGATGTCAATGCTGCCTTAGTTCCTTCTGCGGTGTGTTCAAAAAGATGACAACATATTCCAAGGTTGCTCTGCTATTGAGAGTTGATGACTGCAGAGCCCATCAGAGTATAGGGAGTTCACCGTTATGTTTAAGGAACCATTTCCACATGATGTGAGATTTGCAACATGCTGGATTATGCTGTAGGAAGATATAAGCATGTCCGACCTGACGACGCAAGCAAAGCGATTGGAGTTCAGTTTGTTGCTGGAATTGCTGGCGATGCGTCAAGCAAGGAGCAACAAAGACATTGAAATGTGGTTCATTGTGAACAAACAGATCGCAGGAGTGGCAGCCATTATATTCCACTTAGTACTCTGTAGTACTCTGCTTCCAGGTCTTATATGTTGTGTATTCAGATATCTGCGTGCCTGAGTGAAACACTGAGCAACAAAATCTATTCAAGCACATAACATTCAAACATGTCTGAGGTAACCAGTTCCAATACACCTACTGAGGTTTGTAGTTTATCCAATGAAGACTCCATTCAGACATTAATAACATACACAGTATTCAGGGACTATAATATCATTTATTCGCATAAATAAATTTTTAGTAAAGGAAGATTCAACAAGAAGGTAATTCTCTACTCTTCAGCTGAAACACACACATTTTTACCCCAAACGTAATATTTCATTATTTTAAATTATTCTAATCATATTAGCTATTGTCAGGCACCCCAAACACACGTTCAATACAGAATTTCTCTTTATTGAACCATTTTCTGTCAACCTGAATAATGGCTGATGAATAGCTTAGCAGATGAGCACCGGCAACCTTACAATATTCAAAGTCACGTAAAACTCCTTTCTTCTCCTTTTG
This sequence comes from Cyprinodon variegatus, assembly GCF_000732505.1. NCBI lineage: Eukaryota > Metazoa > Chordata > Actinopteri > Cyprinodontiformes > Cyprinodontidae > Cyprinodon > Cyprinodon variegatus. The sequence continues at coordinate 1,357,917 of NW_015150468.1, forward strand.
AGTGTTTGGTTTGAGGTTTAAAAAGTAGTTTTAAAGCATCTAGATGGCTTAAATGCATTAACTAAAAAAAAGGAGTTCAAATCAGTAGTTTTGGAAACTTCATAATTAAGGAAGAGAATGAGAGAGAATGTGTTTCACCACAAAGAGCACTGTACAAAATAGTACTAATGTGCATCAGGCACATTGTTAATAATCAGCTGTGAAAAGTATAAGTAGAGTTAAATGCCCAAAGCGACACAGTGGAAGAATGAACAGGTAATACCTATTAATCACATGAGGCAGATACCAAAAAAGCAAGTGGTGACCAAACAAACCGTGCTAATTGTTCAAAATTGTAGAAAATAAGTATAGAGTTGAGATCAAACAACAAAACATCAATATCTTTAGTCAACGGAGCAAGTTGGATCAAAATGCATAGGTAATATGTGAAGAGGCATTCAAAAGATGATTCTCTAAGGATTTTCTTCATTCATCTATTTAAACAATCCGTTTATTATCAGCTGTGGGCGAGACAAGCAGGTTGTATGCATTAAATAATGGTTATGCTAAATAAATTCAAAGAGATTAGGAGATGATCAAATCTTTAAAGTTTACATCCAGATATTTGCACCCTGAAAACAGGATATATGTGGCTGTTTTTGGACTGACTGGATGAATGTGTTCGTGTGACTTGTGTGCATACTAGTAAAATGTGAGGCACTGTGGCTGGATCCCTACATTAATTAAGGATTACGTGAGGAGGTAAAAATAAATGTAGAGCAGAGGGAGCAAGTCTGGATAGATAATGAACAGTGTGAGAGAAAAGCAGAGGGAGGAGAGGCGCAGAGGGTGGAGATGACCTTTCCACAGATGAGCATCATTATGTCTCTGAAACACACGCTCACAATCAGACAGAAGTAAAAACTCAACCTCCTGTTAAAGCCCAAGGTAAATCACATAGAAGTCAGATAGCATTTTATCTAGCTACATAAAAGAATCCAAATCCAAACCACTATTTTCCTAATAGTTTTCTATAAAATCTGCTTATGTCAGCATCTTGACACTCAATCTCTATAATAATTGTGATAATCTTTTTTCTTTTTCAGCCAATATTAAAAATCTTGGGGGGTTTTCCTTTGAAATAACCACAAGCAGGTAGAGCTTTCACTCCAGGCTTTCCTGTTTTAATGAACTTGTAATTGTCCTATACAATAAGGTATTATGACCTAAACTAAGTGCATTTGCAATCTTAAAAAATTGTTATGTAAATTTATGATTATATTAAAAAATACAGTTAATTGCCTCGCCATAATCCAGATGGAGAGGTAGTAACAGGGAAGAGAAGAGGCTGTTCTGAGATACGGATTGTTCTGTGAAAATGGCATACAGATTTAAGGTACATTTACACTGAACGCAAACGCAGCAGAATTTCCTGGCCTTCAGCAACTTTCTGTGAGTTTGACAAGCTAATTTAACATTTAATCAGTAAGTTTAACTATTCAGTATCACACTAAAGATAACTATAACACCATCCCGACAATCAAAAATGCAGATACAGAAAAATGAAATACATTTTTGACTGGACAGAATCTAAACATACCCAGAAAAAGATGTTTGACCCGGCAAAATTAGGTACCAAATGTTAGTACCGAGTATCCAATTATTTCTTTAAAGGGTGTTTTCTTTAAAGATACCACCTGCTGCTCACCTGTGGACATAATTGGAAAAAAAAAAAAAAAAAGAGCTCCTTCCCCAATGCACTAATTTACCCCAATTTACCCACCCTCTCCAATAAAAAAAAAAAACATGCACATTCACAACCCTGTACCCACGTGCGTGAGCCCATTTCTCCTCATGCATGTTCTGTTTAAAAGTTGCTGTTTGCATCACTCATACAAGCTTACTTTCCAAAAGAAGATTTGCAATTTTTCCACTATGTCAGAATCAACACTGGTAAGTGAAAATGGGGACGAGCACGTAGGATGGCCTTATGTAAACAGATCACCAGAACGATTTACAATTAGGAGGACCACTTATTTTGATGATCCACCTGGAAAAAGGACATTCTCCGCTATTCTTTTAACTTCTGTGAAATTTCGCTTCACTCTGTGCATCCACTATGGGGCTCAAAATGATCATTCACATCATTGACATTTTAGTCCAGGGTTTATACAGGAATGAATAACTCTAACTTAATGCTTTTTAAGGCTCTTTTAATGCTCTTAGAAATAATTTTAATGCCACAAACAGGTACCCGTCGACAGCTTTTTCCAGGCACTTTTGTTGAAATTGGCATTTTTCCCTCCATTCTCTAGCTTTTTCTGAACATATGGCTTTGCGATCAACCGAAAGCAGTTCCACACAAAGATATCGTGATAATATGTATGACGAAATACATTTTTGTATTGACGGAACAATTTTTTTTAAGAAAGCATTTAAAATGCCACAATAAACACATTTAATTAATTTTAATGCCAATTAAGGCCTTAATTTAAAAAATAATAATTGAATGATATTTCATGATTTTTAATGACCCGCGGAAACCCTGTTAGTCACTACTGAACCAGCCTTTACATAGAATTAACATGAATATCTATCTATCAATCTATCTATCTATGGTAATAGATATGGTACAAACTTGATGATTGGAAAATGTTTTTTTCAGTGTTCTTGAAAACTTTACTCGTTATGATAGAAATGAGTGGTTGGCAGCTGATCTGGTAAATTTAACAACAACAAAAAGCTAAGACTTCAAACAGAAAACACCATCAAATGCATATTTATTCCCATCATGACAGCCACAATCGATTAATCTGACAGACTTTAAACATAAAACCCAACTGCCTTGGTCCAGGAATTAGTCTTCAGGCCCACTACACAGACGTGGGTGAAGCATAGCCGGGACCGAGCAGAATGTTAATGCTGTCCTGGTGCAGTGGGGTGGAGGGAGGCAGGATCCCAGATGAATTATAAATCACTGGGCAGGGCCGGATGAAGGGATGGAAGGATGAAAGGCTTGTTACTGCTGTGCTCTGCAGACAGCTAAGGTGTGGGGCGGTGCCTGCTTAAAGAGTGGGGCAGGGAACCAATGCCACACTGGAACACCTTAGACAGCACATGGAGTATGCCAATAGCCACAGCTTTCTAATGACATATGCAGTTTTTAGAGTGCTTGGGTTATGCATTTGCATTCAAGTACAGAAATAAGCAGTGTTCCTTGAAGATACAGTTTTATCGTACACACAGAAATGAATCCCTCTCATACATACTTAACATTTATGCAAGGCAAAACTGTGTTCATAGACACTGTACAGTAAATATAGCAAAGTCATCTCTACAAGTTACATCAGCACGAGTAGTTTGGATAAAAATCTTTCCTGTATAGTTATCACTTGGATATAAATTATCTAATATTTTTGAGGCACAGTTTTACAATTAAAATATTTTCTACAATATAAAGTACACACAAAAAAATAAATAAAAATCATGCCTATACTGGAAATGCATGTAGCTCAAGGTAATAACGTAAGCCTTAAGATTGTGTTGATTTATATATATTTATATATATTTACATTAATTAGGGGTTACATCTTTTCTCTATTTAGTAATATCACTTGAAAAAGCCTTTCATTATATCCTGCAGTACAAAATAAGTAATAAAAGCATGTATAATTCATGCTGATATTGTATCGGGTCAATTATCTAAGCTAAAATATTAGTACTGTATTGGAAATATAAAAGTTGTATTGGGACATCCCCAGGGATAAATAAATACAAAATTATAAATTAGACATTTTAGAGTGTGCATCATGTTTCTTTTTGCACAAATATGTAAAACTTAAAATCATAAAGTCAACAATTTCATTATACAAAAAGTAAAATAAATCACAGGATAATACATTTTTAACTAAATTACACAGAAAATGTTCGCAACTCCTAAAATAACTTTAAATAACTGAGTGTAACACTGAGGTAGCCTTAGTTTATCTAAACCAAATATCCATGAATCATAAAACGTTGAGTTTCCTAAAATTTGGTAAATAAATTTGCTCCAAAACATCTCTCGATAGACGACTACACTTTGAAATGTGATTTAAACCGGGGTTTATAGGAAAGCATTCTTTTTGTTACAGCACACTTTTATTTGCAAAATTTTTAATACCAAAGGCCAATCGTTCCTGACTATTATAAATATAGGATTTAGTTCTAATGTCCAATGGTCTCTTTTATGACCTTAACACCTTGACATGCATAACAGCAGATTCAGTTACAAGTGGACAGCTTTCAGAGCTGGCATTAAAATTGATTTTCACTGTTAACGCAGAAATATGCCACATACACCCTTTCCCAGTGGGCAAACCCCCCCTCAACCATTTAAACCCATGAACAATCTGCTTTTAGTGGCAATGGGAATGGCTCACCAACCCATGTTGAACCACTTCTAACAATTCTGCAAGAGATTCAGGATAAACTCATGTATAAACGGCTCTGCTCCGATCGGCATGTAGTGGAAACACCAGACCCGGGTCAACCAGCGAAATTACATGGTGACGTTGAGTGCAACATATGCATGTCACAACATTGCACCAGTTGCATCTAATCTAACAAGCTAAAATATCTCTGGTTTCAATGGAAAAACTTGGTGCAGCTGTGGTAAGATACAGAGGTTTGTGAGCTTCTCACAATCTGTTGAGAACAGGAGATACAACACCAGGCACATTTCAAGACACCAGTATTTATAAAAATATTACAGATTTTCAAAAACAGGAAGGCCACATACCAAGACAGGTAATCAACTTATTACAATATGTTGCTCTCTATTGTTTTCTGTCCACATTTCTGTTTCAGCGGTGACATCATCAGCGCTAACCTAGCATGATGGCGTCACCAGACACACAGCGATGGGGGACAGAGAACACATAGCTTGGCAGTGGGGGTCAAGTTGTTAAACAGATTGTGAGCTGGTCAACCCACATTTGAAAAACCTAAATTATATTGCTCATTTCCACAGGAAAGCAGCTATAGTCAGCTAAACAACATGTTAATTATCTGAAGATCAATGCTTCTGTAAAGCCACCAAAATAAAAATGAATAATAATAATCAACAGTCACTTAATCAGTTATGTAGCTTAACATTAATCTTAGCTATATTCTCAGTAACAAATGAAACACTGAAATAAACCAAGCAGTAAAGGTAAGATATCTGAATAAATTATATACTTCCATTCAGTCCTCAAACTAACTAGTTCAGGAGCCTTGACTGACTTGATCAGCTGACAGTTGGGTGTTTTAAAAAAAATGGAGCAGTTTAACAACAAATCTGGATATCCTGAGCAGACATCAGAACTAGATTCTTGCCTAAACGGTATTTAAAAAGTTAATTGTCCTTAAATGAAAGAGCTCTAAAACACTCGTTTTAGAGCTCTCCTTTCGGCCATTAGGACCGCTGCCTGGAGCAAATCTTAATCATGTGATATGGTCCTTATCAATCAATGGGGAACTGATGCTATACTGCCCTTTCATTGAACACCACGTAACTTAAACAGTTAATGTTTCTATTGTTTTGCTATGATGCATGTAATTGTTGTTAGTCTTTTCATGTTCAGCTAACTATGCAGCCCCAGGTGTTTTATCCACCACTTTACTGTGAACATGAGCGCCTGTAAGCATGTGAACATGTTACCTAGCACAGAAAATCTCAGATCTGTGTTCTGTGCAGGAGAATACCTCACAGAAGAACATGCTATCTTATAATAGCATGACCACAGTGCAACAAACAACAAAGAAAACCGTCTTTGCCCTAAAATGCCTGGTAGTAACTTTGCTATATTCAAAGATTTTACCAGGGTAAGACTTTTTTTTTTAAAACATAAATTTCAAGCGCAGTGTCCAACCTATGAGGAAGCATTTCATTACCAGGTCTGTTCGTACAAGCAACAACTAAACAAACAACATTTGAAACTTGCTCCAAGAGTACGGATGTTTGAAGCCATTCCCCAAGGCATCTTCATCCAGGTATACCTATCTGCGCAACAGACGACAGACTGCCAGGTATGAGCTTTCGCCTTAACGTGCATGCACTAACACAAACCAGAACAATAGGGATTTTTTTGAGGCAGTGGTCATTCAAGTTGTTCGGTTTTTGGTCAACTATACACCAACACATTCCGCTCCTCTATGGTGGCTGTAAATGCTGCCACGTCCATACAAATGTCTTTTTTTGATTCACTGCAGGGTTGATTGTTTTTGCCTTGTGATTCTTCCTTCTCTTACCATCTTCTCTCAGTTTGATCATGCCCCTTACTGGAATGGCATTGAGACATTATATTCATTTCACCTGTCAGTAGAGTACAGTTTCCTTAAAGAAACAATTGACAAAACATGTACCCTTATGGAAGAAAGAACCAAATTATGTTAAAGAGAGACATTGTCACTGCTACATCTTAGTGAACATGTTATATGACCATTGAGGCAAAGCTCAGCATAGCTTATTACTCAGCAGGAATACACTGGTAGCTATCTCTGATATGTTTGTCTGACGGAACATCAAACAAATCTCATCATGAACCACAGAGAAGTGAATACTTGTACAGAATACCAGAGATAAGCAAACCAATTGTGTAGTCTTGTGGCAAAACACACTCTCATCATGAGACAATCAATACAATCACTAGATTGGAAAGATAAGTTCTAATTAGTGGCTTGGATAGTGGTCACAGTCGTAGTCACAGTATACTTTGTTGATTTCTGTTTTTCTGCAAGACTAAAGCCACAATACACTGATTTGCAATAGTCATTGCATTACCAAAGCATATAATGCTGCATTTAAAAAAAACCCAGCTTTAATGTAATATTTGGTTAATTCAACTATAATTCAAATGGCGTACACTGATTCTCTACATACCAGCAGTTTGTCTGGCCACTAGATGTTATTTTACAGTCTACAGATGCCCACATCTGGTTAAGATCCTTGCAACTAAAATGCTACAATTAACTTGAAGCTACCAGTCAATCAGTCAAGGTAGTCTAGTCAGCAATTGACCAATTGGTGACTGCAATTAGTCCCAGAGTGAAACCCCCTTGCTGAAAGTTTCTGCAGCCTCATCTCAACGGACAACATTGTTGAGGTTTTGCATTATGACCACACTGCGGTCTTGGGTATTTTGGAAAAATCATTGACAAAAAAAAAGTTTAAAAGCTGTCAGTGGGAGCATGCATTTCAAAAAAGTGTCCCCCCAAGCACTTGGAGGATGGAATAAAGTTAATTTGATTCCCAAACCCTAAAAGGATCCTTTGAAAATAAAAAACTGGCCATGTCTTGTGGCCGACCTCATGCTCGTTTGCAGGACCATGTTTGTGTTTACAAAGGTTATAGTAGGCAATTCTGTTTTGTGTGTTGTTCCAATTTAAAAAGCTAGGTGCCATTATTTAATGACCCTTTAATTTCCAATTATCAATGTAATTTTGCTTTATGACTAAACATGGGCTGATTACCAATTCCACTTGATATCAGGTTATGAAAGAGTCCCTGTTTCTAATCCACCGTTTCTGCAGTATAAGATTCTTTTTTTGTTTTATAGACAAGTCTCATCATGCTTTGGAAGTGGCAACTAAAAGCTATACAGCTAACATGATCTACAGGGGCATTGCCCAGTGCTGTTTACTAAATTCAAGATAAAGCTTATGTAGTCTTGAAATATATCAGCTATCGGTAACATCCACCATTTGAGAAATCAATAGTATGACTTTGTTACTGAGGCAGCCGGCTAGGTGATTGTGCTAGTAACAAATTTTCAACCAGAGTGCTTTAGAGCTGTCAAAATGCGTATTTGATCAGTTTTAGATTAAAAGCAATCATAATGTGATGATCTTGCTCATGATTTGCACATTTTCCAAGTTTTCTAGTGGCTCTCGTTATGACGCAATGTAGCTTTTCCACTTTTTTTTTTTTACAACTTGAAACCATAACAGATCTATTTAAGGTAATAATTCAGAAAAATTCAGACCCCTTTTTTAACATGCAAGTAGCATCTTATTTTGAAGATGAAGTAGAAAAAAATGCATTTCTTTCCTTCAACGGCATATCCAGTTTATAACTCTGTTGGGCGATAATAACAGGTCAGTGGGTGGTCTTTCAATGTCTAACAGGACATAATGCATTCAGACTGCTAAACGTTTGCAGCTTTCCCTGAACATCTAAGAAGGTAGTCTGGGCAAAAACATTCTCAAATTATTTTGATTGTGTCCACACCTGAGTCCGGTGCCCTCTGAATAAATACGATCATATAGGAAGGATCAGAGCCTCATATCTAAACAGGGCCTCAGTTGACTGCTGCCAACAATGCCATTTGGCTTTCTTAAAAAAACTTTAAATACCTAAAATAACGAGGTAAAAAAGACAGTCTACAGAATTAGTAGTGTGTCACCTCAGAAACATAAACTAAAGAAATTAATTCAGTTTTTTTATACAGGAACTAACATGTCTGTGATGAGCAGAAAACCATGGGTGCCTTAATTTTCCTCTGACATCGCTTGTGAGTGAAAGTGAGCCAAAAAAAAAGTGAAACAACTTGCTCAACAAGGCTCTTAACAAGTTTCAGGCCAGAGGCAAGTCAGACTCAATGGCGTGTAGTTTTTTGTAGTTAAGCGTTAAAAAAAAACCAACCTTTAAAAGGCTAGGGAGGCAATTCCATAAAAATGCCACGTTGAAATATCTTTATCCGCCACGCACAAAATAACAAGTTTAGACTATTTTTGAATTTGTGAGGCAATAGAATATGTGTATTAGATCCAAATAGTCTATGTCTGAAAAGAAAAACTAAAGAGGGTTTTACTCTTCCAGTGTTCAGACAAAACACATTGACAGCATATGTGTCAAATCTGACCAGTTAAAGCACTGATGTGCCACAGCAGTGACAAATAAAACATTGAAGACAACTTAAAAAAGAAAAAAAGTAGTTTCTTCTCTGTGGGTCATTTCAAGCATCAGCTATTTGTCTGCTGAAAGGCACAGCTATGCCAAGAAGCAAATTACAGAACCCCCATATCTAATAAACTCTATCTAATGGAGTCATTAAGACCAATTTAAAGAATTGAAATTTAAAATTTGTGTATAGGTATCACACAATATACTGCTCATGTTTTATGTAAAACAAATGTTAAAAACATTTCCAATAGGGTATATTAGACTAGCAAAGACCTTCACTGCATCTCCTTCTGAAAAACTTAGTCTGCGTGGGATGTATTTGAATAAAACAGAGTCACTGACTGCTGTTGATTAGGTTTGAAATCTGATCAAAGACTGATCAAATTGAAACCTTACATTTTTTCAAATGAAACATTTTGGTTTAAATTAGCAAATATCTCTTTGCTCTGACCAGTTCAGAGGTTTTTAAGTGCATATATTTAAACCTTTTAGTGCAAACCGACTGTTTTGAATGAACACAGCCTTGGTTTCAATGTGGAAATGCTTAATATTTGTGAGCTAGTCACATGTGACACTTCCTTTCCTCTTGCAACATAACAAAAACAAAGCACAGAGCAACATCAAAACAAAACAAAAAAAACAATAAGTTAGAGTCTAAAAACCTCATAATGTCTGCAGTATTGCAGTCACAGACATTGAGGCAGGAAAAAGAAGTGTTGCATTATTTGCGTATTGTTTACTAACAATGAATAACAGTTCTGACTGCTGAATAACATTTTTTTTAAGTGAAAGGTTCAGCCTCCAGCTAGTCTATGTATTTAAGCGGGCCTTTTTAACAATTAAAGGGCTGGTTATACTCCAGCAGTAGTGTGTCGCAGTGAGCTTGACGCAGATATTTCTGATTTATGCTAAATTTTGAAGCCTGGTCTGTGCTATGTTATTCCACGCCACAACGCAAGAGGGACAATCATGAACTAGCTGTGGGTCTAGATACGGCTGAGGCGGTGAGGAAGTGGGGGCACGTTTTTGCGACAACAGAGGGACATGAGGGTAAAAAAGAGCGGGGATCCAGGTGGAAAAAGGGTCCCAGAATTCTTGCGCACCTCCGTCTTCTAGCTGGTTCAACTTCACGAGTCATTTTGCTTAATAGCGGTCATACAAACAAAACAAGGCGGTAAGGTACCAAACAGGGAATATGCATAGTGTAGAGCGGATGTAGATTTGTCCAAGCAGATGCCTCCTGTCTGCGGTCACCTACAATTTTGGAGAGGTGCACCAGAGTGTATGCGGAAGAGTTGGGGGTACATTTGGGTTCACTGCGACACACACAGACGACCTGGTTTCTGAGTATAAATCAGCCTTAAAGGAATAGTACACCCAAAACATGATTAGCCTTCATTTTCTACTCACTCCCATGCTGAACAACACCCTGGAGTACTTTTTTGATATCTCAAATGCATCTGGAGATCTGGGAGGCTTCTTGCTGTCTGCTGACATTCAAATAATGGAGGTCTATGG
>NW_015150468.1:1369484-1394787 GCF_000732505.1 Cyprinodon variegatus
CAGAGCCAGACCGAACTTCCCCGAACTCAAACCTTGTGGGCGGGACTAAGTTCGGACTGGCACCCAGGCTACCAGATCTCCAGATGCATTTGAGATATCAAAAAAGTACTCCAGAGTGTTGTTCAGCATGGGGGTGAGTAGAAAATTAAGGCTAATCATGTTTTGGGTGTACTATTCCTTTAAGGCCAACCAAAGCCATAAAAAAAAAAATCCAACAGGAGTCTTTATACCTGCAGAAGAGTGACAATTTTAGGTTTTTAAATCTAATTTGCAACTTTCCTTTTCATCAGCTTCTAGCTTTTGAATTAAACCAAGAAGGAACAGTGTAGCAAACACCCTTACATTTACCCTACTAGCTGAAGAGTTGACACTGATCTTTATCTTCAGGGACACGAAGGGCCTTAAACAAGTCAGGCACCGTCTAAGCAATATCTAGAGGCTGAAAAGCCCAGATCCCTGAGCTGACAAAGTCGGAATAGTAATATTACTGTAACCTGGTGAGGTGCTTTGTCCCAGGAGCTGTTTCTATCACACTGAAGAGGTTAGGAATTATAAAGAGTGCTTGGGTCACCCATTTATTATGCTGATATGGTTTAAACGAAATTCAGATAATCTAACATTACGTTATTGAGCTTTACTGTGGGCAAAATGCTTCTTTCATTGGATCATTAATCGGATACAGCTCTTCAATTGCTCAACACAAATAGCATGTCGACCCAGCAAAAGACTTTTAAGTATTACTGCATGGTTGTTGGTGTCAGATTGGATGATCTGTGTATTTCAGAATCTGCTGCTCCACTGGAATATTCACACCCAGCCTTTAAGTTTATGGAGAGCACTCTGAAAAAAGGAGGGAATATCTAGCAGTGTGGATGAACATACACCATTCAAGTCAGACAGCAGAGGAGAACAGGCAGACCGATTTGATTGAGCACCAAGCTCATGTAACCACGCGTTCAACAGGTTATGCAGTATCCGTCATCTATGAATGCATAAGATAAACCAATACAGCAGCAGGAAACCTCACCAGGTGTCATTGGCTGCTAATAACACGGGAGTTAGGCAACAATACACACCAGCTGACAAAAAAAACAACACAGTTAAAGATATAAAAATCATTACCAGTTCAGAAGAGTCGCTAATTTAGCATTGACATTAATACCCCTTTCAGAAAGCCCAAAAATCTTGTTTTAACCTGGCAACAATCGGCTTTTAGAGGCAGTGGGAATAGTTCACTGATGCGTGTCTACCAGGGTAAAACAACTCGGCAAGTGACCCACGTTAAAATCACCTTGGGCATGCTGTCTGACCAGATCCAGGTTGACCCGCTAAATTACGTGACACCATTAAGCGCAGGATAAAGACGTCAACACACCCGCCTGATGCTTCTGATCTAACAAGCCGAAACAACCCTGTTTACATTCGATAAACAGGGTGCAACACTGGTGAGAGTGAAATAATAAAGAATACTCATTACACTCTGGCTCCCGTCCATGTTGATATCCATTATTTATTTCCCTAATTTCCTCCACAGCGTCGACATCATCAACGCTCACCCACCATGATGCCTTCAGCCACGCAGCTTGCCTGCAGGGGGTCAGACTCTGGCTTTTTGGTCAAATGGAAAACAGCCAAAGCCGATTGTTAGCGGGTCAACCTGGTTTTGAAAAACCTGGGTTTTCAGTGGGAAAATGGTGTGGACAGACGTAAAACATCATGGCTTATATCAACAATAGCTCTGTTTACTTTCGCAAATTTCGCTGATTCAATCTAAACCGTGGCTGATTGGAAATTCAAAAATCTATGTTTATATGGCCACTACATAAAACAATGCGATGATGATGTGTATATAAATGTACCGAGCATTTGATCAAATTCAATTATTCAAGCATACTGGAACTAGCTACTTTTCCGAAAATGCTTTAGTCGTAGAAGAAAACTGCCAGTATTGTTAACAAACCAGTACCAATGCTCATCCTCACCTTTAGCTACTTTTTGTGCTCTCAATTGTCAGTTGTATCTTTTGATATAGTTTTTCCCATTATGGACTTTTGTCACTTCTTTGAATCCATAGTTTTGTTTTTGGTGGTGATTTTAGTTAAGGGCTCAGCAATACCCTATCATCCATCTCTTCTCTAACACAGCTGAATTTAAAGGCCCCATCCCTTTATTTAGCTCAGCCAAGACATTGCAAAGAGCCAGTCATTATGTTCAAGAAAGAATCAAGAAAAAAAAAAAATAGGGCGAATCAAGAAAGTTGCAGGACAGTAGCTAAAGGCAACTAAAAGTAGTAGCATAAGGCAACCCTCCCTTATGCTACTACTCCTTTTCTACAGGGATAGAGGGCAGGATGTTTATGTGCACATTACATTTAGTGCCACCTCCTCTACCAAAGAGGGGCCAGTGGAGGAAGGTTAGGAGCAAATAGAAGAACGTCATGCTGACGTAGCCCACATTTGCAGTGCAGATCGTCTTACTCCGAAGATCTGAATGGGAGTGATCTGATCAGGACTTCAATCAGATTATTTGTGTCCATGTGGTGGTGAATGTGGTGTATTAGTGTATGGTATTATTTCTTCACATACCAAATACCCCTCAGAAACAACTCCAACACCTTGTTAAATCTATGCAACAGAGACCTAATATAGTGCCTAAAGTTGACCCAAGAGAAAGCTACTACTAACAAACTCCCATCCAAATCCTGACCAAATTACATTTTGTTTTGCTTCTTCATGTGAAGTATATAATATGCTAGAGGAGTCGTTAATCTGAGTGATTCAGGCAGACATAAGCGTGCAGGTCCTACACATTTTATTACTGTGTTCAGCGTCTAGATGCTAACGATGTCTCAATCTGCCATTCTATGGAGATTAGTGGAGTCATAAACGGTACAATACAATTACTTTTGTATTTTTAATCCGAGTTCAGATGCACATGTAATTTTGTGTACGTAAACAAAGCTAATGCATGAGCTGGTTTCATAGGACATGAAATCAGTCATTTTAATAGTATTACTGTATGCTTATTGGTTCATAATTCCACACTTAAACTAAAGGTAGGAACAAATAAAGGAACCCAGGGACAGCTTGGTATCAAAATACGGCACACTTGTTCTTTAAAAGAGAAAAAGAGCATGCTGCATCCAGACAGTTCTGATATAATAAGAATTTTAGAAGAAGAGAAGACATGAAAGATAAAGAAAGCAAAGAAAAATAACAATGAAGATATTTTTTGATGTTTCTTATTAGACTGTTCCAAGAAAGAAAACCTCTGATATCAACTAAAACAAAGACCTTTGGATACCCTTGTGTAGCTGATCTTCCTCACTTTGCATTCAACCATCCCCTACCCCCACAACTCCCAGGCTGGAATTTCCTGTTGACGGACGCCTCTGAACGCCCACTGGCTTTCGGAAAACTTACTTTGAAGATGAGAATGTAGCACGATAGCATAATATTAGCATGATTTGAACTTTATTATGTCTAAGAATGAATACTCTCTACAACTAAGTACCATGAACAAATACACTCTTTCCTCTGTCCCTTCCAAATATATTGTTTTTAAATATGTCCTCATAGTGATGACACAATCTGACCATGCTAAGAACAGCATGATAACCACAAAGACTTGGGAAATTTAGAACAACCCAGCATTTTTTAAATGACAACTATGTTTAACAAAAACACACATCAATACAGTCCAAAATCTAGACCTAATTTCAGTTCAGATAAAGAGCTACTGCACTGTTACCTGGGGGAAAAGCAAGAAAGAGGGGGAACAAGAGCGTAGATGCACAGCCCCAAAAACCCAGCTAACTTGGGTCTCCTTCACAAAGCTTCCATTTAACCATGGCACACCCAACCCCCCTCCTCATGTTGCAAACAGATGCATATCCCGTCTCAGCTTCTGGCCCCATTGTGCTTGCCTGGCATTCACATTCTGCCTTCAAAATCTCCTTTTAAGGAATAATGCAGTAAGAATCAGTTTGTTACCATTAGAACATCACTGACCTCAACCATTAGTCTATCTTGTATATGATGTAATGGTGTAAAGAATTATTGAAAGAGTGGGTTGCCAAGCATTGTTTTGATTCACCCTCACCCCTCCCTTTTGTTTTGTCCGGTTGAGTGACTCATCAAAAAAAAAAAGAAAAAAAAAAAAAAAAAGAAAAACTCTGAACCCTTTTTCTCCCCATCTAAGGCCTGGCCAGCATAAAAGGAGCACTGGAAAGACGAGAACAAAGGATGTACATGTGACATTCTGAGGACTTTTGAAAACTGGGTCAAGAGTGCGGGCTGGACCTCGAAGGCTAGCTTTCACTACTAATGGCCCTTGACAGCGTCCGTGGCCTCTGGCACTTTCGCTATACCTTAAAAATCTCAAACTTACTAGCTATTGTTGTTTATACTGGTTACCCAACTAAGTACGATGTGTCAACTTTGCAAACATGAGTTCCACAGTTTGACATGTGGGGGTTGCAAAGAGTCTAACTTGGAAAGCATTTAGATGGGTTCCCTGTGCATGAAATAAAAGCCAAATTATCCTAGAGAACCTGGTATGGGACAGATGATGAGCAAAAGCCAGAACCAACAGCTAATGTGCAGTGACCAGAAACTGACCCTGCTTCTGGTCACACAATAGTTCCCAATCAAAACATTTAATTTAAGTCCATAAATTTTCAATCTAGGGTAATTTATTCTAAAGGGACATAGATAATTTAACTAGCTCATAGAAAACATTCAACTATAAAAAGGAAGTAAAGTTAATCTATAACAAACACCAAACTAAAATCTGGATCTAGGCCCAAGCATTTTATTTCTGACGCAATACGAAATCTGCTTGCCGCAGCTGTTGGATTCAGCATGTAGGTCAGAGTGAATGCTGGGAATGCAAGAGGAACGGAAAGCAGGACTAGAGGTTTGTCATATTTTTATTAGGAACAATATAAAAGAAGAACCCAAGCAGAGAAGCGCTAAATATTAAGCCCTTTTGACACTTTAATTTAAAGACACACAAACAACAAAAACAGGCAGAGGAGGACTATTTTAAAAGTACGGGCATTTGTCAGTGCATAATGACAATTTCTGTTACACAACGCTGAACGTGAGCGGGCTAAAGACAGAGCAAGGGAGAGGGGTTCCAGCTTTTGAAGCATAAAGGAGTGAGTCATGATGACCTACATAGGCTGAGAGAGAGAGAGAAAGAGAGAGAGGAGGGAGGGGTGAGAGAGAGAGATCCAGGGAGGCGGGAGAGATTCCTTCCGCATATCAAAGTGTTTACTTGGCCCTGCATGCACCTTCGCTGGGAGAGGGAGGCAAGGAAACGGCAAAGCACAGGGTTTTGACATGGGGGTGGATGATGCAAAGGAGGAAAAGAAAATTAGAAAACTGGAAAGAGGGAGGAAAATAAAACAACCAACTGATTTTATTTTCCCATTGTTAGGCATTTCTTCACTAAACAGCTAGAGAAAACCAATGTAACTAAAACCAACCCTGAAGGATCTACGATCAACAGAGAAACAAGATCATAAAAGGAAGTCTGAGCTATGAAAAGGCAGTAAGAACAACAATGCTCAGTGGCGTTTGCGGGTAGTGTGTGAGCTCGGGTTGTAGATTTGTCTTACAAGAAACAAGCACAGATTGAAGGAAGGCATTTTCTATGACACTTCAGCTAAAATTCACCCCTGTAATAAGGAGACCATCAACATCCCTGGCTGATCAATAAGCACTGCAGAGAGATCCAGTTCCCTTTGAAGCTAGGCCATGGATCTGGTTTCCTAATCACCCCCACCACTGCACCCTGTACCTCCTCCTCGTTTGTCCCTCCCACAGGTTTTCCAATACAATGGAGCAGTTTTCACACTGCATGTGGGCTTGAGCAGGGTCAGCCTGTTCGGGAGAAGAGGGGGGAGCAGTCGCTTTGTGGGGAAGCACAGAAGGAAAGCGAGAAGGAGAACAAGGAAAAACGGTAACAAAGAAATGGGACAGTCTTATAAAGGATTCTGCAGCTAAATTGATAATTGAAGGCAGAAAACACTGTTCATAGGCTAACTTAGCCTAGTAATGAAATCTTACAATCAAAATTTAGACAATACTTTTTAACTCAAACCTAAAGCCATCATATTTTTATTTAAACATATCATCTCTTGATATATACCAGGCAAAAACAGTAGCGTGGTTGGCTGCCTGTAGAAATTCAGTGAACAGTGTTTGGAAACTAGACATTAAGGTGACTCTTCTTTCCATCCCATTTCTTTTCCTGCTTTGTGCTGCATCATCACCATTAAAAGCAGCCATGGGAGCTCTGCCAAAGAGCTGTAAGTCTGCCATCCACAAGAGAATGGCTGCAATCAAAACAACCAATTACGTCATCTCTTTGAATCCCTTTCTGTCCACTATCTGGGGAGAAAAAACTGTTTATATTGGGATACATTTGCATTAAAATGGCAGAAAATATGGGCATCACCAAAAGCTACATACACAGTTGCAAAATTATAAACAAAGGAATGGATAATGGGGTTATCACAACACAGGGATGGTGAATTCATGGAGGTCAGGGGTTACTGAAGAGCTTGATGCGTTTATGATGAGTACATATTCGGAGGAGAGCCAGGGGTAGATGAGGGGGTGAGGTCAGAGGAGCTAGATGGGGGAGGGGATGTAAAGAGGGCGGGAGACGTACTAAAGGGACTCGTGAATTATTGATGATAGCCAGAAGGATGGCCCTTAGTCCTAAAGTGAATACACGCAAAAACATACACACAGATGTTGCACGCAAGCATTGTCAGAGAGCATAGATCCTGTTACACATTACATCAGCTGTGGCTCCCTCCATCAACCCTTCATCTGGCAACTCAAACATCAGTGTGTGCTGCCTGGTCTCGTCCCCTAGCCTCACTTCCCTTACTCTATCTACTAACACTGTCTATACTAAATAATGTTTGGTGGTAAATTCTTATTAGCATCCTGGCCTGAATTTCAATCATATTTACAAAAACAGACCAAAAAAAAGTCCTTCCAGTCCATCATAAGCAGGCTACACTTGTGCTAAGAGCTCAGATGCTCACTTTGGAATGTGTTAACCACAAGATCAGAGTTCATGTAGAGGCTAGGAGCCATGCAGAGTCACCTCCACAACAAATCTGCGTGCACGCCTTGCACAACACAATGCTCATTCCCCACAAACACAAAAGAGGGGACTGGACCAATCTGAGAGTCCCTCCTGCTCCCAGCTTGGTGTGTAGCTGTGTGTTTGAATAAACAACGTGTGTTACCCAAGCCTGCAGGAAATGTAATGTCCCAGACTAAGGAGCTATGAAAGGCATGAAGCTGGATCCAGAAAGTACCGACAAGGGATTAAAAAAATTTATATATATATATATATATATATATATAGAAGGTTTTATTTACGTTCCTTATTTTTGTCATTGAAAGCTACAGTAACCAGATTATATATAGAACAATATTAATATATATATATATATATATATATATATATATATATATATATATATATATATATATATATAAATAATTTAAGTCATGCCGTGTTTGAAAAAAAAAGAGCAGCTCTTTCAAAACATATGGTCCGTATATTAAGCCTCATCCCATAAGGTTCTTAGCAATCAGCTCAGTTTATCACAACATCTCTGTCTCAGTGAGGCATTAACCTAAAATCTTTTCACCTTTTCATAATACAATATAAACAAGATAGAGAAAGAGAAATTTTAATATTATGCAATTGAGGTAAAAAACTCTAAACTGGTCCCAGTATAACCACTCTACAACTAGTATTGGGTTCCCTGTTTGAGATTAATGTAGGGTTTAAAGACATTCTATAAACAATCATAGCGTTCCATATAGAAATCCATTCTATTAATGATAGTTCTAGAAAATATTTTGATATTCTTTGTAAAGAAAAACAATTTAAAAGTATTTCCTATAAAATGAAAAGCAGTCTGATGTTTGAACTGGCCGTTCTAAATGTAAAACTCTGCAGATAATATTGCTGCACATGCCTGTATGCTGTGGTTAGAAACTATGTGTATGCAAGTAGAGCAGAGCATGCTCAACCGAGAAGAGCAAAGCAGGATTGCATACAGAGCTGCCAGGCTCTGCTTTGGTGTTGTTGTTGCCTGTAGAGCTACGGTCTGCCCTTCCCCCACTCTCCTGTCTCTCTGCTCTCATTCCCCTCCCCCTGACTGCGGCAGGCAGGCAGGCAGGGCAGATGGTATCCTAGCAAGCAGAATGACCCCAGTGTTCCTGCCCCTTGTTTTGATCCCACAGCCCTGATTGTCCAGCCCTAATCCAACACTAGCCAGAGCTGCTGGGCTGCTGCCATCTCTCTATTAAGCACATAACAGCTTCTCATTTTAGCTGAGTCGCTAGCTAGCTCATCAGCCTACATACAGTAGCTCTGTGCTGTCACACAGATCCTCTCAAACCTTACTCCCTTCAACTTATTCAATTCCACACCACTACCACCATTCCAGGAATCTGGTTATCGTTTTTCCAGACGGAAAACTGGAAACAGGAGCCACGCTTCATCAGTGACTCCACTAAACCGATCATTTAAAACACTTTGATGAGGAGCTGTTAAGTTTGAATGGATGACACATTATGAAAAGACCAAGATGAATTTATTTCTTATATTGCCAATAAAAACACATCCTGATCTAGTTACTAATAATGGAAGTCAGCGTTTCTTTGCTGTAACACAAACAGCCAAACTTTACTTGAGAGTAATAAGCAGTTTTTTTAGCTTTCATAAGATGCTAAACTATGTAAATGGTATGTTCATGTGTATGGCTACAAAGCTGAATTGGATATTAAGACAGGTGATTTAGAAACAATAGATTTCCAAAGAAAATCTTAGGCTTTCTTACTGAAAACATTAGCTCATTCTTGCTTCTTCCTTTCACGCTCAATCTGGGAGGGAAAATCAGAGACTACGACTGAGAATTATTCTGTGTTGCCTAGAAACCTAGACAAGACAATTTTATACCACATGAGGGACACGTGCAGTAGAGGAAGGCTGAAATATAAAAGAAATAATAGTCTCGATCAGATTTTTTATAAGATATAAAGGAGGATTTATCCATAGGTTAAGATCATAATCTCATAGTGTGTTTAGCTGCAAAACTGATTTTTAAACATTCAAGTCTCCAATGTCACAGTTTATACCATAATCCTTTAAACAGCAAATGCTATTTGGTCTATAAGGCTGTTGCTAGGTGAAAGTAAACAGAGAGAAACAGAGAAAAGGAACAGAAAGGATGTATTGTGAGGCGACTAAAGGCAGGTTCTAAAGAGGGTTTGCAGTACAGGTTTACTGATAACAGATCTGAGGGGTCAATGTGAACAGATGTCATTTAATTTGAACTATTTACCATAAAAGTGTAAATGTACTGCTTGCTTGAAAACTGTATGATGTGGTTCCTTTATTAAGTTTTGTGTTAAATATATTTTTATTTTCAGAAACATACAAGTTTCTAGAAAAAGCAGACAGCTTATCAGCCTGAGCTGGGCGAGTCAATGTAGTTGATACAAGACATCTTCAACCAAGCAAGCCAGCCTTCTGTACTTAAGAATCCATCAGGCTTTAGGATCAATAGAAATAGGCCTCAGCTTAGTGGTGCAGCTGCCGCATTGCAATAAAAACGTGGCTGGCCATGACCCTGCAGAGGCTATGACAGATGCATTTGCTGTGCTGAATAACTAACGCTGTTTTCACACATGATCGCTGGAGATGACAGACTCTACCCACAAGATCATCAGGACCTTGCATGGGTTACTGCTCATGTAACCTTTTTGTAGTTTGTACAGACCTTGATGTGCATGTGGCAAGAGTTCAAGAAACTCTGGCCTTTGCAGCTTTCACTACTAATCAGGCCTCAAATGAAAATGCCAGTCTGATGCTACAACCTTGAATAGACATGCCTCTGGAGCGGCTATCATCCTCTGTGCTTTTCAGGGCTATGATGATACCTACACAGCATGTTTGCATACATTAAAGAAAGAAAAAAAAAAAACTGCAACCCTTTAATTTGTTTTATATACTTAGTTTTCATAATATAGCTTTAGTGGACCCCAGACACAAGCAGTTATACATCCACTGTGATCTATAGATGGAAACTTCAAGATTGCACATTATTGCTGGGCAGAAGGTAGCCTCTCTAATAAAACGGACGCCAAGCTCAAGCCAAGAAGTTTCCGCAGTGTCATACTGATACTTCCACAGAATCATACCTAATGGACGGGCACCCCAAATCCTTTTGATTGATTCTATAACTTTGAAAAAAGATTAATCATTGAGATGAACAACATCCAGATCAACAGTAAGCATCCTTCTACATTAGCTGCTTAACTTACACTAAAATCCTGACTGAATGGCAATAAATATAAGCGACATTTCATGTTGAGGTTTTAGCAAGGTTTTTAAAATCAATCAACATAAGATATGTAGCTTGGACCGGTGCTCAACACAATACATCTAAACCCTGCAGTTTTTCTGTTTTCCTCTCTTTGCTTCCAAGGCTCGTGACATCATCAAAGAGCCACTCTATATTTAGCTTCCCACACCCCTGCTGAGCCTCACTACTCTGTCAATGCCTCGGCCGCGCTCAATCTTCCTCACTGTGTGCCTCGAACGGCTCATCTCGCCCTGTTAGCTCAGGAGGTGGGCAGGTTGGGTTACTTTTAAAAAGGAAATAAGGGGGACAAGAAAAGAGCTGAAGACTAGAAAGGGACTGAGGGGAGATGAAAAGGAAGATGCTCAATGGAAGAGACAGAGGGGCTGGTTCTAAGGAACAAGCAGGATGGTGTGAATAACTGTGTTGTAAACAAGACTCCATAAAGTCTATGGGCGAGAAAGCTTTCTTCTATGAGAAATAATAGTTTCAAGCTCATCAGTAGTAGATTGCTCTGTTCTATGGTTGCTCAGGGATACATTTTAAAGGACAGTGAAGAAGATGATGGTGGGAGGGTGTCTGTGACTGGCATTTCAAACATTCTCCCTGCACAAAATAACATCCTGGGAAGATAATCTGTGAGCATGTGACAATTTATTCAGGCTCATGTTTCTGCAGAGTGTGAAAGCCGCTGAGCTGCAGAGAGGAAGTGCAGGAGACCAATGAGAGCGTGCCGGTTTCTTCAGCCAAGAGACGGCGACAACAAAGAAAGAAAAGGACATGCCACTCCATTCAAATTGCTCTTGTGCATTCACCATCTCACTTAATAGCTCTGGCACTTTGTCATTTATTGCTTTACACTTTTGTTGTGCGTTATTCGCGTCAGAGGCCCCCTCCTTAGCGTCCCCCACCACCTCTGCAGCTGTTGACAATCAGCCAAACAGCTAACATGCTTTCATCACAGACAGCTAAGGCTTAGAGTTTGTCTCTATATTTGTACATGAGCATAAGATATACTAATAAACTGCCAAAAAATTAAGATATATAAAAAAAAAAACATACCCATCGACTAATCAATCTCTATTTACATTAGAGTTCTAATGTTTTTTATTTATGTGACATGGTGGTACTATGTAGTCTTTGTTTTGCTTTTAAAATACATTTGATTTTAAAACAGTCCTAAGCAAATTAAATAGTTACTGATAAATAACTTGGCACTGCTCTGCGGTAGTTCGTTAAAGGGATTTTACTGAGCCGAGCTGTGACAATCAGCCCAGTCAGAAAGAGCTCTGCTGCACACAAAATACTGACATTCTCAGTGACATGGCAGGAAAGCAGCTGGTCAGCAGCTCAACAGCTGTCAGCTATCCTTTCTAGCTAGCAGGATGATTAATTTATACAACTGCTGGGGGTGTTAAAGACCATGTCAACAGAAGTGAGGCCTGCTGGTTAGAGAAGGCTGTTGGTTAGTGCAGAGCAGCTCAAAGGATTTGGTTGTGCAGCAGCTCAGCTAAGTTGCAAAGGAAACCCCTAGAAGTTTCCAGGCTGAGGAAGTCCTACCTCAACTCAGCTGAAATCCACACAGTAGCTACCAAAGAACCAGCCGTCCCACCTTCATGTCAACTCAGATGTAGATGCAAGGTTGTGGTAAATCAGACAAAAGACATTTTTAAAAAGATTGAAACCAAAAATTTCCAAAAGAGAGATTCAGACAGTAAAGCTCATGTTTTAGTAGTTATTATGTAAGAACTTCACACTAACAGGCCATCTTTTTGAGCATTAGATTGCTCTAGATTTTAGAGGCACAGTCGTACAATGGACTCACACACACAGACGTATACACCGTTCCCTCCTCAGTAATGTGGTAGTGATTGAAGTGGGAACAAGGGGCTGTACTAACAGGTGGGCACACATCCTGCAGGGGGAGATTCATCAGATTATAACCAGCAGCATTCGGGGCAGGCTAGCCTACATATGCTGTGTGTAGGTCTGAATCCTTGTGTGTAACACCTCTCTCTACAGGACAGGTGAGGAGCGGATCTCATCTCATTCCGGATCACGTACAGATTGGACTCCATTAGGATACGCTACCCTCAGCTCCTCCATCCTCCCACTCCCTTCCAAACATGCCTCCTCCACTACCTTTGTGAGGACACTTGCTGACACAATGCATTCCCAAGGTTCTCGTGCTAACCTTTGCAATCACAACTAGGAGCAAACCACACTCTACAACTCTATTTTCAATCAACAAAGTGCTCCACAGTGGTGTTTCAGAGACGATGGGAGAAGAATGACACTGGTGCAAGTAAAAAAATAAAAAAAATAAAAAAATAAAAAAAATCATTATATACCGTATCCTTCTATGTCTATGATGCTTGACTCCAAACAAGGCTGTTGCTATCCACTGTATGTTTCCAAGCAACAAGAACTGCTCCAGTGATTTTTTTTTCTTTCAAATTGCATATTTTAAATGCGGAAGCTGGTTTCACCAATTTTCTCCTTCTCTATTTTCAAACATTCATCCACACTTTGTCAAATGCTACAGTCTTTAACGTATTTCTGAAATAGGTGTACAATATATTGACTTCAATCATTAGTGGTATTTTAATACAGGCTACCAACTGCAGAGCATCGTATGGGTTCAACACTAAGGAGGGTATAATGTCCCAGGAGCTGCATATTCAAACCCTGCTTGTCAATTATCTATATGACCAGATTGAAGGACTATTGCTGCTGATAGATATTGGTAACCAAGACGCTAAAGCTCAACAGGAAGAGTAGAAAAACCACAATGGTAGAACAGAGAGAATATGAGCTAACTGCCATTGACATTATTGCAGTATTCAAAATACCATCATCATCAAAATCCAGTGTTTACTTAATATCCAACAGCTCTAAATGCATTAGAAAACCTAATAAATAACTTTATCTACATGCACAACTAAAAAGCACACCTAAAAATCCTTTGCTTTTTTAAAGAATCTCCTTAGAGTAGCTAACTTCCATGCATTCATCCCATCCTTGCTCTTAACCTGTTTTAAGAGACACAATCGCTCCAGTTAATAGCTAATATCAGACAAACCTACAGGCATATCTATCAGTTGAAAATGGTATTTAAACAATAAGCAAGTCTATTCTCTAATAAGTCTGGCTATAAAAGTAAGTGACTCTGCTGCCTAAAGTCAGGCCAGACTACTCTTAAATGTCTGATTGAAAGCAACTGAAAAATGATGATACAAGAGAAATGCTGTGACGGTTAAGTTTAGAGACCTGACAGGAAGTAAACATACCACTAATGCTTGGAGAACAGAAGTACACGACTGTTTTCTGCATGATGAATCCCAAACATAGCAAGCAGGTAGGAACATTTAAGCTTTGCAGGGTGAAGAGATGTCATATTGAGACGAACCAATATGTTTTGAGACTGCAGTCACAGATGATAGGCTCCAAGAAAGACGTAAACAGAAGGCTTCACCAGTTTAGCCTTACTCTGTCTGTTCACCTTAGTTCCCAGTGACAAGTGCTGTGCTTTGGTTTCACACTGCTACCCAATACCTAATTTCTCTGCAGGTTCAGAGTTGGCTGGGTCAGTCACAGCATGGGAAAAAAACTGGAAAAACACAATGAAACTGGGAGACTGGCAAAGCTAGGGTGAGGTTACTCACATTTTCAAGAGCATTTGAAAGATAGGGCCCTGAACCTTCACTTCAATCTGCTGAAGCTCTTAGGCACATTAGCTGAACCCCAAACTCAGCCGTGTTGAAGGAAATAAATATTAGGCTAGCCTGGTACAAGATTCCTCTGATAATAACCCATATTAAAACTACTGCAGTTTAATGTAATTTGATTTAAACATAACATTCACTTCTATTTGCATCCAATGCATTAGAGTGATTGACAAAAAAATCTTGCAGATACTTTTCCTTGTTTGCATTGAAATGCTGACACACAGACTTAGGCAAAGCAGAAATCAGTTCAGTATAGAGGTAGTTTTAAGAGTTTATTGCTCAGAATACAGTGAATTCTCTTTTCTGGTCTTTACTGAGCAACACACGGAGTGAAGCACATATTAGGTAGGCTATTAGTCAGACTAACTGCTAAAACCAGCCTAACAGATGACATTCATCGCTTCCTAAATGTACTTCTAAAACAGTGTAACCTGAAGTGGTGGTGTCATTTGCTTCAATAAATAGTTTCAAACATTGCAAATAACTTTCTTTCAAAGATGCATTAGAGTGGATTACCCTGCGCTTGAAAAAAATCAGGAAAACTCTGGAAACAATCTCCAGTATTACACTAAGACAACTATAGTAATTTGCCTTTGCCTTGCATAATGCTCTAAAGTTTAATAGTTTAAAATATTGTTTTAATGTTAAATATAAAGTATAGGAAAAAAATCACAATTGCTTTACTTTGTCTAAAGTAAAGCAATTATCAGTGTTTCCATTATTCATTTCCGTCATTTAATTATCCAAACATTTCACATTACCATAGGCCCCAGCCACAATAAAAACCTCTTTGCTAAACCTACTTCTAGTCACATTAGAGGACACTTTCATCTGCATTTAACAGCTCCTTACTTTGACTGTAAACAAACGTCATACCTCATCTTTAATCATTAAATCTGCCATTCACAGCATACATGCTGAACATGGGAATAACACAGCTGGGAAAGCAGATCAACAGGATAAATGAGACGCAATCGCACAGATGTTTCCCCAATACCATTCTCATCCAAATATGAATGTTTTATGGCTCATATGGAAAAAGTATGTCGGCTAGGAGCAGGGCAGAGTCTGTTTGAACAGACATTTAATTGGGGGGGAACTCCTTGCAAGAACAGGGTGCTTATCTCTGTGAAGCATATGGCAAATGTTCGGGACAGTCAGGTGAAATGCTACACACGCTGCCTAGACGGGCTAACGGCCACCCAGAGCTCCGTCAGCACTTCAGACTGCAATAGAAATGTCTGCAACACAGCAGGCCATGAAAATCTGCACATCCAAACTTTCCAGTGTGCTAGCTGGAGAAACTCAAACATTTAGATATCAATGTTAAAAGGAAGCACTTGGTCAATGCTGAAAGCCAATAGTCAGGATACACCTAACCAATAGTTTTAAATGAGCAGCTAACGCCATTGCTTTGGCTGCTTGTGAACTTAAATCATCTCACAGACAAGGAAAACAGAAGCTTAACTTTCAAAGCAGGACCTTGTTTTAGGAGATTAAATGATTGGTAATTACTCACATTAAAGAAGGTATTATTCAATTCAGCTTCCACTCTTTAACACTGAAGTTTCAGATTGTGACTCATGATATTATTCACAAACTAAAAGCATTATATCCAATTCAGCTTGTTCTGTGGGCTTGTTCAAAGCTAAGAGACATGATTAAGGGCAGGAGAATGAGATGGAGGGTATACAATAGACAGCAAACACACCTTTGATGTCCTATCTGAACACATCACTGTCACAAAAACAAGCCACCAGCTCCTAACAAGCACATAAACTCTCCAAATGGGAGGGTGGGAGAGAGTGAGTCACTCTCTACTTCTGGATATATGCATGATGAGCAAAAAAAAAAAAAAAAAGCAATGATATCTGTATTCAAAGATTATTGTGATTAACAGTGAACGATTGGACGAATCCATCGACATTGGACGATAGACTCAGTCCTTCAACGGTTGTTTTTAAGAGCAATTTTTGTTTCTTTTTTTGGACCCACTGTTAATGTGTTGACAATATTACCGGCGGTGCAGAAGACCTGTACGAATATATTGCCATGATCATTTCTTAGACTGAATATTTTTATATATCAGCCAACCTTGGTAGTGATATGAACCCGTTGTACACCGACTGCTAGATGATGGTATGCTTCAAGAGATCTCTGCTCCACAAAGGACCAAAATGCAGGAAAATGCATTTTTATTTAGGCTGGCTGATAAATATTTAGCCCTGTTTAGCTAATCGTGTAATGAATGAGCATTTTTTCAACTGAAAACCTGCTAATAAAAACCAAAAGAAAAAAAAACCAACATGGCATTTTTCTGCTCTAAGCTGCTTCAATAAACACATGCGTTGGTTTTCCCCTGAAACTCCTCTGACGGTGGCTGTCTTACAGACACAGGCCAGAGACAAAGCTTCACACTCATAGGCTAGTTTCACTGCCTTGAGAGAAAAACAACACTGTGTTTGCATGAAGGCATGCAAAATACTGTGCTTGTCATTTTCACGAAGTTGGACACAGCTGAAGGAGAGTACATTACTGAGTAGATAAATAAAGATTAGCTACTTAAAAATGTATAAATGGACACTTTGAAAGTGAAACAGACCACAAGACGACGCACAAGAGTGAACCTAGGAAGAATCGAAATGGTTGTGGAATTACATACTATAGCCATGTACTATAAGTTTATAGTGGAATTTAAATCATATATTTTTAATTATATAAATCCAACACCTGTAGAAAATGATAAATAATGAGATAGGCAGAAAAAAAAGGACCAAAAACTGAATCTTCCTTTTTTTTTCTTGCAGGGTTCACAACCAAATGCAAGAAAAACAATTATGTTATCTATATATATCCCTATCTATATGTTTCTATACCTTTAAAGCTGGTTTAATAAACTGCCGGACTCCAAAGCTCAAATTATAATGCGTTCTATTTATATATGATTTAGGCGGCTTAATGGAACAGATCATATAAAGATTTATAAAAGTTTAAGCTTTACTGAAACAGTTTCACATAAAGAGACTTTAATGTTAACTCAAAAATTAAAATGAAGAAGAAAACTAAAACCTATTACTCACAATGCAGTGGTGGGGGAAAAAACTAAAATAACTTAGAAAAAAGATGGCTAAATTAGCACACAGCAGACTGATTTGTCATAATCACTTTATAACCCAGATGTGAAAAATTAAACATTTGCTCGCTCAGCAACAATAACTGCTTTGTTCTATATGGAAAAAAAAAAAATGCTGATAAAAGTCTGATGTTAAGGGCGTGGAGCTTGTGGGACCGCCGCAGCAGGCAATCACATTTCAGCCAAAGGTCAGAAAAGAGACCAGCCTAGCTCTTCACTAGATTAGGGGAAATAGAAGAAGCAAAAGCAGAATACAAATGAAACAAAAACTAAGATTTCTTTTTTTTTGTGACCAACAAAAAGGTTCTTCTCAGTCTATAAACACAATCATCTCTTATCTTAACCAAAAACCTGTAGAAAAGGTTTCTCTAAATCCATTTTGTCTGCTTTCTTATGCCTTTCTATAACCACTTACATCTCTGAAAAACAAGACCACAGCAGTGAAGGTTAAGCCTGTCACAGTTAACAAACGTGCAATCACACTTTTCTGAAATGGTAATGATTACTTTGCATAATTGTCATATGCCTCCTACATTTTCTATGAACGGTTTGTGTTTAACAGTCTTAATGACACTTTCTGTTCAAATCAAATAGAAAATATCCTTTGTAGGATACCTTATATTTCTCACTAATGGTTGTTGTGAAATACAACCCCAACAAATCATGAAGCTGCTATTCTGAATGAGTTATAATTCAAGACTTGAGATAACTCTAGTTAAGAGTCTCTTAGGGCCGGGGAAAACCACAGACATCTCTGTCCTGCTAACCTTGATTCCATATTCTCGTTTTTTAGGTCGGCAAATGCAGGAGTCAGGGTGATGGCAATGGAGAGCTTTGGAGAAGAATACATCAGACTAGTGGTTGCTTTATTAAACGTTGTAATAATAATGTATGTTCATATATATTGTAAAACTAGTCAGGACAGGGGGAAAATATAAACACCTGAGTCAGTCTTCTGTCTCTTGTTTATTTCATGCAGCAAGATTTCAAAACTGTCAGGTGATTTTTAAAACCTGAAAGGCCCTACATATGTCCATAAAAAACAAAAAAAAACACCCAGATAGAACAGGTATGGTCCTACAACCACACAGCCAGTACAACTCACCAACAGGTTTAATTTAGGAACACTCAGATCTCAGAAAACCCCTTGAGATCAAACATAAGCAAGTAAGAATGTGATTTTCACAAAGAGAAAACAATACAATCAGGAAAAACATTGGTTAAAGAAGAGGTTCTACCTGTTAAACTGGTCAGTTGTGTTTTTTATCCCCCCAGGAAACACTTTCTGATTGGCTACACATTACATTCAACAGCTTGTATCCTTGTTTGCACTTTGAGAACAAGGCACACGCTAGGATATCAGGCCTAGACAACCCAACATCTAATACAACTCATTCAAGAGCCATAATGATGGCATCTAGGGGCCTCAGCGGGGGAAGATCAGGGACAAATCAGCCTAGTAGTCTTGCCGAAACAGGCTTGACGCAAATGTATAATGAAATTACTAATTTTTGATTTCTTACATAACCACAGCAACAAATAAAGTCCAAAGAATAGAAGATCCCCTGTAACTGACTGTTTTTTTGCCTACTACATCAATAAAAAGATATTCTCCTAAATAAAAGCATTAACATTCATTATTCATCCCCCCCCGCCCTTTTTTTTTTGTAGTGTTGAAGATAGACTTTATTTTCATCCTAATTTAATGCCACACACATTTGAATGAAAGTGATAATAACTTACAGCAGGGAAGGTAAAACTGAATGCACCGAAATAGACTATGTTAAAAGAAAGTGTTAAATTAGGCCTGAGGATCAGGATCAGGCCCAATCTTTACTGAAATTGTGAAAAGTAAATATCTCTGGGAATTGGCAGACAATCCATCAAATACTCAGCCTATGCTATGGGCAAACAATATTTACTGATATCCTTACAGAACCAAGTTATCTCACTCATGGTGCAGCTTATTTTTTATTTTAAATGGCCATAATGACAAAACATGCAGGACTCATGCTTGTCCATAAGAATTTGTCTTACAGTTTACGAGGAATTAACTGATAAATTACTCGCAGCTTCAGCCTCCACAATGAGCACTACAATGGTGACATACTGCTGGATTTCACAATAAAGGCTTTGAGTTTAAATTTGATCGCACATCCTTGTTTAAAGAGCTACAATAGAGTAATTAATGGCTTACCAGCATGAAACCTAATAACACCAATAAAAAAATGGCATTTTAACTGGAAAATGACCAGACCATGAAACAGGGAGCACTAATGCTAAGTTATGGCATGTTTTTTTTTTTTAAGTTTTATTGTACAATAAAACCTCTAACATCAAAATGCAACCAGGGTAGGAATAATGCAGCTTGAGACATTAAAACACAAGCTGCAATGACTCTACAGAGCAGGATATACCAGAAAAGGTAAGACATTCAGAGGAAAACAACAAAGTGCTGCTTTGGCTGAGAGATCACACAGCAGAGAGCACCGGAGGGAGAACGAGTTGGGGAGAGATAGAGTGTATCCTGACACGCCAGCACAGAGGCAGAAACGGGGCCTGTAAGCAAAATTCTGCTTAGGCAAGGCTTCCTTCACTGTCCTGGGTTTCTATCCATTTTCTCTTCTGTAGAGTGAGCACACACAAACTCACTTCAGCTCCCTTTGATGTCGTGTGTAGAGAGGCGTGCAGGTGGAAAGAAGCTGGGAGAATATGGTGGCATGGGATTGGTTAAGTTCAAACAGGTCCATCTGCTTCATCTGCTCTGCCTAGCTGCTAGCACTAGCCCAGCTTTAACACAAGATGCAGCCTGTTGCAAAGATACATGGATACAACTGGTCTCAACACAGCGAAACTAACACAGGTTGATCATAAAAAGTCTTAATGGAAACAGTTAAAGATTTCCAGATCACCTTAAATTAATTTATGGTCTTACTGATGAACCGGGACCCAAATCCAATATCGAGTGACAAAGCACCGTTTGGATACAAGGCACACAAATAATGGACAGTTGGAAGGACTTTTCCTGCCACTGATGCCAACATCATCCATACAGAAAATGGCCGACACTCAAGCTTACAGAGTTGCTGAGTAAAAACTCTGACCTACACATTAGAGGTCGTTTGTTGAGTAAGATGCCGATAAATTTGACACCAGTCTAACTGATCCCTGATATGTGCTGCTGGTCTTTTTAGGCAGATTTTTGAAGCCGATGTTGCTTTTTTTCCCCCCCTTTGTTTACATTATAAAAATGACAGTGATTATAAAAGTTTTACACCTCAAATCAAACAAAAAAGGGAACATTTATTAACAAATCAAACAAAAGCGTAAGAATGAATAGCAAATGGAAAAAAAAAAAAAAAATGCGTACACTCCGGCTCGGACTGGGAACGATTTTCGGCCCTGGCATTTTTCCATTTACACACACCCAATTTTGAATCAATTAACTTATTTTGAAATATTTACCTATTTTGAAGGGTTTTTTTTGTTGCCGTTTGCAGTAAACATGGCACCTCCCCTCCCATTGCCAAAGTGGGACATTAAGCTGTCAGTCGACTCAGGCCGCTGGTTGGCGTATGGCTGGCAGCAATAGAGGAGTTTTACCCACACTCTATCCATCTGCACTTATTTTACTCATGTTAAACACACTATAATCTATGTGAGCATTTACACTGCCTCTGAAGCAATTGTGTTAGTACAGCCACCTACCCAAATTTGACCAGAGTCGTTTTCGGTGGTGTACACCCCTAAGTCGATCTACACAAATCACAGCGCACCGACAGCAACGTGAACGAGTACATCATCTGGATTTTCCCAAAACAATTCACTAAAGACAAGAGATTTTCTTGAAATCCTCAATAAACTCAAACATACACACATACTCGCATGTATATGCTGTCTATATATGTCCATTATGACTATGCAGAAATAAAACAAATACACCAAATAAGCCTTTTCTGTACAGAGTTTACTTCACTATTGTGGAAGAAAACTTGTGAAACTGTCTGAAATCCATTTATTAAACAGTGAGAAAGTTTTATTATTTTGTTTGTGATCTAATATTTATCCCTGGCCTTATTTTAGGATCCAAGCACACGTGTCAGACCCCGCCTGGGCTTGTCCAGTGAATTTGGACTTATTAACCAGTCTTTGAATCAGTCACTGTCTAACCAGATGCCAAACGAAACTACATTTGGTAGCAAACCAGTCAAATGCTTGCCTCTGGTTTGCAGATTAGTTACCCAGGTTGGTTTATCTGAACATTTTTGTTGTCTAAGTTACACAGAGATATGCAATAATTACAAATAAAGAGGGAAAAACTATACTGTCTCATCTATTTAAGTTGTTAAGCTTAATTGAAATGGATGAGCATGTCTCAACCTATCTATTCCCTCCATGTAGACACACAGCTGCAGCAAATAAAAGGCAAGGGCATAAGGAACAGGGTGGGGGGACAACAACGTGCACTGCTGCACATCCTCATAAACAAGACTATGCAGTTACTGAAAGGGCAGGTTGTGTGGAGAAGAAACACCTGGACAGGGAAAGGCCCTAACCTGCCAAACTTTCTGTTTCTCTATCATTGAGTTTAAACTCAAAAACAAATTTGCCTGCATGACAGTTTTCCCAAACTGAAAGCAGGAAACTTAGGCTGAATGACTTGTTACAGCCAATGATTTGCCAGTGACTGAATAAAAGAGTGAGAGACACAGAGGGGCGTTCAGACTTACAGTGTGTCAGACAACAAGGTCAGCCCATCCCCAGAGAGGTGTTGGCTTTCTAACAGAGTATAGCTACTTGAAACCAAGGTCACTGCTCTGTGGCTGTGAGAGGGACGGAGGAGAAAGGCCTGCATGAGAAGCCTCTGCTACATGTGTTTTTAAAACTCAATAACAATACAACCAATAGTTATGCTAGTTTCTAATTAAGGTGCCATAGAGGAAATAAACAAACAGAAACATTATGTGTGGCCTGATTTCATGAAACCAGATATCTCTCCAAACTTTTTTTTTTTTTGGAAAATTTCAAACACCTCATAACTCAGAAAACCTTATTTTACTCACCTTGCCAATTGTTATATTTCGTTTTATGGAGGTTTTATTTAGTTACGGCACAGAAGCTTTGCATTTTTATAAAACTACAAAACTTCTATAAATTGTGAAACATAAATATCAATTAGAGTACAATTGGCAAGTTAAGCGTTTTATCATACCAAACAATATTTATGTTTATGAAAATTCCACAAAATTTTATTTCTATTGGTTATTGCATTTCTTTTGTCTGGTTCCGAGAGACGTTACCAGTGGCAATAATAAACATTCAAAGCAATACTTTATATCTGGAATACACATTTTGGTTCGATTATGACTACATACAGCTGTGTTTTCATAAACTGAGAGGAAAAGAACCAACACTCATTTAAACATGAAATGATCACGTTTCCATGGCATTATATTACCTCAAGGAGCTAATGTTGACAGGCTTTTCATTATGTCATACATGCAGTTGTCAAATTCCCAGTGGACTCTGAAACTCATCGAGAGGTGAAAGCATGAATAGGATTTTCTTGTAAACATACAAACATCTGTTTGTTCACTATATCCACAGGGGGAGCTGAATTGGGTGTACAAACACACCCAACTGTGCAGGGAGGGAGGGCTACTTCAATGTTATCTTATCCTCCACCACCTTGGACAAGGGCCTAGCAGCTCTAAAATTAGCCATCACATCTAAACACAGTCTT
The DNA here is from genome assembly GCF_000732505.1 of Cyprinodon variegatus. Lineage (NCBI taxonomy): Eukaryota > Metazoa > Chordata > Actinopteri > Cyprinodontiformes > Cyprinodontidae > Cyprinodon > Cyprinodon variegatus. The sequence continues at coordinate 1,392,497 of NW_015150468.1, forward strand.
TGGTGTAGCTGCGACTCTTTGATGGGAACTTGGCTCCCGTCTGATGCACTAAAAGAACACCCAATCCCATTTCCAAATGCACAGATGTAGCCAAGATTGTATACGAATGCAAGCCAGAGACATGGAGTCCTTGACGATCTTGGTTTGTTACACTTTAGCAGGGAGAGCAAGATTAACTGATTTGCATTTATACAGTGAATCGCCATGATGAAGTGTTACTCTAATTAATTCAGTTCCATTAAAGGGTTCATAGAATGATTATATAGGGTATTTGGTGCTGGTCCTTAAAGTCTCTGAATAGGGTGTGTAACATTGGTTGGGCTGAAAATGTCATATTTGTTGTTCTATGAGCCCTAATGCAAGCCTGGTTAAAAGCCCTAGAATGAAACCACAGGTTTTTCTTCCTTTTATGGTATGCTTATGAATATTTAGGTGAGCTGTGAATTGATTGGTTGGTTTCCAACGAGCGAAGCTGCCGAGCAAAGACGCATAGTAACAAGCACTCACTCATTGAAACATTAAAATTGTTGATATGGTAGGGTGACCAGACAGCCTCCTTTTCCCGGACATGTCCTACTTTTCAAACCTAAAAAAAATGTCCGGGGAGAATTTCAAAATCGTCCAGGATTTTGGTCATCTACAGTGCAACCCATACAGTAAACAAACTCAATGAATATCGACTTTTCACGTTTGATCCATTTTCTGTCCAATTCAGTTTTGAGGTGCTTGTTTTTCAGATTAACCCATAAACAGGCTGGAAAATGTGTACAATTTACCTTACAGAGATTTTACCTTGTATTTTCCAAAAATCAAATGTTGCTCTTCATGACTTTCTCGTCAAGTTTTTCCATAGTTCTGAGCAAGGTAGATCCCTTGGTCAGAAACAAGCACACACAACTCCAGACAATCTCATGCAGACTGTTAATTCCCATTCACTTTAACCAATAGCAAATGCTACAACTTTAAATGGTCCAATTACCCCCCAGGTTGGATGCCAAATCAGATCTGGTGTGCTTTGTTTGTTTGCATTGTTGATAAGGTCCAGGAATCGGTGTAAGTTAAAAAATCCTTGATTCTGTTGGTGTGATTTACTATCACAGAGATTTTTAGACCGAGTCACACACACGCAGTACCAGTGTATTGTTTCAGGGACAGTACTGCCTCAGTATGGTGCTGATCAATGAGAGCTAATTTGTTTTCTCCTCCTTTTGTTCTGCTACTCAAATGTCCTGTCCTTACATCATGTCATCCGTTTCCACTGTTGGTAAACTGGGATAGGCAGAGATTCATGCTTGATTCAACTTGGTTCCTCAAGGATCTACAGCCTTGGTTGTTGATTGAGATGCAAACCTACTTGGAGCTGCAACAAATGCTTTGACTTCAAGGAGTTTAAAAAGGGTAAAACTTAAGAAACACTTATAAATTCTACGACTAGGAAAGATTCAAGCTTCGATTACACCAGTGCCCCAATAACGGCGCCAAACTGTCAGATAGAAAGAACCGACTGAGAGCGAGGACAATGGATAAAAGAAGAGCAGAAACAGGGATTCTTTCTCACACTGTCCTACAGACTGTCAACCTTGAGAAATTCAACACAGAATGAACTTGTATCCTGTGTGCCATCATTGGATGTACTGAAATACAAACCCTTGGCAGGCATTAAAGCCAAGTGCTGCATTCCCTTGCTCCCCATTTCACTGACATTGTATGACCAACAGTAGACCTAAAATTCCCCTGCCTAAGATGTAAGCTCCCTGCATTCAACTGGCTATTAGCGTATTCCTCCACACTCAGAGCCACAGAGGCTAGGCTGTTCCCTGCAAACAGACTTTTTCTATAAAACATCAGTATGCAGTCTGCCTCTAAGGGAAAGGGGAGGAGCAGCACAAGGGAAGTAAAAAGGGAAGGTTGGGAAAACAAAGCTTCTATGGTCATAGCTCCAGCCAGGCCAGCCCAAGTCGCAGTTGCGGGGGCGACTTATGTAATGTGACTGGCAGGCCCCACTTCCCAGTTCAGATCTGCTGCTCACACTAATCCCTCCTGAGGAACAAGCCCTGCTTTGGAAGAAGGGAAGGAGATAGCAGTGGAGCTGCAAGGAAAAGCAGGAGGGGCGAGATTACAAGAATTTCAGCCTTTCATCTGAACCAAATCTAACTCACTGACATCTACCCTCTGAGCTTTGCTGCTGAAAGATTACAGCTGACATAAAAGCTATTCCACTAATGACCAACAGTGGCGTACAGTGAACAGTTCCCTACAATTAGCCTGTATGTAAACTGGCTACATATACA
>NW_015150468.1:1396408-1475594 GCF_000732505.1 Cyprinodon variegatus
TGACCAGAAACCGTGAATCGAACCGAACCGTGGATTTTGTGAACCGTTCCACCCCTAATAGATATATATACAAATCAAATTAATATCTGGATTAAATAAAGAAACGAACAATGCCAAGGCTGCACCTTTTATAACGACATAAGTAATGTGAATAAAATGGCCGATCAGAGTAGAAATGTCATGTGAACTAGCCAGTAGGAATAGTCTGATAGCATCTAGCCACGCAGAGGAGAAACAAGTCCCTTTAAAGCGGGGTGCACAGTCTGCCTCATTCAAAAACAACTTGAGCCTGACAAGCATTCTAGGCTGATCGGATTGTCAATGAGCATAAACAAACCCTCTCAGTTCAATTACAATTGTATTCGATTTAAAATATTTTGACTGGTGTGTTTATACAAGACATTTTAACCCCAATTAGCCACTTATTCTGATTACTAAGTTCATGTAGCTAACATAATATGGAAGGAGGGTTAGAGAAAGAGATTTTCTGTGCCGGACATGAATTACAGCATTACAGTACAAGACAGTGATGACTTCCGAACGCTATCTATTAGCCATGTTTGCTTTGGTTTTTTGTTCTGGAGTATGGCTTCACTTTTAGAAATGGCAAACACATTACACCTGCTGTAGTATTTGAGACCAGAACTGTTTGAATACAAGAGTGCACAATTTGTGACAGCCTCAGATCTAGGGCTCAAAACCCTGCATTCAGCACAGTTAGCACACCTTGCTTCATCTATTCAGCAACATGGGAGAACATTTTCTATTTAAAACAGTGACGATAAAATGGAAGCAGCCACATCATCAGTTTCTCTGCTTCAGGTAAGTAAGCCGACTGTTAAAGCACAGTCCTGAAATTAGGTAGCAACACTGATTTCCTGCTACTTAACATCGGTACCGTTCTATCAGTTCTAATGTGAATGGTATCAGTCCCTATGTGCACACTACTTGACACAGGCAGAAAAGACTATTGCCTCACATCAATGATTTCCAATGCTATTATGCTGATGAGTGCATTTATACTGATATGCATATGACTTTGTTTGGCAAACAAAGCTGCATATACAGGAACCTTTAAATCACTTCACCATCATCATTCAATCAAGTTACACAAACATTTTAAATTGGACGTTTGGCAATGACCTAACTGTATTTATGGGAATAAGTGCAGGTTTAGAGAGAATTAAGTGTATTGGGCCGCACTGATTTCTGATACCACCAGATTGGATTTCTCCAGCCAACGTGTTTTTGATGCTAATGATTCAGAGGACACACGCTTGACATACGCCTACAACTGGGCCAGTGGTAGCTTCTTTAGTCCTCTACTTCCAATTACGGCTTCGTTTGCTTGTTGCATGGAAGGACCTTTGGTCATGAACCAATAAAGAGGCTCAAGTTCTTTAACTCTGTGTGCTAACAGAGTTCAAGACGGCATCACAGAAGCAGGGTAAAAAAAAAACTTAGCAGCACATGCAACCGCACATTTCACACATACTTGCAGTCTGTTGGCCATTTGTTTTTGGGTTTTTTTTCCCTGAACAATGAAAAAAGTTGTGTTATCATTATCCATGGCGCTATATATATATATATTTATACATACACACACACACACCTCTTTTTACATCATGTTGTTGTACATGTTAGCATTCAGTTTACTAAGGGCTCATCATAACATAAAACGCAGTTAGCAGCCTGAGGAGAGTATTGGCACAGACTGGGAAAAAAAACAAAAACAGAGACCAGCCATCACTTGGTTCTGCAACCCATGAGACCAGGTTGAGGATTTAAAGCAGTTAAAAATAAAGCTCTGATTCTGATTTACTGAGCAGCCTGCCTTGAAAGCATGTGACTGGAATCACATGAGGGATGGAAGGAGAAGAGGGGCAGAGGCTGAGTGAGACTGAGTGTGTGAGTGAGTGGGTTTAACCAGTCCCCGGATGAACATGCGTACACACAGCTTATATCCAACTTCTTGCACTATAATAAGCTTTGTGTTTAGTTTCCACTGACAGAAATAAGTTATAAAGAGCATTCAAATCTAAACTAAAAACATCCCTCACTGGTGCTGCTCAGCCAGATGGAGGGAGACTAATAGATAGAGGGGGAATAGAGGCTCAGTTATAGTTACGCTCCAAGGTGTGACACAGGACTCCCCTGAAAGGGTGCAAGCCTGATCGAGAGCTGTAGGGAGTTCTTCTAGATGCCGACATTGGCGCAGTAGTCTTCCAAGACACAGGGGGCAGTACACTGCATAACCAGTGGAAATGTGGTAAAAAAAAAAAAAAGAAACACTTCACGCAAACACACACCAAAACTGGCTTTGTGTCATATGGACATTATCATTTCTTATCAACGTGAGTCAGTTTCTTGCTAAATTTTTTTTTCCACTTTAAATGGACCAGATATTTTTCCCACTAGGGTGGGCGTTTTGCAACAATTTTACAACCGATATTCGGCCGTCCAACAAATGGCGATGGATGATATACATTTGCAGATGACTCTGTGGGCAAAGTTATACTGTTAACCACCTGCACAGACCCAGTTGTCTTTCCCAGTTGTCCTGACTATGTTGTGAGACATTAAACGTTTTTTATCTATTTTTATATGTTTATCTGAATGCGCACAATGGAACAAACTGAAAACTGAGGCGTAGATTTATTTATTTTTCCCCAATGGAAAGCGCACAGCTTCCCTGGAGTAGAGAGTTTTTTCCTTTTTTGTCATTTAAATGTGTAATTGTCGTGTTAAGAAGATAGTTATACGGGGAAAAAAAGGTAAGAGTCACCCCTTGCTCACACTGGCTCCGGTGCGGTTACCGAGCCGACAGAGACCGCAACTCCCGCACACCCCCTCTCACACCGCCCTTTTGACTACGGTGCGGTGCGGCTCTGCGGCTCCGGCAACAGGTCCGGAGATTTAACAGAAGTTCACTTGAGTTCACGTAACTTCACGCGATAACACGGCCCAAATAAAGGATTTTTGCGAGAGCTTGTTGCGGAGGGCTCCGGCACGCCGCAAGGATAGCTTTCTTGCGGAATTTTCTGCAGCGCCGGAGTGTCTCGGTAACCGCAGCCGGACAGCTCAGCAGCCGGTGAGAGAGGTTTACGTCTTTTTAATGACTTGGAATCACTGCGGCGCCGCACCCACCGCACCGCAACGGTAAGACCGGAGTCGGTGTGAGCCTGGGGTTAAAGCAGCTGCTGGTGTCACCAGCATAATTAAATCCCAGCTACATATTACTATAAAAACAAATCTCAAATAATTTATTTTTAATTAGAACATTATCTCACTGAGGCCTCTATGTGCATTTCCATTTTACACTTATTTCCCTTCTAAAAGTATGTTGTCAATACTAGTCAAGCTGTGGTAATATTAAGTGTAAAACCAACTGCTTCAGCTATGCAGATTTAATCTAAGTTAACCCCAAGAAACATACGTAAGGTTTTATATGCTAAACAAATTTTTTTCTGTATGTGTACTGTATGTGTGACACAGACTGGGGGATTTGCAGGACCTTTGTTGGACACATGCTAGTTCTGCACTACTGAGGCTGTGACCTACTTTTTATAGTCTATGAAACAGACGGGCACACACGGCCTATGACAAAGGGACAGGAAAGCAGAGGTTAGGCACGCACTAAGCCTCATTCTTAATGCATGCATTCCAGTGGATAGAGCTCAATACTACTGTGCTTTCAGCCTGCCTGCCTGCTGGTACAGGCATCTCATGCAATTACAAACTCTTGCATGTTTAACAATACGGAGTAAGGCAGATACCCTTACTGAGAGCAAACTGGTGCTGAATGTTTTTGCACAAAACAGACACCATAATTTCACTGACAAAAAACATATTTCACCTGAAAAATGTTCGATTAAGGGCTATATTTGTAAGGAAATAAAATAAATAAATTAAAAGCATTTAATGGAACACACTCAATATTGCATGCCCATACACACATGCTATATGATACCGAATAACCCAGCTTCTCAATTAATAGAACAAGCTTTAAGAATGTCTCAGCACAAATAGCCAAAGCATGAAAGTTATCTAAAATATATTTTTGAACCTACCGATTCCATGGCTGTGCGAGAATGTCAGTGGGCTAAAATCCAAATAGAGGGGAAAAAAAAAAAAAAAACACCTGCTGCAGCAGCGTCCACAGAATCCTGAAAAACAAGATAATAAAAAAAACAGCATTAACTTCAGACACAACACAGACTGTCACACATTCTTAGCCATAGATGTGGCCCTGTGTGTGGAAGCAAAGGATCACGTTTCACCTTCCAGGATCAGTACTCCCACACACATAAGGCACACTGAAAATGACCAAAAAACATCAATGTGCTGCTGAGCTATACAGGTATGCAAGATCACTACCTCGGTCTTGTCCTTTTGTAAATCATACAGACAGCGAAACCAAAAGGAATTTGAATTCTAAGGTGCACCCCATTATAGTATTTTTTATTATTTTACATATAAACAACTTATACATTTCAGGACGGCCTTTACATGTGACCTTTGAAGTTGATGACAGACTCAATCGAAACTTGTATTTCTTTAGGAAAACATGTTTTACATATTTGATCATGCATACAATTGAGACAAGGCAAGGTACGATGAAAAAGCTTTTTCTGACTTGAATAAGGCAGGTGGTATATGTAAGGTAATCCTATCATTTCAGGGAACCAGATAAGGGCCCAAGGCAATACAGCAAGGTTTGATTGCAGAATGATAAGCAACCGAGTGAAGAGATGCAACTGCACCTGTTTTATTTTAATCTGTAAAATTTGCTAACTCCCTCAAGTTTCCCCAAATAGTTTTACCGTAGATATTTTATCATGATATATTTTGTTCTTGCGTTAATAAGGGCTCTAAAAACAGAAAAATTATAGAATTATAGAAATTCATGATGGGCTATCCAATATCTCTGTGACTCAAGAGAGATGTCCGTCTAGGAGATGTTAGGAAGGTCAATATTTTAAGGCTGATGAAATTGTGTCTGCATCAAGATCCTTTTCATGAACTGAATTAGCCAAGCGCTGCGGTTGGATTTTCAAAGTTGATAGTAAATCTAAACCCCATTAAAGCTATTGGATGTTGAGAGGAATACATCTATGGCACAGACTTACGCTGAGTACTATACTAACATTGTAAACAATAAAAATAACACAATTCACCAACTTTTGAAACAGGCCTTTTGTAGCCAAGCCCAAAGGATGTTCATTTAAAGTAAATTGCTTCAATCGCAAATGCAAAAATGTGGCTAAATTCTGTCCAATTTATAGCTGGACATGAAAAACGGTCACTTGCAGAATTTGTACAGCTAAAAGAAAAAATAAGGAAAATAAGATTTTTAGCCAAATCCAATTAAAATGCGAGAACTGGTTCAGAAAGTAGAAGAATCTAGACATAAATGCACCGGAACTTTCATTAAATGTTAATTTAAACATCAAAGCCAAGTAATGCTAATAAATGCCCGGCAGCCTTTGACTGAAGAAAAACATAAAAATATGAGATTCTGTCTCCTTATTAATGTATGTAACAGCTGGACTGTTGGGGACTACGTGTTGAATTGCAAAAAAAGGAATTGGAGCATTATTCTCAAGATTCTTCCAGATTTTAACTTCTCCCGCAGATCTGGTTCTCTCAAAACTGGATAGGTCTTCCTGCACCACATATAAAAGAGATTATCCAGCCTAAAGATAAAAACCTTGATGTGCTAATAAATAAAAAACTAACAGGAGTTTTCAATCACCCAACTGTTCCAGGAGTCAAAGTTAGGCTTAGTAGGAGAACACGGGACAGAGATGGCTTAGCATCATGTAGTGGTTTTTGGGTCAAGACTGGGATGTTGTGCCAGATTTATTCAAATGTTATGTTCGTTGTGAATGTAATCCGTCTAATCGTATATTATTATTATTGTTATAACTACAGCTGAAACAATTAATCAGCTCAATAATTCAAATAATCGTCAAATAATTTAGTAGTTGATTCATTGTTAACTGGAATATAGAGAATCTTAAACTTGCCTTTAGCTGATAGAGCAACCCACAAAATTACCAATCCTATACTGGATTCTATGCCATATTATATACCCTATATATACATATGTTTTGAAGTTATAAACTAAAACAAATTCATTTCTAAGTCAGAAAGTTGTCAGTAGCCATAGCTTGTTATTTCTTAAAGCAACAATATGTAACTTTTAGCCACTAAGGTCACTAAATCTGTATCTTCCAGGTTTAGCTCCCCTAAAGGCCACAGTTGCAAAAAATAAACAGTTTGTGTTTTAGAATCTGACAGCAGACCACTTTAGAGAAGCGGATTGAGAATTCATGGAGTAACTTGTAAAGACACGGCCACAGATTGAGGTCTACATCAGAAAATCAAATATGTCTGACCAGGTAAGTGTCTTATCTGTTTTGTTGCCCAACAACAACTTTCAGCTTAAAAAGCTCTCGGTGTCAAAGAACTACTTACCCCTAAAATACCTTTTCTGACATTAGTTCTGTTTCAGTCTCTCACCAGACCTAAATGCTATCGAACATTAATTATGAAGATGATAAAAACAAACACTGAAAATGTATTGAAAAGTGATGAAACGGACTATGCTTCATCCTCCTGATCTAAAATGGGTTGTTAGTGTAGTGTGAGCTAGGATGCTGTTGTCAATCAGCTGACACTGTTTTCAACCCTCACCCCTTCACATCCCACGGCTCTTTAGCATGCCTTTCTTAAAAAGGATTTTCAAATATATGTCTGCGGATGTGTGGCTCTGAAGTAACGCAAGTTGTAATTTAAGGGGAGCTCAGACTGCCTGGAAGAGGCTCTCAGGGTGACGAGGCTCATTCAGTGATGGATCAAACCCTCTCAAGCAACATGGAGTTTTTGAGAGGATCAGCCGCTAATGAGCATCCTTACACACTGAGTGTTGTATATTAACCTGAAAAATAATCTTAATCATAAATTAAGCAAACACTTGGGTCAAAAGTTACAGTTTTTCTATAAGGCCTCAGCTATGTACCATCAATAGAGCTGCATTAAATGATGAATTAAAGTCGTCACAACATCAGCGCGTTTTATAACCTCAGCAAAGGACTGACTGCGTCTAAATATTTGGAAGCTTGGACTACTTCACCTCAAAGTAATACACTTGACCATCTGCATGGGCTTTTGACATCCTTAATACTGAAACATGACAGGTTCCAAATCAGTGTGTCCTCAGGACCCACTGTCCGGCATGTCTTGGGTATTTCCCTGCCTTCACACACCTGACTTAAATAACAGTGATTTACAGGCCTCTGCAGCCCTTGGTGGCTTCTGAGTAGGTAATGTAATCCTTTAATGCAGGTGTGCTGGAGCATAGACAAAATGTGTAAAATGTAGCCTAGTAAACTAGCCCCACCCGCCAGAGGCTAAAATCATTTTTGCCTGCGAGTGGTCTGGCCTCGATCAATGCCCCAGGCCCTAGAACTGGCGGGTCAACAACAGCGCAGAGATGTGTTTTAAATGTCTGGATGCAAAGCGGGCAGGGTTTTCAGGGCGTGACGACAAAGCTGTGCGACGCTGGATAAAGCACAAAAAGGAAGATGACAACTATTGAAGAGTTCTCTTTTGACTCAGGCTTGGAATCAGATTTGGAAGGATTAGACTTGGGGTTTTTGTTGAAACGTGAGCAGGAAGAGGCTCTACGGTCGTTCATTGTTTAGAAGGACGTATTCGCCGTTTACTCGACAGGCTGTTTGTTTACACTCCCCCACCAGCTTTCTGTCGTGCTTACTACGTCACAGTCGCTCTCATTGGTCAGAGCGTTGGCCAATAGGCACAGACATGGTTTGAAAAACAATGGGTTGTTCTCATTAACAATCTTCCGATGTCTCATTCATCGGGGCCAGACTAAATTACACATTTAATCTCACATTTAGTCTGGTTTATCAGGTTCATCTAAAATGTATAGAACTGAGTTTGGAAAACCCTGATTTAAATGACCGAGTTTAGAAAGAGATGAAACTGTAGGTCTATCAGAGGCAATACTTTCACAGGGATATTCCATAATATTATCTGAATGTTCTGTTTTCCTCATAAAGCTTAGAATACAACCAGAAAGCACTGCCTCCCTTGCCTGTCAATGACTGGACCTGGTTTCTGCTGTGAAAATAAGAGGTGCAGAAAAAAGGTCTCAGATATTTACTCAGGCTCTTTAAAAAGTTACCACAGTGAAAAACCACCTTATGTCATGCAGAACTAGAAAACCAATCTACTCACACCAAATCTAGTCTCTGCATTTGACTGTAGTGTAACCAAGAATAAAAATAAACGTTATACTAATAATATACTTGCGTAAACACCACCATAAAATGATATCATGATATCCAAACAGCCTTTAACACCAAATAAAGAAATTCTTTTTAACTTAAATGACAATAATAATTCTCAGGGTCTTTCTCCTATTTTGAGGAGTGCAAGTTTTATATTCAACATTCATAAACTGTTTGAAAAATTAAATGAAGCAATGTGGTAAATCTAAAATTGCTTATAATATCTCCGGTAAATACATCAGCACTAGGTAGGGCTGCGTAGAAAATCAATATCAATATATATCACAATACATACATGTTCAATACCAATTTCACTGAACCGCATTTTATTCTCACGTCATAAGTGTTAAGCACTAAACTGTGATTGTACAATGTTCACGCTTCTAATTTAATGTCAAAATATTAGGAATTCCACACAACAGAGTGCCATTAAATACTCTTCAAATAGTAATGTAGGGTTGAAAAAAATCACAAAGTGTAGGAACTACATAAGGAGGAAAGGATAATGATTTAGTTGAACATTAAATTAGCTTCAGTGATAATTAAATGCTTTCATACCGAATTGTGGCCCAAGAACCAAAACTGCTGCACTCAGAACTTCAGAGCTAAAAGAGAGTCTACAACTTTAAATTATACTGGTACAAAAAATAAACAGTAAAAATTCAATTTTGATCATTCTTATTGAAGCATCATATCTGTCACATTTAATTATCTCTTATAATGTAAGGTCCCAACATAAAAAAAAAAAAGAAACTGTGAACTAAGCGGCCCTTCCCCCTAATGCCCTCCTCTACTACACAACAAGAGCAAGGCCTTAATCAGGATTTAGGCAGGAGGACATGTGAGGATATTTAACAGAGGCCCAGTGTTGGGCTGACATTCCAATAATTATGGGTAACACCCTCCCACCACCACCACCACCATCATCTCAGTCTGAACCCACATTTGTTTCATCACAGAGGGATTTAAGACCACTGGCAAGTAGCATCTAGTTGTCAGCTTTAGAACAGGAAGGGTGGCAGGTGGGACTGAAACAGGATTAAGGCCAGACCTCTTTGGGATGGCTTTGAGTAGTAATGAGGATGATTGTAAGATGCATGTTCGTGTATGTACTGCAGCTGATCCTCGGGGGTTTTCCCCAGTAGGAAGGACAAGACTGGTGGAAGGAAATAATTCAGGTAAAGACACAATACGACCTTTCAATATGGATTTGGAACAGAGAACACAAACAATTTATCAGGATGAGTAAACAAATAACAGATCACTTAGGTGAGCATGACCAGTGATGAAAAAGACACTGGAAAAAAATAGCCAAAATCTAAAAGAAAAGTCAACTGCAGCGAGAAGTCTGTTGAAATAACAATTTTTCGTAATTTTGAGAGAAATATGTCCAATACTATTCAACTGAAAACAAAAGCAAATTGGTCTGGTGGAAGATTTTGCAAATATAAAAGTTTGCATGTATCTGGATGTAAACAGATTACTGCAACCTTTGCAAACCTTTAAATGAATACAGCAGAAGCTGAAAAAAATAAATCCAAGCCTTTTTAAAACCTGAAACCAAACCGCACCCTTTGACCACAATTATAAAACATAACCTCAAATTAAAAAAATTCCAGTATCAAAAATAAGCTATTGAAGTATCGTGATCTGACGCAACTTTTCTTTAAAACAGCACCTTTCATCAAAGTGAACGAAACCAAACGGTTCCAAATGCCAGTCAGTTGGTGGTCAACCTTTAACTTGCAAGATGAATTGTCACGAGATTCCCGAAAATAGTTCTTGCCATAAGCCAAAAGCTCCATTAGCCTCAGAGAGTAAACATGTCCTCACAGTCTAATACAGTTGGAAACCTTCTGCTGCCTAACAGAGGTATCCCATTCGTTCAACAAGTCAGGATGAAACATGCCAACCGACTCCTGAAGACTGAATGCTGAAAATGAAAGCTAAAGGCTATTCAGTAAAGTAATAGTTGAGGGTGTGCCAGCCAGTACATCCAGGTCGTTTTAGCTTTCTTATTTTTCCCCTCTAAGAGATTTTTTTGTACTTAACAAAAGTAAAAACTTTGCATTTTAACAGAGGTGTCTAGATCCCCCGGAATTTACTTCTATTTATTAAATAAAGGTAAAGCAGAGTCATTTTAAATTCCTCTATGCATTATAGATGTTTTCTTTGTGTTTGTATTATACAAATTCTTAACCTTCAATCAATTCTTTAAAAAAAAAAGTCTTAATTTCAACTTCAGCGAACCTCAGGGGCTGCAGGAAGACACTATAGAGAAACATTCCATGGCATGTGAACAGGAAAAGAACATATAGGACGTATCCTGCTGCAGACAGGAACCAAGATGCTATGGATAACACAGACTAGCCAAGGACCAAAAATAAACAGCTGGAGCCAGAGGAAAAAAATCTTCATAAAAGGCCCCAGTTAGTAAAAAACACATGCACTAATTTCCCAAGCTTTGATTTGGGAAAAAGTTGTAGGGACGTCCTGATCTATTATTAATTTAATTCAATATACACTTACAAAGTTCAATTCTCTTCACAAATACTTTATTGATCCCAAAGGGACATTCAATGCTGTGAAACATAGTTTTTTTTGTTTGTTTGTTTTTTCTCCAATGAATTGTTGTAGATGTTAAAAGCTGCAAACAGGAAGGAAGTCTTGTAACGGAGGAAACGCCTTTGACTGAAGACCCACTGCTCAGGGCTGTCCTCAATGTTCCCCGTTTGATAAAACAACCTCCTTTCTCTCGACACAACTTTTTCTTTACATTACAGTACTGATATTGTAGCTTAGGTTATTGGCCAATACAAATATTAACCAAATATATCAGAGATTCGAGCATGTTTTTACTACTTAAAAAAGGCTTAGTTAAGTGATATTATCAGAGAACAATTGTCAACAACAAAAATAATAAGAACCACCAAGATATTTATTATTATTTATTATTAACCATTGGTTTACTTAAACGTGACAAATGTGGATAAAATGAGTGTTTCTATCAGCCTGTTAATAAAAAATATGTAGATGCAGGCATATATATTCTGATATTCGCAGTTTGGCTAATAACAGACGATTTCTAATATTATTATTGAATCAGGACTTCCCTTTTAATGAAAGTTAAAAACCAAAAAAAGACTGAACTTTAAATCACAGGTCTAGACAAACGGATAAAAACATCAGTAGCCATGTTTCCATTCAACAGAAATTCTAATTTTAAGAAAATGTTTAAATGTTTGAAAAAAGGAAAAGAAAAAGGAATTTGCATTTTCTATTTGGTTTTAATTGCGTTAACCTCGCACCTGAAAGGCGTCCGACATCGTGATCCATATTATGTCGCCACGCATGGATGTAGTAAATGGAAGTAGAGGCTGCAATCTAACAATGACAACAGATCAGCAGAGAGTGGAGTAGTGTTTTAATGAGTGAACTGCTATGAGTGAAGTTGTTCTTACGTTAAAATGTCAGTTCGTAATGGTGATTTTGCTACCAGCTATGTCAACGTACATAATAACAACATCCAGGAAGACGTAGACAGCAGAGCCAAAAAAAAACACTTTAAGCAAGCATACAAACTTCTTTGAAAAATTTTAGTGAGTTTATTGGAACTTTCCATTCAGCTTTACTTGAAAGCTTCCTTGATTAGGAACATTTGAAGGAAACTTAACCTTTAACCAACTAAAGTTCTTGCTTTAGCAACGTGCATTTTAGCTTGAAAATCTTTCTAAAATGATGCGTTTTTAAGCCTTTATTTTGAATTACCTTAAAGAGACATTGATTGGTGGGAAAAGGACCCAGATCTGAAGTTTGGCTTGAAAACATAGTTCAAACATTCAGCGTGCTGCCTGATCAGAGGAGTCATCCCCTCCAGGAGAATAATCATACGCAGGTTTCTCAGAGTTCAGTTACAAAGAGCTATTATTTAACCAGTTTGTCATTTCTTTCATGAACTCAAACAGCTTGGAGAATTTCCCATTTTTGAAAAATATCTACACAGAAAAGTAAGGGTTTTGGAATTCATTGATGATCTATTCTAATGTATCTGAGAAACAAAGTGTTTGTGTACCCCATGTTTTATATCCCAAGAATAAAACAGTATGAGGTTTATATAAAGAAAACTCTTCTGTTGAAAAAGTAAGACCTAAATTACAGAGTTTCAGAGATTCTCACCAAACTATAAAGTATGGTAAATAGGGCAGCATGATGGAAAGACTTTTCTTGTTATCTCAGTCTGGTACTGAAGTAAGAGTAATATTGATATGTCTCGGAATAATCCAAGTCAAAGGATGTAAGATTGCTTGCTTTTACTGCGACCCAACATTTCAAGATAACAAAGACCATTATTTACCAGCAACATCTTCACTGTATGACTAGTCCCCTCCTGCAGTCTGAAGACATTGAAAAACTCCCACATAGTGATGACATTTTAAATGAATATTGCTGAAACCAGCCAATAGGACAGTGATACTACACGCCCCATGTAGTAGATGTAGATAAATAAGTGCTACACCTAAATAAGTCAGAAAGAAATGCATCAACACAGTTACCCAAATAAAGAGTAGCACATTTAGTGGACAGACAAAGCCTGCTGACTTTACATTACTGGAAAAAGATTAATCTTATCCTTAATCAAATGGCCAGTAAAAATATACATCATCTATACATTAGTAAACTCAAGCTGCAGGTTTCATACAAACTAAATTTACACTTCAGGTATGACACCTGCGTATATACCTAATAGAACAGAAAGAAAACCTTTTCATCATTATAGAAAAAAAAGCAACACAACCGTCTCATTAGGGAACATGCTACACCTCGATCTGGTTCACATGTTTAAAGTTCCCAAATCCAAGTAGGACAGCCGTATGTTTTAAGGTGGATTTAGCCACAACGCTCTGAGTGTCAAACACTGGCACTGATAAATGTTCGCTGTCCTATAAGCTTTCCACTACACCGCTGTAAGAGAAACTGAGCTGATGACACCAGCCCTGCTTTTAACAGTGACCTTCAGGAAGAATGAGGGAGTGTCTTTGATGCTGACAGACTATGACTGCAGATAAAGATGAATCTTTTCACTTAAACCCAGAAAATAACTGTGTCATGGCGCCTGAAGCAATGTCAGGATCCCGTGGTAAAATAAATATACTAAAATTCTTTGAAAACAACATTTATTATCCAGCTTTAAAAAAAAAAAAAACAACCTTTAAGTAACTAGCTAAATAAACTCAGACTAATCATCCCAAAGTAAACAGCAGCTGATTCTTAGAAGCCTTGATGGCTTTTATCAAAAACATTTATTCAACAACGACACGTAGAAGAATACAGCTACAGAAGATTACAAGATAACACGTGAAATGTCAAATAGAGATCAAATTAAAATGTAAATGATCCTAAGTATTTTTGCATACTTTAAACTTGTGTACAAACTTAAGCAGCTGCTTTTGAAACAAACTACCCGTTTAAGCTGCAATGAAAGGCATTGGGCAAAACGGGCATGGTATAATTAGTCAATTTCAAACAAGTGCAAATGCAGAAGTAACAGATCAGAAAATATCTGAGGTTATGCAAACACATTTTAGCAGGGTCTAAGAATAATATACATGGGGTTATCTCCAGGTTCTGGTTTAAAGCTGCTTTAATAGTAATCAGGTTCCTAAACAGCATCTCAACTAACTAACAGGAGGTTAAGTGTTATGGTTTTGCAACACACTTGCTATATTACTGATGTTATATTAAAGAGACTTTCAGATAAAAAAAAAAAAAAAAGGTAACACGTGGAACCGATTCAACACTATGGACCCTTAACATCAGATCTCTAAGTAAAATACTGGTTATAAAGGTATGAAGAAACAAAGGCATAAACTCTCCAAAGCAGACGGTGTAAGAATAACCATCCAATCTGGACAGAGTGCTAATTTCACATTAATTACTGAAATTTTCCTGATCAACTTCCTGCTGAAACTTTGCTAAGGAATGTAGAACACACAGCACATCTCTATGCAAAGGCAGCAAAGAAGCTATGGACTTTAAACAAATAATAAACAACCTTCAGAAATCAGAACCACCCACGCCATCAGCAGCAGACCAACACATCCTTCCCATTAACTGCTTCAAGGTAAGATGTTACCAGTGTATTTACAGAAATCCATAGAGGTAAAACGTGGACATCTGTGCATCAGATTCCAAGCTTCTATAAAACCAAGTCATTAAAATGACGCTGAATTTAACAGGAAGACTGCACAGTTTCTGGAGCTTTTATAATACAAACAATTTAAAATAGACCCAGGTTATGCCCCAAGGATGATTATCAGACAGCTCAATGATGGGCTCTGCAGTCATGTCAGTGATATTAGTGATGAACCCCACCCTACATTAAAACTGAATATGAAACCAAACAAACAAAAGGAAGCCATAGAAGCCCAGTAATAACAGCCAGGGTTCAGCCAGCAATACGTCAAAGCATCAGGTATCAGGCCTTATTGTAACAGCTTCACTAATTAGATTCAGTCATCTGCTCCTCTATGCACAAACACTAAAGGGGGAAACCTTACACTGGAGGGTGTGGAGGCAGAGATGGGGGAGAGCGGTGGGACAGGCTGGGGGAGGAGAGAAATAAAGAGATGCACACCACACTGCTGCTCTTCAAAAACATCTACATTATTGATTACTCTGGTTTCTGCAGGGAGGGATGAGAGAAAACCATTCCTCCATATCTCCAGCACGAGCGGCCGACACACACAGGCAAACCAGTGACATTTATCTAAGCACTCTGATCTTTAATAAACACACTTTTAGTGAGATAAAGCCTTAAAACTGATTATAGAAAAGTAAACAGGGGAAAAGTGATGGGCTTTATGAAAGGGAACGTTATTAAAAAAAGAGACAGAAAAAGGTGTAGCTAGTAGATGTGTAAAGAGGGAGTGTGTCACATGATAATGGAAACTGCTAAATAAAAGCCTGATATCAAAAGAAAGCGAGAAAAATAGGGAAGTAAGGGAGATGGGAGGGAATGGGATCTGCAGTGAGAGGGCAGCAGCAGCACTCGTGACACAGTTAGCGACAGCGCTTGTTTATTCGGCACAGCCATGCCGTGGTAGGCTCTGCTCACACGCTCAGCCCCCTGTGCTATGAATCTTCTGCTGTTGTCAAGGTAACAAGCTCTCTGGACTGGGGAAAAATAAATTCTCACATTCAAAGATGTCTTTTCAAATACTGGCATCAAGCTGAAACTTGCATGTGCTCTCAGGAAGCAGCTTGTGTGATCGAAGGTATGGCTTTTTGGCTCAAAGAAGCCCCCCCCCCCCTTTTTTTTTTTTTACACCTTAAGCAGACTTGTCCAAAAAGACTTGAAAAAAATTCAGATACAGCATTGAACATTTTACATTTTCTGCACCTATAGCTATTAAAGCCTCTACATCTAACTTTACAAGGGAAACACTGTGCCACTAGGGAATCAAAACAAGGACCAAAATAATGAATCAATGCAGAGATAACAGATGCCAACCCAACTTTTATAATTGATAGTATAAGACCCAAGACAGAAATAATAACAGGGTAAATTGTTCCTTGTTAAAGATTTTAGATTTTAAGTGAGTATTGAAAGCTTTAGAAGAAGTAAGCATGAGTTTAGTTGGATGGTGTTTCTCTGAGAAGTGAGACTCCATTAGTAGTCATTAAAATAACAATGGTTTCAAAACAGTATAACCACAAAGTTCTGCTAGGATACAATATTTAGATGAACTCCTTTCATAAGTTATATTCAACCGCCTAATAAATGATTGGCATGAGATTCAAAAGCCCATAGCATGTATATTCTATCTACCTGCAGTGAGATTGTAAAGATGTAAAGAAAATAAGGAGAATATGGTTTATTCAATATTCTCCTCTAAATATTCTGAGCAGAAGTTGACCTTAAGGTAAATGGAAAGTAATTATGTGGTAGAGGTTTCACTTGTATAATAAAGCAAGGCACACACTTAGGACGGTTTTAGCATCAAATACAGAATCCCCAAAAAACGGGAGTTATGCTTGTTTCCAGAGTAAACAGGCAACCACAATGTTATTATTAGCAACCTAAAGATTTGTTGCAACTAATCCCCATTTCCTTTTATTTACCATCATCACAGTAATGGACAGCTCATCTCTTTCTCATCTGAATGTCCAACTTTTTCTGTGATGTTTAGCCTCTGTGCTCAAATTAACAAGTTCAATATTTGACAAATATTGCCCTTGAATCCTATTGTGCAGCGACTACCAATACGTTCCTTTTTATAACACAGCTATTTGCTGGTGATTTAATTTTTAACAAAAACACATAGTAAAATAATGGAGGAAAGAAGTCTAACCTTAGTTTGTACTACATAACCAGACCAAACCAAATCAATACCGGCTTAGTTTCAATCATAATAAAATTAGGCTTTATTCTCTATCATAAGCACATGCCTAGGAATTAGGACAAGCTTTCTACCTGCACACATCAAAAACACAATATAGATCTTGGTCCAGTAAGTGAATGTATAACATGCAATTTCAGGCATTAAACCTAAGTGCACAGTGGCCAAAGACAAAATCTATGATATGACACCCTGACATTGAACGGAATTTGTTAAAAGCAGGAAGCATATAATGGCGGAAGATTATGCATAAAAGGAAAAGTACTTTTGTTTGCTATAATCATTCTGCCATTAACCATATATATATATATATATATACATATACATACACACATACATACATATATATACACACATTTTCTTTTAAATCAAGTCGGCTTGTTCAGTTTTCAGACTCTCACAACACCAGATGCACTTTTTTCCACACTTGTGCCATTTGTCCTCTTCTGTTGCTATGGTTGCAGTGAAAAAATGGATCCCTAGGAATATTGGAAATGGAGGAGTAGCAGCAGCACATGATACATAAACACCCGTGCATGCTCCAAAACCGCCAAGCAAGTTGACTATGTTGATTCTGAATGCCTGCAGCCATTCGCTCCCCCACACAGATTTCAGTATGTTAAAAACTGGCCATTTAATAAATTCCTCCAGCTGACACACAAATAAGCACACATTACATCATGTGCAACGAAGTTAGCTCTCCAGATCCTTATGAAAAAGTTTCAGCCAGCTTTCCTTTAGATCGTTAAAATACACATAATATGCATCCTGTTATTGAAAAGAGTAGGACTGGTAGTGAAAACAAAACAGCTTCTGCCTCTGTATTTAAATCTACTATTACAGTAGGAAGTTGATCAAGCATAACCGTGCAGTAACCTACTGGACAGCACACAATAAAAAGCAATAGGGAAGTCAAGGAATATGCATGATTCCAACTGAATGAAACAGGCCAGAAAAACAAAGTGTCCTAATCAGAAAGATTATAAATTAGATTCTTTAACCAAAACTTGGCAAGAATAGAAACAAATGAAACCAGTTATTTTGTTGTCTCTTGTTTCAAAGACACAAATCACATGTTGGGTCTGCTGCAGTGGGCTTTGATCACGCAGCAAGAAACCAAAGTTTTCCACTTCTTAATGTGCAGCCATGCGCCTACCACAGCGAAAAAAAGGAAAATTCTTTACAGAAGCCATTTAATAGCCACAGAAAATATACCTTCCCCCTTTGGTGTGAAGTATAAACTGTAGACCAGATCAAGCTACAAAGAATGCCATGCATTCAGAGAACTTCTCAGCTCCAATACACATTTTTAAGTTTTTCTAAAGCTTTCTTTACACAGTTTTATGAATCTTAAGGGCAAATGTTTTCAATTACAGCATGGAATTAAAGTAAAAATACAGCTCATTGACGAATCAACCAATACACCAAATCTTTCAGCAAGTTTGGATAATATAATGACTTGATAAAGAAGGAAACAAAGCAAACAGTTAGGCCCAACGCCCTTAGCTTCCTGCACGGCGTTTCCTGAGGAACTACGGCTACTGCAGAGAGGTAGACTGGGGAGGAGACTGAGTGAGAGCTGAGATGAGCATAAAAGGATGCAGCCTGCATCTGAATTTTTAAGCTCTGAGTTGCAAAAATTAGAAGGCCGGGGTGGCAAAAGAAAGTGGGAGGAGAGAAGGAGAGAACAGAGCTAGGGGTGTGGAAACAGAGAGAGAGAGGAGCCAAGTGTGTGAAAGAGTAGCATAACAGAGCTGAGTTCAGCAGCCTGGATCATCTGTCCAACACACAGGGTGATATGACTAAATTAAGGTATTAGCAGCTTTAACTCAAATATCTCATGTCTAAAGGAAAGGGGAATTCTGGTGTTTCAATTCAAAAGCAGATTTTGTTTCATTTATCCATCTTCAACACGTTTTACCACAATACATACAACTTTTATGCATCTCCTATAAAGAGAAAGGAAAACGCTAATCGCTTATCCTTTAATCTCATCTGTGAGAGGGACCTATACTCTCTTGGTGTATTTTAAGTTACCCAAACAGAGTCCTGCTGTCCAATAGTTGCTAGAAGGTTAAAAAATTATTATTATTATTGTATTAATGTGTCTACAATTCATTTTTTTCTTTTCTTCCTTTTTTAAAATAAAGAATACGCTTATATATGTGTTGATTTCCATCTTTACTGATTACAGAGTTCTCGCCAGGGTAGCTGCCTGCTACGCTTGGCTACGCCAACAATGCTTTTAAATAATTACCTCATTATTTCAACATATAAATAAGAAAGGTGATGTGAAATCATGAACCCTGCGCCCTTTAGACACTGTCACTGAGAGATTGCAGGCAATAAAATTAGCCAATAAAAGCAGCATCGCTGGATCGGAGCAGCGTCGCTGGGTTAATCTGATGGTTTGAATATTAAGGGAAGATATGAACTTTGCATTTAACATGAAGAAACTTTCAAAAGAAAAAGTAATGGGCTTTATTAGCAAAGAGAGAAAAAAAGGAGAATCTAGACAGGTGGAGCGTAGAAAAATGATGACATTTCAATTAAATCTCAAAACAAAACCTGTTTTCAAAAAGCTGGAATATGGTGTTAAATTCCTGCCAAAACTCAGAAGAGCATATTAAGCAATCAGAATAGTGCAATTATTAATCTCAACCACACATTTAATAACTGAAATTGCGCATAGCAGTGATCACGGATGTGCAAGGTTATTCCAGCGCTTTTGAACGAAGCACCACATGAAGGAAAACACGCCCCTTTACCCTTCTGTCTGCTGTGGTAGAATAATTACGCTCCTTCGTTCTGTTTTTTTTTTTGTCAGTCAGGGGCATTTGCCCGCCGGGCAAGTGCAATGATCGCAAAAAAAATATATATATTTATCACTCAAAATTACTTTAAAAATCACCAACATTCGCTGAAAATGACCCACAAGCTTTGCATGCGCCATCTTTGTTGTTTTGTACACATTCTTGCGTGATTTGAAAAAGCTACGTGATTTTCCGCTACATGGCATGATTCAGCTCTTGGGGAGATAATTCTGCAGAGCAGCAGCTGGATGATGAATTTAATCTATACTACTTGGCAAAAAATGCGTATCGGCAAAGCATGTAAAATGCCGATCCAGACTGCCGATCCAGTTTTTAAAAAAAAAATCCGGTCCGTATTTTCCAGTTTCGCCGATTGAAACGATCCATTCCACTATTTTGCGCCAGTGTTCCCCTGTTTTGCATTTTTATTAAAACTTACAGTAATACTTGCACCTTTAACTGTTTACGGTTTTACTGCTCACTGTGCATTAGATTGCTATTCATAATTTTGTCCAGTTTGTGTTTATCTCTTAATAAACAGGTAAGTTTGTTGTTGCCAATCATTGTGTTTTATTCAATCTCACCTAATTTAGCTGGCTAGATGTTATCAAGAGTACTAAAACCCTTTTCAACATGTGTCTTACAACTAAGGCTAAATACTTTAACTTAAACTTAAATACATGCTCGGATAGGCTGGTATCGGCCAGTATGGGTATCGGATCGGAAGTCCAAAAACAATATCGGTATCGGATCGGAAGTGCAAAAACCTGGATCGGGACATCTCTACTACAATGAACGCTAGATTAAAAATGATCAGTCAGGGATAAGGAAAATAATAATTGTATGCGCACAATGTAAATATTTCTATCATATGGCAGTCTTCTGTACAGTGGTCATACATTAAAAAAATGTTCATTAAAGTTTTTTCTCTTAGACATTGGAGTGGTGCATTTAAATGTTATACAGCTAAACATGTTAAATTGGTGAGTAGTAGTAGTGTAAGGTTTTAACCTGTCAAGTTTTTTAGATTTTTAACATTACAATTTATATTTTCGAAGCACACAAGAGTTTAAAGCAAAGTTTAGTTTGAAAAGAATGTGCAGGAAGGATTGAAAAGCATGTTAACACGGTAATGTAGGCTTGAGTTCATTATCTGACACATGCATATACACACCAGGAACCTGTAAACTTACTGAATTACAAAAAAACATTTAAAAAACAAACATTATTAGGAACTTTATCAAATATTATACTGGGCAAGTAAAAATTGTTTCTGGGCAAATGAAATGTGAAAGTCAGTTGCCCAAAGGGCAAGTGGTAAAAATCCTTAATATCAACCCCTGCAATAAGTATGTCTTCTTTGTATTCACCACCATTATGTTAAAGCACCTTTTACACCTGGACTGTAAACACCACCTCACTGGTTAAAAAGGCACAGAAGCGCTTGTACTTCCTGCAGAGGATGAGGAGAGCCAACCTGCCCCTACCCATCCTCACCACCTTCTACAGAAGCACTATAAAGACTAGCTGACCAGGTGTCTCACTGTGTGGTGTGGAGGCTGCAGCACCTTAGACTGGCAGAAAGTGAGAAGAGTGGTGAGAACATTAGAGAAGATCATCAGGGCTCCTCTTCCCTCCATAAAAAACATTTCACCGTAGCGCTGCGTGTCCAAAGTCTGTGACATCATTTGTGACCCCTCACACCCCCACCATGGACTGTTCTCCCGACTGGCCTCTGGTAAGACGCTTCTCAGAATTCGATGCAGGACCAGCAGATTCCATAACAGCTTTTTCTCCAATGCCAAAAGACTGTTGAACTGTTGAAACTAATCAACTCACAAATCGAGACTCCACATCACAGTGTAAACATCATAGTTGCACTACATGGCGAATTTTCAAATCCCTTTACATAGAACTCAACTGGTATTCTGCACCATATTCATTTATTTATTTTGCATTGCTCTGAACCTTCCATATCAATACCTTTTGCACCATGTCTTTTAACTGGTTTTCCTTTTGCCCTGTGCTGTCTACATCTGTTGCACTTTATGAATTGTAATGTTAATTTCACGACTAAGCTGCTCTTTTAATGTCGGAAAGCTGTATGCAACAAAATTCCATTTTGTATACACTGTGTGTATACAAATGACTATTGAGACTGCTTAATATGCTCTTTTGATTTTTAGCAGGAATTTTAAACCATACTGGAATTATTTTAGGGACACTGGACACTGAAATAAATAAACAAACATCACAGTGATTCATGTGTAGAATATTAAAACTACAAAACTGCTTCAATATAATATTTGACTTAATAATTATGACTGATATTTCATGCTCCTACACAGCACAATGATCATATACTCATATGCTTTAAATCCCAACCAACTTTATTGGTGATTAAATATATTTGACTAGTTAAATAAATATGTCTCTAATCCCTAAGCCTGATACCGTAAGCTCTAGTAGGTGAGATGAACACATAGAAACTGGAAGAAGAAGGAACATTTTCAGGAAAATGTGGACCAATCAGAACCACTATCATTAAAAACAGTATTGCAGAACTAAAGTAGAGCCATCCAGTGCAGGTTATCTTGTCTACATTCTGGAGATCTTTTCTTTCCCTTAATCTAAGGTGGGGAAGAAAATCATACAATGGCAATTCTACTAGCAAATAAAGCAAAGACGATACAAATAGTTACTGATTTTTACCCTTTGTTTAATTCTTAAGTGTGCTTCATGCACTTTGTGTCGTAGATGGTAATCTTTGGTGTGATTATAAACAGCAGTAAACTACAACTAGACAGCTGCAAAATGTGAGCTCATTGCGGTTAGGATATCAGTCCTTTCAGATAATGATATTGTGCACAGCGATATCACAGCAAATCCAAAAAGAAAACTGGGTTAATATCAATTACCAGTGTTTGTTTCTGTCTCATTACTATTTTGCTGTGTTTAGGGAGGGCTTTGACCATATGATTATTGTTCAGTATCACAGTCTGACCGTGATAGTGAAGACCGATCAGGTTCTAGTTCGATCATCATAGCCATTACAGATCTTAACCTGAAATAAATGTGGTCTGGAGTATTTATTAAAATAATAAAAAATAAAAAAACACTTTGATGCTGCTTTACTTGGCAGCCAAAATATGATAAGTGCGTGGAACAACTTCAAAGGTTTGCTAAATAAGCAGACGGGTGACAATATATTCTGTTTATGGCAGCAGAATACATTTAGGTCATAATAAGAAATTAGGGAAAAGTAATAATCCTCTTTTCTTGTTTTTATGATAACAGTGAGGTAGGCAAGGCAAGATTCTTGGCGTGGCACCAATCAGGAATGAGACAATTCAAAGTGCCATATCTTAACAACGATAGCACTTGAATCACTCTTGGACTGGATGGAAAATGTCAAATAATTTCCCCCCTTTTGGCCCATTTTCGCTTAGCTCTTTTGAAAGTGAACCTCACTGACTGGTCAACATCATTCAGTTACAACAGTAGCTTGTTTGAGCTGCCCATACAAGAAGCTGTCCAGTATGAGCAGAAGGCAAGGCAACAACATAATGAGCATGTAGCTCCGTCTACATGTGTTGAATGCAGCAGCAGAGAAAAAAAATACTGCAGAGAGGGAGAGACTTTGACGTGCCGCTGTGGTTACTAAGATGCACAGAGAGGCATGCAGAAGTATACAAGTTCTCAGGTCACATATGTCTGTAAATCACACGTCACTCTGTTACTGGATGGTGCGCTTGCAGTAGCACTGTAAGTAAACCGCATCAAAGTTCACTAAGAAAGACGAAGACGCTGTCTTTGCTGTGCCTTTTATTCTATCACTGCGTCACACTCTGTCTGCAATACCATGTTGACCTTACCGGTAAGAGCCTGTATCTACCTCACATGACTGATCAGAAGGGTAATATTGGAGAGGCAAACTCTCTAGCTGTCATTTAATGTCTGGAACCTTAAACTGATCTGGCTGCGTAAAGAACCAAAGTAGATCATGAACTGGAAATATGATCTGGACGTAGATAAAGCTGCTGTTTGTGAGACAAAATTCACTTTGTCAAGAAACTTGTGGTGCTGTTTGATTATAGCATTCCAAAATGTATCCTAGCCTAATCAAGATACAAACGCTTCTAAATGTAGCTGGAGTTTTCTATATTACTAATCCAGATAACACATTTGTAATACATCAGAAGATATAAATAAATCTACCTTCTTTAGATCTTTTAAAAATAAATGTTTGTCTTTTTCTTTTAAGGATTATTACCTCTTGGAGCTAGAAAACAACATTTATTTGTGTCAATGTGATCTAAAGGGTGAACTGTTTATAAGAATGGTCTAAAGCTAAAGATTTTAGATTCTAAATAAATTATTCCTTAAAGGGATAAGGGCATCAGACATATTTGTCTGCACTTTTTAAATGTTAAAGAAATCAACATCATCCTTCAACTTCATTTATTTTTGAGGAAAACTGTAAATTCCAAACAGGCTGTGCAGTGACAGTGGGTGAGGACTGGCTTTGCATAAGTAATGAGACGGAATAAAAGGCTGTCCTATATCCACACCAGAGATTACACTGCTGGCTGCTGTTTCTATAAAAAGACTCATGGCAGGCAGGATGACTGAGAAAAGCACGCACACACCGGCACAAATACGCAGATGAGCACAAAAACAAGGCGGCATATTTATAGCAAAGACGGCTTGGGTATCAAAAGAACTTTTAAGATCTGTTGCTGGTTAACTTTTGCTATTCAATTAAAGAGCTATTTCCAAGTAAAAAAGTGCCTGCTAGAAATGCAACTGCAGCTGGAATCGTTGCAGGCCCAGTTTCCTTACATTTAAATTAAACCTCCTTTTTAAAAATAAAATGAAAAAAGTCATATTGTGTAATGCACAACCAGTCCTGTGCTGCCACATATTCAGGAGGGAAAGTCCCTCTGGGCAGGCTGACTGGAGATTATGTGATTTTCCATTCCTTCCTGCAGGCTCTTATTAAACACACTGGGCACCAGATACAAACTAAAGCGCTTTCAAAAATCAGCTGACACATTTTCACGTTCTCCTTAAATTATTCATGCTTTTCCAACAAACACTCCAAGCACAGTACTGTAATTATGCAATAATATGTAAAAGGTGTTTAAAGCTTAATTAGGAAGTGCACACGTCATGAGAGCCGAGCCATGAGATCGTTTGTCTTCTATAAGAAAAAAAAAAAAAAATGAACCAAAGGAAAATTAAACACTTTCTTTTTCCAGAATGGTGACTTTAATATTATTATTATTGATCTGCATTGTTAAGGTGGCTCTAGTGTAAACGGGGGTTGTGGTTGATCCGGAAATATCCACATCACTTTAATGACAGTAAAATGAGTTATTAATGACAACAAAAACAAAACAACAACAACAAAATCTGTCATTTTTTTCTCTTCATACTGGCTTTAAGCCTGTGTCAATTCAACATAGCAGAAATTAATGCACAGCATAAAAACAATAAACAGAAAAGGAAAGCTGATGTGGAAGCTGGGCACTAGATTATATAGCCCACTGAATTTGGCAGGTTAATCCGGGGTTTTTATAAGCACGGGTCGACCTGCTAACAATCAGCATTTGGCTCAGCCAGTGCCTTATAAGTTTGCTTTATTGTTTCATTTTTTCTGTCCCTCAGAATCTCTCTCACCACTGCTGCGCCATGTTTATTGAATGTAAGCAGTTGCTTTGGCTTGTTCGATCAGACCCGACTGGCGCAGTGTGTTGACATCCGTATCTTGCACTCAATGGTATCACGTAAATTAGTGGGACGACCCCGGTCTGTTTCCACTACATGCAAAATGGGACCGGAGCCCTTTGAAGGCGATTTAAACCTGGGTCACTGTCCGAGCCGAGTCGTTTGACACAAGACGACGCTGGTCAGTGTGCTGTTCCCACTCCCACTAAAAGCCGATTGTTCCCGGGTTTAAACTGTTTTTTTTTACCATTCGTAAAAAGAGTATGTTATGGACAACCCCAACATGGCAATAATTTAATCAGAAATCAGTTTCATTTTAGCGTAGCTGGTGGTAACTAAGGATGTAATGGTTTATTGCATAACTGGAGGACCTAGATTATGAAAATTCTTCATAAACATCTGCCTCTAGGTGTTGTTATCAATCCATCCATTTTCCATCACGCTTATCCCAGCTGGGGCGCGAGGGGTGCTGGTGCCCATCTCAAGCTGTCGGGCGAGAGGAGGGAATCCATCGCAGGGCAACACAGAGTCAAACAGGACCAACAACCATTCACGCACACACTCACACTAAGGAGAATTTAGAGAAGCCAATTAACCCAACAGTCATGTTTTTGGACTGTGGGAGAAA
This sequence comes from Cyprinodon variegatus, assembly GCF_000732505.1. Classification (NCBI taxonomy): domain Eukaryota; kingdom Metazoa; phylum Chordata; class Actinopteri; order Cyprinodontiformes; family Cyprinodontidae; genus Cyprinodon; species Cyprinodon variegatus. Next base: position 1,422,297 of record NW_015150468.1, read on the forward strand.
GCCAGAGTACGCAGATAGAACCAACGCATGCTCAGGCAGAACTTGTGAACTCCATGCAGAAAGACCCGGGCAGGGATTTGAACCCGGAACCTTCTTGCAGCAAGGCAGCAGTGCTATCCACTGTTTACACTGAGCAGCCCTCATTATCTACTAATTAAAAAGTAGTGCACTCACTCATTCACCCACAATCCAACCTTTAAAAGTAGTAAACATCCATGGTAACTAGTCAAGCAGATATAGCCCAGAATAGTTTGCAAGAGCTCTCCCCACAAAGCATCATGGGTTATGGTTTAGGGGCAAGAGAGAACAAAGATGGTGCAGGTACTGTGCAGGGTGATAGAGTCATGTGACCAAGGGGGAGCGAAAAGTAGTGGTCATCTCTCCTGACACACAGTTAACAGAGTTCACTATTAAGTCCATTATTTGGTCCACACTTTATATAGCGATAGAGGGGTTAGGGGCGCATGTTGGGACACAGCCATTGGTGTTTGATTGGTTAGCACACAGGATCATACCATTATGTAGAAACATTGATGATTATGATTACAGCTCTATTTCTTAAATTTCTACATTAAAAGAAGAGAAATGGAACTGGAGTTTTGGCTAATCTTTAGCATCATTAACTATAATTGTAGCATCTTTAGCGACAGAGATAGTTAACTTTTAATTGCCAGTGAAAGCTGTTTTTTAGATCCTGGTTATCATGGGGATATTTCTCCTTGTAGCCTCTCACTTCATATTTTTTGGCATCTAAATTTAAATCGTTACAAACACAAAGAAGCAACAGAAAGTTTAGTATGAACAAGTGTGTGCAGCTATAGCTACAAAGGGATTCGGTACTTTAAACCAATCAAATACACAAGTGCAGCAGAGAAACTGTGACCAACACAGTAACCAAGCTGTCTGCCTCAGTAACAAAGTGCTAGTATTTGTTTCACCAATGCCGAACACTAACTAGTTATTTTTAAGAAAGACTTTACCTTGAATTTAACAAACAGCTCTGGGTGTATTTCTTGCTCCAGCTGTTCGAGCGCAGGTAGGGCAACATTCCTTCTCCAAGCTTTTTCTGACTCTCTCACTGCTGTAGCCTAAGTATTCAAATATATTTGAGTTGAATGTGTTTCATAGAGTAGCCGTAGCGGCACGCTCATAACCCCCCTGGACAAAAATAAGGATAATATTCATTCAAAATATTATCAATATAATCTAAACTACATTTTCCTGACCTTATCGAGCCCTTTCAACAATGTAAAAAAAAAATAATAATAATAATAATAATAATAATAATAATAATAGTATAGTAAAGTGCAAGTTACCTTTACAACATGAGTCCTTCTAACAAAACACTTCAATGTGGGATTAACACAGCTTTTTGCAAACACCAAGCTGTGCAGGATACAGCTATATCGTTTGATTTATGAGTTGTTAGAGAAAGCTCAGGGCCGACTGTCTCTGTGGCTTTGTGATAGACATGTTTTCTAAAAAAGGTTATGGACGCTATTGGTCACAAAGAGGGAAGCAGCAAATGCTTGCCTGTAAATCAGAGAGTTCTCCATGGATTAGACTTGGTTTTGCAAATACTCGAGATATTCACTTGAGATATGGGAAACATGGAGATTAAGTCAACACCATAAATTGTGGAACTCAAACTTGGAGAAGCGCCATAGGGACCCTCACATTGTGATGTTCACTGCAGTCTAATATATCAGATCCACCAACAGGTGCCAGGAAAATCCCATATCCGACTTAAACTCTTTTAGAGAATGGAGGCCTCTTGTAACTGAGCATGATAGACAAAACTAACAATGTTTTAATCTGCTGGCTTTATCAACACAACAACGAAAAAATACTATGAGTCTTAAATGTAGAACCAGGAAGTATGGCATAAAGCACTGATCTTAAGACCTGGCACCTATGAGTTTTCTGAAAAGAAAAGAAAAAGTAAAAAAAGCATCTACATAGATCTTTTGAAGAAAGTTGGTAAGAAACATTGTGGCATTCAAGTTCTCACAGCCTTAGCCATGTAGTCAGTTGAATCATTTTTCTCTGGCAGCAGTTTTAATGTTATCTCTGGTTTATATGAAACCTAAGAAAAACAAACAAACAAAAAAACGAAACACATTTCAAAGAAGTAAGCAATACAGTCTTCAATAAGAATTGATATTGGCCCCCTGGATCAGGGAAAAGGGTTAGGGAAAAAACAGAAACAAGCACCAAGCTGCTGCAGCTGTTGGTTCAATTGGATCATGAAGCTTCAACAGTGATCCCACTGTGAAAATGTACATGCTGGGCCACAACTTTGATATGTCCCTCAACAAGATCTAAATATGAGCTGAACCAAACCTTTTAATTATAGTAGGCAGCAGTTCCCTGCATGTAATCAAACTATTAAACAGCCAATACTTGGGTTACAATAAAAAGACCTGAATGCTGATCTGAACTGGGTCTACAGAGGGGCTTTGTGGACACAACACTTTGATATAGAGTGCAGAGTAACTCAGAGGATGTCTCAGACTACATATCCTTGTCTATGCATGTTGATGGCCCTGAAGTTTGTTTTTCTTTACTTCCTGCAAGTGAAAACAGGTCCTGCTAAAATGTGCATGTTTTCATGTACTACAAATATTATAACCTAAATGTTCCTTATTATTTCTGTTATGTTCTGCTTTATTAAGAGGTTTAATCACCATCTCATCTAAACATCAAATGAGCCATGGAAAAAAACATAGTTGCAACATTATACAAGGGTATTCAAAAGTATCTGAAGCATACACTGCTGCTTTACAACATGCAACAATGTGGGCACAGATCAGAATGGCTGAGATCTTTGGGTCATGCAGACAGCATGAATGAGGCTACATCCATGTAAAGTTGAATAAAGTATCCATACAGGAAAGTTTAGATGTAAAGATGATACCGCCTGAAGCTGAAGGAGACGTAATAGGTGCTGTAATAGTGGGCGGTAGCGTAACACTGCCACAAAAGTAAAGAGGATAGAAGGAGGAAGCAGGATGTAAACAATAAATGCAGTAGAGAAAAGCAACAGAACCAATAGACGCAACAGCTTAGGTTACGTCATTCTAAACTAGAAACAGCTCTGAAGTCTGTTATTGATGTTGCTAATGTCCAGCCATGTGTGAGAAGGATGGTGAGAGCTACATTGGCTTGGATGCGCAAACACGGTGGTTGGTAGACGATTATGCACATATAGGGGCATCATTAAGGAAACAGCACAGCAAGGTTTCTTTAAACATATCTCCTCCAGTAGCTGGTTTCAAATGTAGTCTTTTTGTGACTCCTTGCTTTAATGAGACCCCATCAGACAAAAAAGCTTGTCGCAAGTGCCCAAACCGGGCCTCGTCTGGACAGACAATAGGAGTATTCAGTAGTGTTGAGCTTTACACAAACTGATCTACAGCTACCTACAAATAAAATAGTATCCACACTGTTTTCACAACAATACAACAAGTTAGATTTATTAAGATAAACTGTAATACTGGGTTACTACATAGCTTTGAATAAATTCAAAATGTAAGTTAACTGGTAAGACGAATAGTTCGTAAAATGAAAAGAGAGATTTGGGGTATTCTGAGGAAAATATTTGTGTTAAATATTTTCAATCCAACTAAATCATATCATAATTTCTTTTTACTATTACAAAATGAAAACATTCACAGAGCAAGACGTTAAAGGTTCATTCAAGTTCCAACCAAACATGCCCCAAGAATAAACCTCACATGTAAATACTTCAGAAAACTTTCACACCACATGCAAAGCAGGAAATGTATATAAAAAGAATCAACAACAAGAGGGTTAGCATGAACCGTAGAGTGCCATTCAAACAGCTATGGGGATGAATCACAACCTCTTTACAGCCACCAGCCTGGCTGTAAAGACACAAAACAGCTGAGTGTTGAAAATGCGAGTACTGGTCAAAAAGGGTGCTTAGATCCTTTGTGTGAAGTATACTGGCCAACAGCATGCTGGGGGGAAACAAAGTATGGCTGCCTGTATTGCTGAGCAGCAGAGAGCCCCCCCCACCCCCACCCGGTATTTAGGTTTGCTTTTGCTTTCTATTCACATCCCATTTGTGCAAGCTCATAGGTCAGTCTCAGCACAGTCGTCTCCTCCCCCTTTCTGCAGTTGCATTTCAATGTAAATGGCTGAATGAATGACTGCAGCTGGCCCATCAAAAGGCCAGCCTTGCTGAAGGGCCTTAGTGATTGAGATTCAGCCAGGCCACACCACCTCTACCCTCCCCCAACATACACTTTGTCCTGACGCCCTTACAGCCGTTTAAGCTTAGCCGATTCCCAACATGAAGTGGGTGACGATGCACACAAGATCTTTAAACTGCCAAAATGGATATCCTCTCAAACCTACAAACAGTGCAGCAAAACAAAAGCAAAACCAGGAACGTACTTTATCTCTGGCTGAAGTTTACTATAAACAAACACAGACAATTTCATCCAACAGAATAATAAAACTGGTTTTGTTTACCATCGGTGTGGTAATCCTCCCCTAAGGGAAAGGACAAAGGAAACAGGACATGATTTCACTGCCGAATGAGTGGGAAAATAAAGCTGAATTGCTGAGTAAGCATCGACAGAACAATATAATTAACAATCCCTCCATATTTTTAACAGAAATGAAAAAGAAATTGATACTAAGAAACAAGGAAGACAGAAACAAGAAAAAAGGGAGAGGGTCAGAGTCCAAGCAGGGCAGGGATGAACTAGTCTGTCTGGCCAGTTATCATGAACAAGGAGTCCAGGGACACGCTATGTATGCCCATAGGGACAGGACACATGGTCTGCATATTTACCATTAGCTCCAGGACTTAGCCAAAGACCTCTGAGTGTTTCTGGTCGCAGAATGGAGAAGCCTCCTGTTGAACTGGACATCCAGTCAACAACTACAGCTCAATGTCCACCCATGCTTAGTGCAACAGTAGTTCATCCCACTATGGATACATCGGTGATATTTACAGAAAAGTTGAAATGTTCAAACAAACACGGTGACAAAAAAAAACAAAGGAAGTATTTATCAGATACAGAAAAAAAACTGCCAAAACTACTTAACTTTACTTGTTTACCTGATAAGGCAAAATATTTGATTCAGAGAAGGGAAACCAATTTTTAAGTCAGTTCATTAATATATATGAAATTAGAGATTACTTGTTGTAATGAATTTATTAGAGCTAAATCACTTAAATCACTAATGAATGAACATTGCGGAAAGCGGTACCTCAGAGTTTTGTCAGTAGTTACAAAAAAATAAATGTTTTCTTCCTAAAAAGTAAGAAAAAGAAATACTTTTATTGTCTTGGGCTTAAAAAATACATTTGTTGCATGTAAAAGAAAAGGGTATAAGAAAGATTCTGACAGAAAAGAAGAATGCTATAAAGTAATTTTCAAAGGTTCACACAAAAGGATCAAAAGCTCAATCTGTTAAAGGCACATTTTGGGAAAAGCAGCAGTATGCCACAGTAGAGACGGTTTCCCTTTGATGTACAAGAGACTTGGAGAAGAGAAAATATTATCAAGGACGAAGCAGAGGAAAAGCTTGCAGATCCGAACACAAGTTTAAGACATCAACAACCATTAAGGCCTCCTAAATCCAGGAATGAGGCTCTATAGTCCCTGAGGGAAACAGCGGGATTGGGCCCGCCATTTTGTACCATTTCTCTTCGAGGATAGAGAAGAGGGTAAAGGACCAGGCTGACTTATAAAAGCCATCAGATGCTGTCCACTGAGATTGTGCTTCTGGAACGGCAGCAATAAAAGATTTACACAACTTGTACATCAAGGACAAGAGAAACCTAGACACATTAGGGTTCAGGTAGACGGAGTAATGCAAGAAATAGGAGTAGCCATGCTTGTTTACCTAAAAGGACCACACTAAGTACCTAAGGGGGAGGGGTGGAGTGGGGGTGCAGAGACAGAAAACAGTCAGAGTGGGTGTTTGACTAGAAAGTGGAGCATTTTCTCCCTTTCAACAAAAGCAACTACATATTCCTTCTACTTGAAATGCAAGCTTAACATTGAAAGTATTTTGCAGATAAAAGGATAAAATACGATGCACCCGAGTCACCAAGACATTCAAGTTAAGTGATAGATAATATGCATTTGTCGATGGCATAAGGCCAGAATTACTACATTACACTTTAATACCTTTCTTTGAATGAATCAGAACTGACTATTTCAGATTAATCCCACCCTAACTATATAGACGGTCATCCACAATGTTAAAGTTTATGAGCACTAAAAATAGCCCAAGAGTTTCCATAACATTCCTCTCTGCCAATCTGTATCCCCATTTGTATTTGCTCTTTGGCATTTGTCCTCCTCAATCATCTTAACCCTGTGCACTGAAAACACTGCATGAATCTCTGTACATTAGGGAGTTAAAGAGCCAATTAGATGTTAATAAGACGCATATAATGAAATACTTTAGAGAAAATGTTAAAACATATATAGACTATAGAAAACCAGGTAGATATGATGGCTCATAGCAACCAGCACCTGCTGTGAACAATAAGAGCTGACTGAAATATTAGGTAAATAAAAAAAAAATACAAAAATGGCAGGAGGTTACTTTAAAGTAAGGTATAATGTGTTGGTTAATACGCGTTTCTTTTGTTCATTTTAATTGATGTTAATAGCTAGATCAATATTATATCGGACGGCCATAAATCGTTGTATATTGCCACCAAAAAATACCAAAGCATACAGAATTTATTTAGCCAACAAATAATGATTAGGATTAGTTTAGGATATCAGAGTTATCAGGCACACTAAAAATTAGAATATCTAAAATTGCATTTCTTTAATATTTTAAAAAAGGAAAACAACCAGAAACTAATCAGAATCATATAACGTTGCGTGATGCCCATCCTGGACTAACACCAATATAGAGCTGTTAAACTATTACCTTTCTTGCCCTCTACTACTACTATGTTCTCTCTCACATCAACCCTTCAGTTAGGTTTAGAGCTCCTGAGATAAATACATAATAAACATTGGAAAATGTAGTGATCCAAACAGCCTAAAATGGACTTTGGCTACCCTAATTCTGAGAATGTGCATATAACAGCAATGTGAAGGGGGAAGAAAAGACAATCAGGTTTGTTTTTGCCAAGCTAGTAAAATGAAAATTGTGCTTTTGTGAAAATAAAGCACAGATCTCCATAATGAATGTAGTATTGTGATAGTGATCCCCTTAAAAGTCTATACAATCTCTAAATAACCCAGGATATTTTAAGATGCACATTCGAAGCAATTTTGGTCTGTGTGTGATATGTGTTGCCCCATTTGAGCCACTGTAATGCATGTAAATAATCATTCATCATAGTAACTGAAGCAGTGTTAGCAAGCATGAGGTCCTGTCTGTTCCTACACACCGCCTATTCCCATGTTTTTCAATTAGAGATCAATTCCTACCGTTTGTTCTTTTTTTTCTTTTTAAGTCCGATGCTGACACGGATTACTTTGACATCAGTCTAGCCAATTCCCGATATGTCCTACCAAATTTTAGGGATATTTTTAAAGACAATCTTGATTTTCCTTCCTCCATTTACATTAAACTATACAGGTCTAAATATAAATGAGAAAAAAAAAAAAAAACATCTATCAACAAAACACACGCAACAGTACCAAAGCAAAGCAAAAGCTGGGAGCAGCAAAGCATGCAGCTTCACATATGGCTGCTAAATGCAGTAATGAATCAGCAAATATCCATCAGCCAATGCCCATGCAAGAAAAATAAACCTATCTCCGAATATTGGCTGGCTGTTGTATGGGTCTACCTCTAATTAAATGCCTCAAAGTATATTTTCCCAATAAATAAACTAAGGTATGAATATACTTTACAGGCAGGTTGTCAGCAAAGAACTAGAACTGCTTTAAAATATAAGACCAACTAGAAGCTAGCAAGCATTAGCCTATAACCTTTTTTTTTTTCACAAACTAGCTTTACTTAGATAAATCATTAAAATATATTTGTGTTGATATAACAGAACATGATTCAAATCTAAAATCATTTGCTGCAAAGTTTTGTATACAAGTACCTGTACAGAAACTGTCAAAGGAAATTAGTCATTGTTTCTCTAAATAGCAATGGACTAAGAGTTGTGTAAGAAATCTACCCGGTAATGTAATATTTACAACACTTATAACTCTGAAGACACTCTAGTATAAGCTGGTAGGTACCGCAGCAAAACAACAAATACATTGGGAGCAGGTACGCCATTGTAAAGGTTTGATATTGAATCTCACAATTGAGAATATGATAAAAGTGAAACCATATGCAAGTGCTCTGTAACACACGTTGGTGCTAGCAAGACATGTCTATTATATTTCACTGCCTCCTCAGAGAGGTACACAGAGAAAAGACAAAAACAAAGCACTGAAATCATTAATTTCCAAATACAAACTGACAACTTTATAAGATACACTGCATACTTAAACTGGTTAATATCAACAGTGAATTAACTCATCACATGGCAACAACACATTAAGGCGTTTAGAGGAGGCAGATGCTATCTGCCTAAAAAAAAGCCTAGCATCAGAATAAAGAACAAGCAATAACCAGACAATGAACATAGCATGACTGTGCCTTATCAGTTGGTATAAACATTTCAGATATAGACAGTTTACACTTAAAGCTATGTCTCAGATTCAGAGAGAAATGTATGAAAAGAAAGAAAGTACCTATTGTGTGGATGTCTTGTTGTTCTAAGAGGTGAATGATCAGCCTGATTTTCAAATACCTCTATAACAAGCCAATAGATGTGGAATACGATCTTTGAATCCAAAACTTGTCTAACTTTCAAGCAGAACGGCAGGATTAAACTACATTGACTGCCTTGGAAGACCAATAATATGAATCACAACCTCAAATTTCCCTTCCGAATGGTTTTCGAACTCTTTTAGATTTGGTGGAACTGGACATTTTTATCATAGATGTCAAGGTTAGAAATTTGTACAAATGGCGTAATGCGGTTTTGCCAGTATGGACCCGGAATCCTGAGGAATGAACTGAGGGCACTCTGAAGCCAAACCAGGTAGAAGCAAGAGTCATCCACTTTTAACTGTCCAAAACAGATCCAATAGCCCATACCTTCATAATAATGTGTAATCCTCTTTACATAACAGGCTAGTTCCACATAAAGGGGAAAAATAAAGCAACTCCAAGAGTTTATAGAGCTATAAAAATCTGTGGCCGGCTAAAAGCAGAGCAGCAGCAGAGAAATGCAGCTTGTCTTTCTCTGTTGAGCTAATGACCTTTCTAACCCCAGCAGAGCTCCATTTCCTGTTGCAAACTGAGGGTATACCATAATTCTCTGGTATCACTTATGGGAACAGGAGAAAAGTCTCAGCAGCACTAATGGGAACCGGATGACACAGGCAGATTTGGGGGGTTTGGTGGCGCTGCAATTATCAGTCCTTATAAAAATGACATCCAGGACTACCTAAAAGATGGCACTGGTGATATGATAAATATTGACACTATTTATATGAGACTGAGATGGTTGCATTAAAAGCCCGCAGTCAACTTAGAAAATAAAATATCTGTCTGAATCACCAACTAAAAAGGAAACATGAACAACATGTATTAAATACACAGGGTCAGGAAAAATGCAGATCCATATATATACATATATAAATATATAAACAGAGAGCAAGTTCAGGGGAATCAATAACATGCATCAATGCATCTGCAGTGTAGTAGACCCGAAGCTTCTAAAAGCTACAACACACTCAGTGTCTTAGTGAAAAACACCACCAGCACCACTGCAGTGTTTTCCTGATCACTAGTACTGCACCAAAGCAAAAGGCATCGTCTCTATCCCAATGTTATTAAAAGCCATTCTCTTATACTCTATTCTACACATTATATCACAGTTCCACACAACCAAACATGCATAAGCACACATGTTTTTAAGCTTGTAAATAAATACACATACAAGGTAATAACTGATGATATTTAGTAACACACATCAAAACAATCTAACATGTTCATAAAGCTTGGGGGGAGATTTAATTCATTGCTCGCCCTCCATTGCTCCATTTTGCCTCAGTTCTGGAAGAGTGGAGCAAATGGCCAACACTTTATGCTTCAAATCCATGCCTCTGTGCAGAGCTAATGGAAAAGCAGACCGACTGGTGGTGTGTTAGATCAGCTGCCAAATGAGCACCAGTGAGCCGTTTAAAATGGGTCCACATTTGGATGTTATTAGGTGCATTCCCTGGAGATCTGTAATCTTAATTACTGTCTGGGAAAAGGGGAAGTATCCCTGTAATGTAAGCAAATAACAACCCCACTACTTAATACGGGTAAACAATATGTAATCAGGACATGCCATGCTAAATATAATATATTTTAAAAAAAATCAACGTAATATCAATATTACTCTCATCACAAACAATCAGAGGAATATAATGGTTTAGGTTTATCCCCAATGAATCACTGCCTCCTTCAGAACTTCCACAACATACCCAGCAAAAAAAGAAAAACATAAAATCTACAAAAAAAAAAAAACACTCCATTATTACATAACAATGAAACAGCATATTCACATTTTAAAGTATTTGACACTATGAGTAAATAAATATCCTGCAAATTGACCTTTTTTCGTAACATACTGGATGAAACCATGGGAGCCAATGGAGTCAGTTTGTTGTTGTTAACATGTTAGCATTGCAGGGTTGGTAACCTGAGACTTACCTCCGTCTGAACTCGAATTTAAACAGTCCTCAGGACATTAAACGTTTAGTCTATGCCGCAACGTTTTCGATTGTTGCTGGATGCTCCCATTTGTCGCCGTCGGTTCAACATAAATTCCGGAGACATCCGCATAAATAAGCTGGTATGGACCGTTGCAGCTAAACCCAGCTCACCAGAGTCGCTTGCTGCTAGCGCTAGCCTGTAGACCAACAAACAGACGTCCAGAGAAACGAAGACTAAAATATCCAAGAAAAACTTGAGTTCGGCGCATCTATTTCATCTTCACCACAAGCTAGGGACCTTTAGGGGTCCATTTGTAGAACTGAAGGCTTGCTCGGGTAAACGTAAAGCCTCAAAATAGTATATTTCTTATTCGCTTTAATCCTCTCCGCCAACCCATTCGAGCGGTTTTCAAGCTACCTTTGACTTCAGTGTGTAGACGCTCCAGACGGAAATGCATCCGGGATGAAAGGAGCGTTCTGATTGGCTCTCACGCTGTAGGCGGATACTCCTACTGCAATGGGAAACTGACGCCATTTTGGATCCGTAAAGGAAGCGGAGCCGAGTTAAAACTACAGAAGAACGGGGTTCCAACGTGGCTGAACTCAGCTCACAGTTTCAAACGCAAAACACCACACTCCATTATGTAGTTGGAGGCCTGAGAAAAGGAAATGGAGTTCAGGCACTGGGTAGGCTTGGTTTATAACTTAGTAAAAACTGCAATAGTTATATCTCATTTCCCAAAACCTATTATGAACTTTGCACTGCACACAGAAAGGCGTTTTAAATATTGCCAAACACTAAATGTATTTCAATACATCGTGTCAATAATAAAAAACAGCAACGTCTGTGAATAGTTACATGAAGGCTATCTCGGATAGTTACACAATAAACGTGTCTAAAACGCAACAACGAAGAATTGTTGTAAATACAATTTTTTTGTAATAAAATTTGTTTTACGATGACTAGGTATGGGATTAATGTTCAAAATGATAGTCGGAAATAAGCTCTTACGGTGAATCTAAAATTTAAGCTATAAATGCTTGTGTCGTTGAGCTTAAGGCGGGACATCAAGGTGTTTAAATCAGATATACCCCTGGTCAAAATAAACTGCAAAGTTATGAAACGAGCGTTCTCATTGGTCGAAAGAAAAAAAATCCCTCAAACCGCTCAAACTGACCTGTACACATACTGAAAGCAATGCGTTATTTATTTACTGACAGATAGCACACAAACTTATATGAAATTTATTTCTCTTCCAGAATAAATCTCAACGTAGTACTTGGACATATATATATATATATATATATATTAAATATTATTTGTAAATAATTATTTATATTATACGTCTAGTCAAAGCACTGATAGTAATATATATATATTAATTTTTGATTTTTTTTTTTTTACAAAAAGTTCACAGATATATATTTCAGTTAAACTTCTAATCGTCATCATGTCAGCTTTAAACAATGGTGCCCTCTGCTGGAAGACGGGCACACTGTAACCTTAAGATGAAAAAGTAAAGTCAACTTGTTGAGAATTTATCGTGCTGTCTAATATCTTATTATAACACTGAAATTTAAGTGAATTGCTTCTTTAACAAGAGATTGTTATTCAAACGAACTTATTATTATAAACTATATTCTTGTCAGTATAGTTTTTAAACATTCTAAACTTTCTTTAGACACCAAATGTTTTTTTGTTTGTTTGTTTTAAATGTAAGATTTTCTGCTAAAGAGTAACCTTAATTACTCATAGCAAAGTTTTAGGTGGTCAGGATTTTATAATAATAGTTACAAAAGGTATACGGATTATAAAAGGTGTTTATCAGCTAATTATACAATTAAATTCAATTTAATTTCAATTATTTATATAGCGCCACAACACATGTCATCTCAAGGCACTTTTCAGGGATAAAAAGTCAGATTGGATAAAAGTTTCGGACAAAGAAAACCAGTTGATTGCGTCGAGTCATTGCATTTTACATACTAAGTGGTTTTGCTATATATTCGTTTGTCGTCTATATAATTCAAGTACTTTAATACAGATCAAATATCTCCACTGGTCATTAGAATGACTGCCTGAAGACATTTAATTACATATTTAGGTTTGAAATAACAAAAAATCAGTACATTTTAACTTATTGTAGCTCGTCTGGTGGAATAGCTGTAGTAACTATCAAAGGCCTGTAGGTGGCAGTGTTGCCTGGGGAGCTCCTTGGTGCTCTTCACTTGCTGTAAAGAAGAAAATGATATGTAACCGTTGGATAACCTAGCATCATGTTAGCTCCAGACAGAGGTTTAGGTTAAAAACAAATGTCTCTAAATACGGACGTCCGTGGAAGAATTACGACATGATATTGTTTCTGCGAAGCTGATATCAATTTTCACCGATAACAGTCACCATGTCAGCATTTCTCTTCCCGAAAAGTGCTGGGATTTGTAGAAAGTACAGCAGAAGTATGTTTTGGATGCTACCTAGGCGAAACTGTCATGTTTTAACAAACAGAGCGACATCAAGTGAAGGTGCTAGGAATGCGCTGTTCAGGTTTGCTAATGTGTTGAAAACACCTCATCTATCAAGATCACAGCGGAGTCTATCAGGTCAGCCACAGGAGAAACTCATTCAGGTAAACAAGGAGCTTTCTGAGCTAAATGTCAGAAGAACTTTTCAAAATAAAACTCAACAATTTAGCTTCTGTTTGTATTTTGGAAGTTTTTAACTCTGTAATGTTTTACAAAGTTACCTTGTCTCAGTGACTTTTATCTGCAAATATATAGCTCTTATTTCTGTACACATGCATAAATACACACATCAACATAACTTATAATTACTGTAAAAAGAATTAGAATAATGAAGCATTACTATTACTGAATTGTTAAGTGGTAATATCTAAGTATTTCCACTATATGGTATATCCATTTTAATATTGGGCTGTTCATTTTTTTTTTTTTATGGAAAGGATTTCAATGAGCCTTCTATATTTTCAATTAGAGTACATTTGCTGAACAACTTAACTTTTATATAAGTCTGAAACAAATAACTGCTATTATTATTGTTCTGGTTCTGGGCCGGTTGGTTAAGTATTTACAAAAGGAGAACACCAAGAAGAGATCCAATAAACTGTGTATTCCACTTAATATATTGAACTTTTCTCCCGGTTACTATTCTTTTATGTTAATGTGCATTATTTAGCCATACAATGTTGTTAGGATCCACTGTTTTATGAAAACAGAAACACTTTGTAAAAGGTAAAGCTATGCTTCTGCAGCTTCCTGTCTTGTAGGAACAATCAAAGTGCACTACTTTGTATGCCACCTGAGAACTTAGTCTTGTTACAGCTTACTTGATAAAGTTTTGATTTTATTTAATCAACTTTTTTGTAGCAGGAAAAGACAAAGTGTTTAAAGTGTTTAGGCTGCAGAGTTCTGCCTCAGATGAAACAACCAGTATTGGGAAAGAAAAAAAAGATTTCCTGTTCAGATTTAACTTATAGATCACCAGCCTATTTTCTCTGGTTTATTTTATTTATTTCAGAGTCTTCTCCACAAGCCCTTGGGTCCTGGCATGGTTGGACTTGGCAAAGAGTTAATCAGAAGTAACCTGCTGAGAAACCCCGTGGGTTTAGTAAATTTATTAGGTACATAATGGATTTACTTTCTTTTTTTAAAAACATCTCTTTATATTGTACCTGTTGTTAAATACTAACACTTACTGTAAAATATATTACATATATTTACTTCCAGGGACAACTTACTTTTTCAGTACATCTCAAGCTAAAAACCAGAAAAATAAAGGTTCTGGACCAAAGGGGAAAACTCCTCAGGAAGATGAAGGTATGTGGTAAACTGCTTTAGCTGGCAAACCTCTGAGGAGTAAAAAAAAACAAAAAACATATTTTACTGTAATCATGAGATCTTCTTCATATCGTATTTAATCTTTACATTTCAGAGGAGAAGAAACGGCGTGAGCAGGAGGATCAGATGTACCGCGAGCGCCTGCGGACGCTGTTCATCATAGCACTTATCATGAGCCTGCTTAACTCCATCAACACCAGCGGTGGCAACATCTCCTGGAATGACTTTGTCAATGAGATGTTGGCGAAGGGGGAGGTGTCCCGCGTGCAGGTTGTTCCTGAGAGTGACATTGTAGAAATCTACCTTCATCCCGGGGCTGTCATCTTTGGAAGGCCTGTATGTTGTTTTGGGAATTCCTGTAAACACATTCTCAGTATCTAATACTAATTAGAAGGGAGAATTGTCTCATTTCGTCAATTTCTTCTCATATCATTTTTCTATTGTTTTTTTGCAGAGGCTGGCACTCATGTACAGAATGCAGGTTGCAAACATTGACAAATTTGAAGAGAAGCTTCGAGCAGCAGAGGAGGAACTAAACATCGACACCAAGGACA
This sequence comes from Cyprinodon variegatus, assembly GCF_000732505.1. Taxonomy (NCBI): domain Eukaryota; kingdom Metazoa; phylum Chordata; class Actinopteri; order Cyprinodontiformes; family Cyprinodontidae; genus Cyprinodon; species Cyprinodon variegatus. The sequence goes on from NW_015150468.1 coordinate 1,437,436, forward strand.
GGATACCGGTGACGTACAAACGCACAGGATTCTTTGGAAAGTAAGAGTTTATGCTGCTACAAGGTCATGCATGAAATCCCAGTGCAGTTATAGTTTTTTTTTTTAAAGAAACATTAGTTTGTTTGAGTCAGGTTTTACACTTTGATGTATTTAAAATATATATATATATATATTTCTTGTTTTTGCAGTGCAGTCTATGCTCTGGGAATGGCTGCTATCGGTGTGGCTATTCTTTGGTATATCTTCCGACTCGCAGGGATGGGCGGCAGAGAAGGAGGTTTCAGTGCTTTTGTGAGTTGAATGGAAAGAAAATGCTGCTCTGTTACTTTTAGCCTAATAAGCTAACTGTGTTTTACATAAACAATTGGACAGAATCAGCTGAAGATGGCCAAGTTCACCATCGTTGATGGCAAATCTGGTAAAGGCGTGAGTTTCAAAGATGTAGCTGGTATGCATGAGGCTAAGATGGAGGTAAAGGAATTTGTCGACTACCTCAAGGTAAGAAAACGCACTTAACGCATCATTCAATCTCTTCCATTGATTTTAACACAAAAAAAAAATTTTTAGGATCAGAAATAGATTATTTTAACCTTAGTCATTTTTCTTTTTTTTACAGGACTTCTAAATAGTCCTGATAAAGATGTGATTTAACTTTTTCTGTGTTGTTTTTCACTGTTAAGAGTCCAGAACGCTACCTGCATCTGGGAGCCAAGGTTCCTAAGGGAGCCTTGCTGCTTGGGCCCCCAGGATGTGGCAAAACCCTGCTGGCCAAGGCTGTAGCCACAGAGGCTCAGGTTCCCTTTCTGGCTATGGCTGGCTCTGAGTTTGTGGAGGTCATTGGAGGTTAGTATCATTCAAAATTATCTGTTTTTTCTAAAGGTTCACAAAATTATTTAACGCATTCATAACTTTCTTTTAATAACCCCCCCCCCAAAACTCTGGTTTTAAACTGCTTTTCAGAAGAATTCCCCTAACATTCGAAATATTACCATAGCTGGATAATCAATGAAGGCCAGGGTTTGACGTCCACTGTGTCCATGTGCAGGTCTTGGTGCTGCCAGGGTCAGGAGTTTGTTTAAAGAGGCGCGTGCTAGAGCGCCTTGCATCGTCTACATTGACGAGATCGACGCTGTGGGGAAGAAGCGCTCCAACAACATGTCCGGTTTCTCCAACACAGAGGAGGAGCAGACCCTCAACCAGCTCCTGGTGGAGATGGACGGTGGGTGAAACGCAGTGATACACATCAGCCTGTTGGTTTTCAGAATTGTCAGTGACTTTTTGAAGCATTTTTTTTTTTGGTAGGGATGGGAACAACAGACCACGTCATTGTTCTGGCCTCCACCAACAGAGCAGACATTTTGGATAACGCTCTCATGAGGCCTGGAAGGCTCGACAGACACATCTTCATAGATCTTCCCACACTGCAGGTAGTTTGCAGCAATCCATAGCGCTCATTGATTCACTCAGTTTTTTAGCTTATTGTGTCTAATAGTCTGAATGTTATGGTTTAGCGACTTGGATCTGGTTGGTCTTAATTTTATTTTCCCTTTCAGGAGAGAAAGGAGATCTTTGAGCAACATCTGAAGATCTTGAAGCTGACGCAGCCAGCTAATTTTTATTCTCTGCGGCTGGCTGAGCTCACCCCAGGCTTCAGTGGTACATGCATGTTCTACCCTTTTTGTCCTTTTTCCTTGCTGGTACAAAGAGGGACATTTTTAGATTAGTTTAGTATTTGGATTTTTCATTCATATGTAATAATTGTTGTTTTCTAACTCATTCATGACAACGCGAAGAGTGTCTGCTATTACTGCACATCACCATTTGTTGTTTATGTTTTAGGTCAGGCATAGATATGATATTCTGTCCTTGAAACAGTCAGGAAACATTTTAGGAGCACAAGGCGCTTCTCTTTTCCTGCAGGTGCAGACATTGCAAACATTTGTAACGAAGCTGCGCTGCACGCCGCCAGAGAGGGCTTCAAGTCCATCGACACATTTAACTTTGAGTATGCTGTGGAAAGAGTGATAGCAGGTAGAGTAAGGCAGACACTTTGAGGCAAACCCATCATGATGCGCTGCTCGGATTGGGACTGGTGTGGCTGTGTTTGTTCAGGGAGTGTGAAGAAAAGCAAGATCCTGTCTAAGGAGGAGCAGAGGGTGGTTGCCTTCCACGAGTCGGGACACGCCTTGGTAGGATGGCTGCTGGAGCACACAGAGGCAGTGATGAAGGTAGTACGCTCCTCTATGTAGCTTTCTACCCTGATTGTCAAAGAAATATTTCCAAATTTGACAGTATTTCTCTGATGTCTCACTCAGGTCTCCATTGCGCCCCGAACCAATGCTGCCCTGGGTTTTGCTCAGATCTTACCCCGTGACCAGTACCTGTTCACTAAGGAGCAGCTGTTTCAGCGCATGTGCATGGCGCTGGGGGGCAGAGCGGCAGAGGCCATCACCTTTAACAAAGTCACCACAGGTGGAACCTCCTACACACCAGATGATTTGCTGGAATCTTCCTGCAGGGCTAAAGGACTCTTTTGTCTCTGCAGGGGCTCAGGACGACTTGCGGAAGGTGACGCGGGTGGCTTACTCTATGGTGAAGCAGTACGGTATGTGCGACAGCGTGGGACAGGTGTCGTTTCCTGAGACGGAGGAGCAAGGCGCCGTTGGCCGGCGTCCTTTCAGCCAAGGCCTGCAGCAACAGATGGATCATGTGGGTTCAGCTGTTAGTCAGCACTGTCTATAAAGTTCCTGCCGTTATTGATCATGTGCGTCTGCTCTGACAGGAGGCAAAGATGTTGATAGCTCGTGCATACAGACACACAGAGAAACTGCTGCTGGACAACAGGGACAAGCTCATCCTGGTTTGTTCTTTCTTTTTTCATTTTTCTGCTTGCTGTTTAATTTTAAAAATTGCCCCATTGTGTAATCCTCTGGGTCTGTACTTACAGCTGGCAAACGCTCTGTTAGACCGTGAAGTGGTGAACTATGACGACATTGAAGCCTTGCTGGGCCCGCCGCCGTTTGGGCCAAAGAAGATCATCCTCCCACAGAGCTGGGTGGAGGCAGAGAGGGACAAGCAGGACACAGGAGAGGATGAACCTCAACCACCTCCCAGGAAACGCAGAGAGGAGGACGTTGATCCACAATTAGTCTGATTTTCTTTATTTGTCCCGCATCTGAAAGAGTTTTTCAGTAGCTGGTGGGAAGTTAGCAAAAGCAGAGCATCCTCACATTAAGGCTTATGGCAGTAAAAGTGAAGTTTGAAAAACTTCTTATAGACCTAAATGAATGTTTGTATCCATAACCCTTCAATTTAGCTGAATCCACTTCCAGATCCGAAAGATTTCTGTGCAACTTTAAGAATTGTGCAGGAAAACTGCAATTGTTCTCCCTATGCGTCCCAGCTTATCATTCATGATGCAGATGTGTAAAAATTGTTTATGGTGTACAGTTTCTTTGCTTGTTCATGCAGATGTACTGTAGCTGATTCAGGTTTGAATTTCTTGCATTTCTTTAGGGAAATTATATGACTTCACATCTGCAAGAGGCAATAAAGATCTTATAGTGCCATTTCAAAAACATATCCTACTTGTAAGTTTCATTTCCTATTAACATTAATGTCAACCATATTAATGGATCACTCTGCAGTAAAACAGACATGAGGCTTAAGCAACAGCTGAAAGGAAATCCATGTCTGTGACATATCCCTCTGAAGATAAAATGTGTTCTTCATGTTTAGCAGGCAGGAAATGACTCCAGCTACTGCGTAGAGTCATGTAATTAAACTGTTGTGTGCATTTTTGTTTTTGTTTTTAAGCAGTCGTCGTGCAAAAAGACAAGATTATTTAATCTCTACAGGGTTGTCAAAGGGATTCAAATGTAAATGCTGATGTGAGGAAGCTTTGCTCTCAGCCATCAAAACAAGATATGAAATCTTGTTTTTTTGGTTCTGTCAAACTTATTGAGCTCATCAATCCACCGTTTTAAGGCAAACCAACTTTATTGGGTTCCCTCAGACTTTTATCCAGTCAGAGTAACTGGAACTTTTTACGATGATCTCCATGTGAGGGATTGTAAATTTCACTTGCAGAAATATTTAAATAAATATTTAAAAGCTGCATCACTTTCCAGGCAGTATTTATTCTCGGTCTAAACTGACGAGGCAACGCATGAATATACAGGTTAGTAAATAATGGCAGTTTGATAAGAAATAAACACCCTTTTATTATAAAGACACCAGTAAAACATGAATTCAGGGAACATACATAAAAAAAAGACCATTTGACTGTTTAACCTTCAGGTAAGGTATTGCTGAATGTTGTGTGTTGCTGTTTTTAGAGATAGTAGATGAACAAATGCAGGAAATGTTGAACACAAAATACTGAAAATTCATCTTATAAAATGTAAAAAAAAAAAAAAACATCAAAACAAATTATTTTTCTGTCTTTTGTGTGCATCATAAGTGATCTGCAGGAGATTGAAGATTCCCACATGCACATCCTGTTTCCTAAAAACGCTGAAGGCAGCATCAAGTCCCCTTGCTGTTTGTGTCCAAACAAGCTCTAATAAGGCAAAAATAATTTTCTTCATTAGAACAATCTCGTCTTATGATAAAGAAAAATCACATCAGGCATGTTGTGTGCCCTTAACGCTGCAGCTCTTGTTCTGTTGGCTTTAACGTGGGTCAAACATATTTGCTAGTTTCTGAAAGCGTGGTCCCCAGTCGTTGAGGTAATCATAGTCCTGATCTCCGTCTGAGCTTCCTGAAACAATGGAGCTGAGGCTGCCGGCCACTGAGCCCTCTCCCTCGTAGTCATAGATCAGGGCTGTGTCGTATGGAGGCACGTTGGGATCGTTGTCAGCAGCCTCCAAGCCCTGAGAAGAGAAAAGAAGTTTGCTTTTAAGCTGTAAGGAAACTTCCTTACCTGCAGGTTCAAATTTTGAACAGCCTGTTGAAAGAAGTCAATATGTAGTAGTCTAACCTATGGGAGAAACTATCTGAGATATTATCTTTTGAAATAAAAATATAATAATCTTTCCATTTGCAAACATAGTTCCTTGTTTTCAACGGTACATTATTTATTATTTATTTTAAGATTAAACTGTACTTTGATTTTTCTGTGTCACTAAACAAGATAAATTTTTAACATTGAAAGTTTTTTTTCTATTGCCCTTTAAAATGCCAATAAAGTAGGTTCTGATAACCTTGCTAATAAATTGCAGCATGCATAGTGGAACGGAGCTGGCTGTCACAAAAACAAAATCAAACCTTAAAACGGTTTCCAAAATATCCCAGAGGCATCTGAATTAAAACAGTTATTTAGGGAACAAAGTAGGAATTCTAGGTGTTAACTGGGATCAGGAGCAGCATGAAAAACTGGAAGGTGACCCGACTTAAGCCACTTCCAACTGTCCATGTGCCATTTTTTTTACTTTAAAGAGACTTTAAACTCATTAAATGGGTTTCAGTGGGGATGTGTAGTGTTAAACAAATACTGCAGATGTTTTGATAACTTATTTCCTTTCTATGGACCAGACTTTGTCCCAGTTAGAGCTCTCTCATTTGTAAATGGCGTCTTTGAACTATAGATTATTTTTTCCCTTAGAAAGCCAAGCAAAAGCTGAAGCTGCTCACTTCATTGATGTAGTCCTCGATGTCAGTGGGATCTGCAGGAGGCCGCCTTGGGTAGGTGGGGGAGGGCAGGTTATGTGGGGCATCCTTCCTGAGGGGCTCTTTGCCTCGGGGAATGCCAGAGCCTGGGTAGAAGGACCACGGGTTGTGAGGTGCATCATGGGGGTTCCACAGCAGGTCAATATTGAAGGCGTTCTGGGAGAAAATGAGGCGGATACTTTGGTCAAACAATATACAGGCAAATATACAGATCTGCACCCTCAACCACTGGAGGTCACCATTAGATTAACCGCAGTGTGTGAGCCTACCTCATCTTCCTCACCCCCTCCCTGCTCGTCGTAGTTGAGGATGTTATCTCGTACATCGTCCTCAGATTCAGCGACAAGCAGACCTGATCCTTTCTTTATGTGGTGACGTCTTCCACAAGCGTTTAAGGCCACAGCCAAGAGCAGCAGCACTGCAAACAAGCATCCTTCAGTTTACTTCTGATCATATTATCTAACTAACAAAAAAGTCTGAAGAGGATTTTGACTTCAGTTATAAATTTATCCCTAATTTTTTTTTTTAATCACTGCAGGTAAATAATTACAATTGCTGGATATTATGTGTTTATAAAAGTGGAAATATGTCAGAATCTGCTATTAAGTCATTTTTCCCAATGAAATCCGGAAATCGTGGATTTATTATTAAAAGATAGTTAATATTCAGATAAAGTTAGTGAAAGTGAACATTTAAAAAAAAAACACAGAACATTTTCACTCTAACTAATAAAAGCTTCTCAAATAAAAGATCCGGTGCTCTAGAATATGAGTTTGTTTTGCTGGACTGTAAATCCTATGTGCGGCAGGGTTAGAATAGTTTTCGTTGTCATTTTCTTCACTAAACCATCTAAAAATATTGCATAAAATGCTTTTTATCTTAGTCAAATAAGCATTTTCGTTAATCATGACACTCACCCAGTAGAAGTGAACTACATGCGATGATAATGATGAGAGCAATGAAGCTGACTCCCACTCTGGAGCCTAAGAAAGCGCCCGACTCAGATCTACAGTCACCATAGGAGTCACAGAGACATACGGTGACATTGACTTGAGTTAAAGTGCGTTGAGACGGGCTGCCAGAGTCTTTGACCAACATTGGTACTTGATACTCTCCAGCTTCCAGCTCCACAGTGGGTCTCAGAACTGCATGAGTATCTAAGGAAGGAAACACAGAAAGAAAGGAGGTGAGGACAGAGTTTTATCCTGAGAATGACACATCATGCACTGCTTCACCTCCCACACCTACCGTTGAAATCAAAGACAGTCCAGTTTAATGACAGCGGGTCAGCGATGTAAAAGATGAAGGGAGCTGCATGTGGATGATGGTCTTCATCCACAGCAGTCAGTAAGACACCAGGAGATGCTTTGTTATCGCCTGAGCACAAGGAGCTGCTCAAAGGGACGAGCTGAGGAGGGAAGTCGTTGGTTTCTTCCAGGATGATATTCACTGTTGCAGAGGCTGAAACCCCACCAGCATCTGTAGAAAACATCCCAACAAATTCCTTATCTTTAATGTCAGCACACTTCATAACATCAGTCAGAGTAGGGCAGGATATCTGTCTTGTGTGGAAAAGCAATAAATAAGAGCTCTCTAAAATGAATTATAACAATACGAGTTTGCAGAAAGGAAACTAAGAGCCATCTTAAGTATATAAAATATAGGAAATTAAGCAAGTAAATCATATGGTTTGGGTCTGCTTTTGGTGAAGATTAATTGTAATGATTCATGAAAAATGCTTCAAAAAAAGGGATGAAACTAATGACTTATGAGGCAAACATGGGGGCATGTGTGATTTTGGTCAAGCACAAAGACAAACACTCTGAGCCATGTTGTTCTAAAAAGATTTCATAATGGAAGATTTTCATGTGCTGATCTTAAGTGTAGTTCTGGCTTTAGAAATACTTTAAAAAGATGTGAAATTGGTTAAATTTTTTATTATTTTTTTTTACAGAGAAATGCACCAAACTGTTATAAACTATATAAACCTGAAAGAAAATGTCATGATAGTTTTTGTTAAAAGCATCAGACCTTGAACAGAAGGGTTTGCATACTTTTGCACCTTACGGACATAAGACAAACAAGCAAAAAAAACTTAAATTTTCAGCTTAAGTTTGAATCATTGTCTTTTCTCTGATGCTGCTGATGTGATATTTTAGAGGTGTTCATAGCAGGTGTGAACTACTGTGGCTAAATATGCCAGCAGAATAGGCAGAGGGGTATTTGTGTTGCTTTATAATCTATAAGTAGATATTTATGAAGAACAACTTAAAGTCAGTCTCTATTTAAATCTTCAGATATTCTTCCATTAAAAAAACGCTTTAAAGATGTAAGTGATCAGAATGAGAAATAAACAGACCTGTAACCTTAATGACAGCGCTGTAGATGTTGTTTTTGACATGTGGAGATTTCATGTTGAAGGGTCCTCTCAGGAAAATGTCTCCTGTTTCTCTTTTGATTTCCAGCCAGCCTTCAGGGTCTTTGCTGATTTCAAATCTATACCAACAACAGAAAAGGGAACCATCAACTTCCTTTCTATGTCAATATGTGTAGAAAATTTTCCTCTCAAGAATCTTTTGGGCCAAACCTGAGTTCAGAATGATCGGGGTCTGAGGCGATGTTGCTTTTCAGCAGCTTTCCAGGTTTTTCATTCTCGGGGACCTCGATCCGTATGGGGTTCTCCTTAAAATACGGAGCCTCATTCTGGTTCTCCACAGTCACCATCACTGTGGCAGAACTTAGGGGTTGGTTTCGAGTCTTGCTGCTCAGAGGATTGATGTTTTCCACTGTCAGAATCAACTTGTGCTCCCTTTTGACTTCAAAATCCAGAGGCTGCAATACAGCACAGGAAAGACAATTATAGATTCCTACTGTCCACTGCTGGACCGTAGACAGTGATGTAAAGAACAACAGAAATTAAAAGCATAAAACAAACATAAAAACCTCATCAAGCAGCAGTTGCCCAAGCAACGTTCAATTTATATGTGAACCAGTAGATGGTAGTATATAGTTATGTCTGCTCAATGGAAAAGTGGGCACACCAGAAACAGGCAAAAAACAGACACAGATATATAAATACATAAAAAAAATTTAATGAAAAAAATCAGCCAATGGAACAATTTGAAAAGAAGAAGAGACATTAAGATATTTCATAAGGACATCTAGCTACAAAAAAAAATAATTTTTATTAAAAATTACTAAAATAATAAGCTTAAGATGGTTAAAAGTAGTATCCTCCTCAAATGTAGCTTATTTTTATTAACCTCATATGTCATCATCTTGTTTTAAGGTGTATATTACTCGGTCTTTTTAGAATAGTTTTGAAAGTGTCCTAGATTCAAGTGTATAACCTACTTTAAACAAAATTACAAAATTTACATTTTGAGGCAAATTATTTTAAAGCAAGCTTCCCTGTCTGGGGCACTGAAAAAGTAATATAACTATATGTAGTATTTTCTTAAAGTGAGTATATTTGCCCTTAATTTCAACAGGTTAGTAAGATAATTTGTCATTAAATGAGATCAATATCAATCTTATTTTAAAATATATATATAAAAAAAGACCGCTATTGAACATATTGCAGCAATACAATCATCAAAATCAACAGAAGTATATATGTTGCAAATGTATTAGTGTATAGTTTTAAATATCAGCCTCTTTCTACAGTTGGTTGGTATAATCAATATTTAGCCTATAAGTCATAATGTGAACTAAAGCCAATATTTTTATAGATACTGACAAGCTTATTGATTATTCAGCATACTTATATGAACATTTTAATGATAGTAAGAACATTTAAGTGAAGTACGACCTCACAAATATTATTAAATATCATCATTGAATCAGTTAGGTAACTTTATTAAACAATGTTTCATGCTTTGCAAATTATTTTTGGACCGTTTTTATACTAATTATCTTTGACACAAAACAGAACAAAGTTTAAGCTATTTTAGATTTTGTTAATGTTTTCTTTTTATAAATTACTTTAAGGTTTGGTTTAAAAGAAATGCAAAATAGTAACCCTCATGACTTGTTTCATAATGAGCTGTGAAATTAAAGATTTTGTTTTAATACAGTTAAAAACAAAGCAACTTTGTCTTGATTCAAGTGTAACAAGATTTTTTCATTTTTGGAACCCTCACAGAAAATGCAAACCAATGTGAAATGCTGTAATAAAATAATAACTCAAAACAAGATCATTTAAAAACTATTTCACTCATCAAGATTTTATATGTGTATTGTCTTAAAATGAGTTGCTTTATTTATTTGCTTAGATGGTGCTGACATGGCATGTATTAAGCATAATCAGATATTTTTTATTAAATTAGGGAAATATATTTAAGAAGATTTTTTTTTTTTTTACAGAGATCTCCATTCAGGAGAAATATCTCATGTGCTCCACAAATTGTCTGCCCCATTAACAAAAATAGATATTTTTTGTGTTTTGAATTTAAAGGACCGCACATAGGTTGTTAAATTTGATTAAATTAACAGTGCTATGTAAAAATTCTAATAATAATGATCTCTTGCCATGTAGGAACTGTCCTTGGTCTGTAAAGTTACCAGCAAGTTTCCATGTCTTTTTATTTCAATACTTCCTGACAGTGCTGTCAGTTAATGTAAAGTTTTGTTTTGACAAATTTTGGATGTATATTAAAAAGACCAGACCTGGAATTAAAACTAAGAAATTCTTTGGAAAAAGGCATAAAATATAATGAAAATAGAGCAAGTTATAAAGAATTTTTTACTTTTTTTCAGCAATTCCAAGATAATCACAACTCTGCTCAAACATTTTAGGGTTGTTCTAATTAAAGTTTTAATGTATTTTACAACTCAAACACAAATTACTAAAACAGATCATTTATTTTATAAAAACACTCAGTACGATTGAAAAAGCAATGTTTGGTTTTTCAGCCACTGATGAGGCTACAAACCGTGGCCCCTGCCTGGTGGTTCAACCTTTCTCTGTACCTTCATCACTGTCAGGATTCCCTCGTTGCTGACTGGATCCGTCTGGATGGCAAAGTTTTTGTTTGGGTCTGATAAGATGCTGTATTTGGCTTCCCAGTTCCCTGTTCCTGGCTCGTCTCTGTCTGTCACACTAACGCGTCCAATCTCAACGTTGAAAACATTCTCCTGGGCTCTAATGCTGTACTAAAAGCACAAATGAAAAAAAAAAAAAAAGAAGGATTTAGCTGATGTCATTGCCTTTATAGTGATAAGCTGATAGAAAATTGTACTATAACCCATTAAATCAAAGCTCACCAAGGCCTGGTGAAACTGTGGTGCGTGGTTGTTGATATCAGATATGGTGATGATGGCCACAGCCTCACCTCTTAATCCTTCACCCCCCATATCAGCAACCTCTAGCTTTAACTTGAACTTCTTCACCACCTGGAAGAAATTATACTTCTTTTTAGAAGAAATATTCAAGCACTGATCCCCAGAGTTGGGTAGAGTACCTAAAAACATTACTCGAGTAAGAGCAGCACTACTTAATTATCAAATTAACATAATTATCCATGAAATTACGCAAATAAGTGTAAAAAAGTATTGGGTAAACTGGGCAACTCGAGTAGTGAGTAATTGATGGCTCCTTGCATCTGATTTAATGTTTAAAATTATGTAAACAGACAGAGAATTATGGCATTAAAGTATAAAAATAAATAAATGTAAATAAATAAAGATGAATGAATTCACAATCATTTTTTTTTACATTAACAACCAATCCTTACCATAAGAAATTAATATTTGTTAGATAGCTCATGTTACTCATATTGGACAGAGTAATCAGAAAATATGGCCAAGTCCTCTTTCTTTAATCTCTTCTCCTTTTTTTTCCTGTTTTCCTTTCCTGTTCTACTTACATTGTAGTGTCCATATAATCTCTAAAACTCTGCAAAATTATAATAAAGCAATTTATATGCATAAACCAAGCAGAGCACTAAAAGAAAATGTACCCAAGTAAGAGTAACAATACTTTCACAAGAATATAACTTAGCAAAATAAAAATGTGCAGTAATGTAAAAATACTTCTATTGGTACATGTGTTTGTAAAAGTTACTATAGTAAGTGTAACTGAATATATGTTACTACCCACCTCTGGTAATCTTATTTATGTAGTGTTGCAAAGGGTATTGGACATGAAGTCATGACAAAAAATTCTATTTCACCCAAGAAATATTTCATTTTTAACAGTTTTTGGCTGTCTAAAAGGATAAAGAGTCAGTACTGAGAAACATTAAGCAGTTATTATTTTTTGTTACAGTTAAGCCTTGTCTGGGTCAGGTTGGGGTTTTAAGTGTGGTGTCCCACCATGCTGCCAGATCCACTTAGTGCTTGCAGTATGGAATAAGTGAAATGGCTGATAAATCAGTTCTCTTTGATTCCAGTCTGGGTATAGAATGAAAAGTCTGTGGAGGAAGGGGCTCAGCACAAGACCCTGTTGTACTCCCATGAAGATGTTTGACTAGTAGCTACCAAGAACAATCCCAAAATGGTTTTAAATTAAACAAAGTTGTCCTAATGAGTAGTGCTTATTATTTCTATTTTTATAAAATCTTAAATAACACCAGGCTCTTTTCTAAAAAGAGAATCCGAACATATTGATGGTTTTCCCCAGGTGTGAAAGATCTTAAAAATAATTTTTATTTCTTTTTCCAATAACAGAGAATATATAAAAGCTAATGTAAAAAACAAGAACAAAACAATCAAAATGATCTAAAGAAATTGGTCTTTAATAGACTGATAATATCCGAGTAATTAGCTACATCTTTGTTGAACTTCTTTAAAATAGCACATTAATGACAGACATGGTTGTGCTCATTCCCCATAAACCCTCACCGTATAATTTACAAATTTAGGGTTACCGAGCTCTTCTCTATCCATCTGTGTCTCTGAATACAATTTACCTCCCGGTCCAGGCCCACATCCTTGGTGTAGATGGTTCCTGTCTGGTAGTTAATACCAAACATAGTCTTGTTCACAGCATTGGGGGGGATGCTCTCCTGACCAACGATGGAGAAACTTAGAGCTGCGTTTTCTGTCATTGGGTCATCTGCATCTGTGGCTGTAACTGACATCACTGATGTGCCTGCAGAGTAGAAATGAAAGTTTTCAGTCAGAGAGTGAGGTCATTTATATGAATTCAAGATTAAAAAAAGGCAAATTTCTTGCATTGGAAACATTATATATTGGTGATATAAGATTTATTAGTATTTTTATATATTCTTCAACGACTCTTCAACAAACTGATGAATTTATCCTTCCAAGTGAATATTTGACAGATTAAATATGAATATATTTTTGGGTCCACCGTAGATTGAGTTAAAACAACACTTAGAAAGTTAGCACTTTAAGAGAGTTGTAAACAATAGCCTTAATAGTTAAATTCAACCATTATTAAGATGAATTGATCTAGTGTATAGTGTCAAAAGTCAACAGCACACATTGGTCTTAAAACTTTTTAGGACAAATATAGCTGAGTATCATCAGCATAATGGTGATATTATACCATGCTGCCTAAATTATAGACACAGCTGCCATAAGAAAGGCTGCCGTTAGCAGGCTCTACCAGGCCGTCTGAACACCTTCAACACTTCAGGTGTCAAAGATAGAAAGATTCTGGGAGAAACTCTGCTTGCTATGGATTTTAAAATCAACATTTAAAATGTGATTCAATTTAGCTCGGCAGAAATAACACCAACTCTTTGGAATCTCTGTTGAATTAGACTATACAATTGATGAATTAATACTTGTTTAGTTAACTGGAGGTTTAACACATCTGATTGTTGTGTCCACAGGAGGTTCAGCAGTTTATTGATTATATTAATCCATCAATGCTCCTATGCAGTGTTAAGGTAAAAGTGGACCTCTGTAGATTTTCATGCTTCTCCAGAAGTAGCTAGTTAATAGGGAACATAAAATAAAAAGAAATAACAGTTTTTAACTGAAAGCTAAAGTTATCTAAATATTCTATTCTTTATTTTATTAAACATAACTGTATATGTTAGTTATTGCATTGGTAAAAAGAAGAATAAAAATAAAACTATTGATGGAACCAAACATCTAATGGGACACTTTTTAGGACATCATTGCTTTTTGGATATATTTCATTTTAAAAATATATATATTATAACATACTAAATATGTATTCAAAGAACACAACAACTAAAGATTGCTTATGAAAAATATAATTACAACTCAAAAATACAAACACCATCACATTTTTGTACTTGATTCTATTTATTAGTCTACCTGGGAGAGAGAACTCTGGGACTGATCCAAAGAACTCTTTCAGAGTAAAAGCGGGCTTGTTGTCATTCTGATCTAGAACCACAATCTCGATGGTTGTTGGGTTCTCCAGTCTCTCTCCACTGGGGGAAAGTGCAAACGCCTTCAGCTACATACAGAGACACAGCAAGAAATGTTTTCAATTACTTGTTTGATTTATGAAGCTCTTTCTCAAGCTTTCCAAAAAAGAACCCATCCAACAGAAGATACTGTTTATTTCTAGACATATCGATGATTGCATAAGAGATGTCTTGGCAGAGTAATAAAGATTATGTACATTCATGAAACACTCCAGCAACTCTCCCATGATGCCAATACTGGCTCTGTAAAAATGACCTCTAACCATTTGTACGAGTGTTCGACACAATGATATGTAATCTTAGACAGAAACTTGAAATGGAAACACATGCAAACTCTTAGAGCCGGCTCTGTGGCATGCAGTGAGTACCTCTGGCTGATTGCTCTTTAATGAGGTCTTACCGTGAAGCTGCTGTACCGCTCTCTGTCCAGCGGCTTCTTGCTCCTGATTATTCCTGTTTTATCATCAATCTCAAACAGGTCCTTGGGCTCCTGGTCCACCCCTGGTCCCTCTAACTTGTAGATCACCACTCCTGAGAAGATTTTGTCTGACTTGATCTAGGCAGAAAAACAATAAAGAAAGAATTGTTGGTCATTAAAACCTCATAGGGAACTGGGGAGCTGGACTGTAAAGTATATGCTCCAAACTCCAGATGTGAACATGGAGAAGTTACTCCTGGAGTGTTTAAACTCCGAAGGTTTGAGATTTCAAACTAATAATAGCAAGGACTCATTTTCTGTATTTTGTTTCCATTTTCTCTGACTTGTATATGTTAGATCTTACTTTTTAAAAGAGACTCAATAGCTCTCCATGTGTTGAAAGATCAGCATAATTACCAGCTGTCCATAATGCTTTTAGCGTGTTTATATTTGAACTGTCCATTAAACACCGGCGTCAATCCCGCTGTGAAACGCTCATCTGTCACTTTGATGAAAATTTTAGATAATTTGATTAGAACAAAGCATAATAAACACAGAACAAAATGGATTCGCTTTCATGTCTGGATCAGCACCTATAACAACGCACACGTGTTATCCCCACTGCTGATGCCATGAATGAGTTACATGTTTTTCACATCTGGAAACATGTAAAATAGTAAGTCAGAATTTTAGCACATGTTTTTTTCAGTGAAATGGAACAGCTTCCTTATATTTTTATGGAAGATTATAAATAATTTAATTAATTAGTTGGTCATTTCTGCTAAATTATTCTAAAATCAGATGTGTCTGCTAAAAAAAAATGTTTTACAGCTTAATCCAGAATAAAGACAAGCATAAAAAGAGTAAATGAATACACTGAAAAAAGTGTAACATGTAACTGTTCATTCAAACTAATGCTTTTCACTCTAAACTAGATAAAATTATTTATTTAATTGTGTAACTCATTCTTTTTTAATTTTCAGACATCAAGTTTGATTTAACCTGAACTAAATACACATACAAAGACCCAAAACCAAGTTTTTGATTTCTCTCAATATGTATATATTTATACAGGTAATTCTTTTTGTTTGAGTAAGAACTGGAATTTGCATGCAATCATAGCAAGTGATAAAGTCTCTGATCCAGCAGAGTGGCTCAGGAGCGCAGTGGCTAGTACTGCTGCCTTGCAGCAACAAGTTTGCGGGTTCAATTCCTGGCCTGGGATCTTTCTGCATGGAGTTAGCATGATCTCCCTGAGCAAGTGTGGGTTCTCTCCAGGTACTCTGGCTTCCTCCCACAGTCCAAAAACATGATTTTTGGGTTAACCCTTAGCAAAAAGTAGTATACCTGAAGTAAATTCTTTTAAGAATACTTAAGTATAAGTTTAGAAAGTATACCTGAACAAGTACGTTTAGTGTACTTGAAGTATTACTAAAGTAATACTTCTTTGAACTAAATTGGGACATTTCTAAGTTTAACTTTAAACAATAAAGTAAACAATAGTATAGTCAAGTACACTATACTATTGTTAAGTATATGAAATATAGTTTAGCATAAGTAAACTATAAGTGCACTGCCTGATTTTGAAATTAGTGCACTTTTAGTATACTTGAATAAACTACCTTTTGCTAAGGGAATTGGCTTCTCTAAATTCTCACTAGGTGTGAGTGTGTGCATGAATGGTTGTGTTGTGATGGACTGGCAACCTGTCCAGGATGTATAGAGCTTGTAAGATGGGAAATGGAAATTATTTTTGCAGTAAAGTCAAATGATATGTGAAAAATCTGATTTGGTTATATTTAAATTAACTGGTTTCAATACAAACATTAATTTTTGTTAATTTAGTTAAAAGTACGTATAACAGGTTGGTCCAATGTCAGTATTAGTTTGGTTCATCAACTGAAATGTTTAGAAAATCATTTGGAATAGGGCAAAGATTTTAAGTTGTGTCAACTGCAGTATTATTGTTTACATCAACATAATATAATCAGGTCATAACAAGCGATTAAATTCAGATTCTGTGAAGTCAAATATTTTTGATGTCATATCTGGACATCATTTTTTTTTAGTTTGAGCAAGGTTATACTTTTTCCAGTGTAGGAGTTATACATTGGTATGATGGGGGGAAAATAGTATCAAAAGCAACCTCTTGAAGGGGTTATTGCATCTCTCTGATGGATTAAGTGATTCAGCTGCTTTGCTGCAAAGTGACTATATATATCTACAGATTAGATTGGATAGTTTTGTAAAGTGCCTCTCAGGTATTAGGTTTAGATATTTTATTTTTACATAGCTGGATGTTAGTTTGAATAGACTTGCTCCTGTGTTAAATGAAAGGAAAACATCTGAAAACAACTGTTTTCAGTGTTTCTTTCTCTAATAATGAAATCAGTTAAATGTGTAAAATTCAAGTATGAGAAAAACTACAAAAAAGAAGGCATTTGTAAAGGGACACATACTTAAATACTACCACTAAACTCTATGGTAAATATTATACTTATTTCCATTAAATTTGTTTTTAATGAATACATTTTCTTATGTACTGATTTACAGTAAAATATCACATGAGTTCATAACTGTGAAAAAAAAGGATTTTAAATTACATATTGATAAATAATGAATAGCCATTCTTCTTGAAATTGTTATTAGAGATTGAATGCAGTTTATTTATATAGCGCCAATTCACAGCCCACATCATCTTAAGGCACTTTACAGAGACAATTCAACCAGATCATACAGTCAGACTGGTTCAGTTTTCTATCGAATGAAAACCAGTTGATTGCATTGACTCATTGACTCGAAGGCAATCCGTCACACCAATAATGCTTGTAGCGACAGTGGAGAGGAAAAACTCCCTTTTAACTCCCCTTTTTATATTCAAAATTATAGAATAATCTTGGTGAGTGACAGTTGATTGGAGCATAATAAAATGTTCTACATTGCCACATTAATTTCCATGTCAAATCTTTGGATGATCCATATTTTCTTTTCAGACCTTTTCTGGGGTCTTTAAAATGGTTTTGTGGAACAAATCTCTAGGATTTCTCCCAAATGGTTTCTAGGGCTATGTCTTCAGCTGCTTGGTAAACACACAGGTGTGGAGATTTTATTAAAAGTGATTAAAAATCTGCCAAAGAAAGAGCAACTCACTTATGATCTGGAGTATATTTTAAGACTTAATGAAAATGTGACTCATTTTCAATGAACATAAAAAAAAAATAGGACTGGTTTGATACATTTATTCATCTGTGACCTGTGGGTAAAATCGATTGATGTGGTGAAAATTGCTCCAGTAAATGCTTTTATGTGACATATTTACCTGGACCAGATTCTCAGGAACATATCTGCTGTTCTCTGACACTCTGATGGGGGGGATGATCCAGTCTCTCTTGACTCTCTTCATCCCTTTCCCTTGATTTCTCCAGAGGTAAAGGGTCTTAGGGTCCTGCCCTGCCTCATTGTGCTGATGCTCTGCAGAGCAGCAGACCTGGAGGAAATATGGTTGGCAGCAGGTTAGATCAAAGCTGAAGTTGAAGCGAAGTTTTAAACTCCAGGGAGCTATGCTAATTTAAGAAAAACATTATACAGTTACACATACTTGCAGCTGTTTAATATCCTTCTGTGTTTCTATATTCCCCACGGCCTGACAGAATGGATGTAATTCTGAGTTTAACTGAAAGTTGGGGTCTGTAAGATTGTTCAGAACAAAGGAGACAGCTTCAGCATTCAACTCCTAAATTTTTTTTTTCTCGCTTCTCTTTTATCGGGGTACTAAATAATTTCAGGAAAAGAAAACATGTTTAAACTCTTTTTACAAGCTTTCCATCATCGCATTGCTGTCAGGACTGCATTCACACACACCAACACACATATTAAACACACTCACACAACAGCTGTCGACAATGGATTTAGATCCTCTGCTTTCCCACCCGCATTCCCGCTTGCACTCACAAATTCCCCTTTATGCTGCAGCTTTGCACCTGACTGGGAGTTTGGGATCACCTTACGGATTTACTCCGGCGTAGGAATTCCACAGCCACGCTCATTCGCTGGCTTTCTCACTCTGTGAGATCACATGTCCACTATATGCATGAGCATCCACCAAACACCCACTCCCACGCCTTAGATCATGTACACATTTCCTTTGGTTGCTTCCTGCTCGTCTCTGGGATTTCACTGGAGTCAGCGTTACTTCCCCACATGTTTAACAGCTCAAAAAATGGAATCCTTAAAACAAGAAAAACATTTTCCATTTCATTTCTGTGTTCTCATTCATGTATAACTTGATACTGATGATGCACGTATTCCTTAAATCTGCATCACATTGATTATGAGTTGTGAATGGGCTGAGATGCCAGCTAGTCTCTTAGGTGTGCAGTTTGCTGCTACTCATTTGTCTTGTTGCTACACACTGCAAAGAAGAACGGCAACCATGACTGGCATCTGCAAGCCGAGTCAGAGGAGAGGCTAATCTTAGACCATTTTATATCCCCCCCATTTAACTCGTTCTACCATCAACATCCACCCACTCTAACATGTTACACCCACATTCCAGCAGGGCATGTCACCCTCACAGGTTCATCCCCATGGTTATTTATTTCCATATTTTAAACTTTGCTTCCACTGGTGTAACACGCATTCAGGGTTGCTGCTCTGTCTCAAAGTCAGTAACAGCTGATTCCCTGTTGAGGTTCTAATTATAGAACTTCATAAATCTTCCTACATTTTTGGAAATTTTGAAGTTTTACAAGTTTTACACTGACAACACTTAAATTAGTTGCAACATGATAAAAACAAAATGTGTAGATCAGGGTTATTCATGGAAGAATTAGCACTTACTAGACCGAAGGGTGGAGTATGATTGAATGAAAATACTACCAGCTTTTAAATCAATACTTTGAGGAATCAGCATAGTGGATTTAAAACAATACTTTGACAACAATACTTTAATGAGCATTAAATCTAAAGGATGAAAAGGAAATTGAATAAGAAGATATAGAAGCAGACCATCACACCATTTTTGTCAATATAGATAAATGACAATTCAATTTTTTTTAATGAATATAACTGGATTTGGTTTCGATTTTGTGATTGGATTAAATCTGACTGCATTGATATGGATTATATTGAAGATTTGGACACTTTACCTTGCAAAGTGTGACTATTGTTTATTGAAATTTGGAGCTGAATAATTACATTTTTAGGTGACAGAAGTCCAACCTGGTCATATAACTCTGAACGACACACAACCTCAATTCTACAAATCTGTACAGTTCTGTTGAGAGATCGTCAATTTAAGTTCAAATGACTTCAAATTTAGAAGAAAATAATTTCTATGGAAACCTCAAATTTTGACATGAGTAATCAGAAGTTTGGAAGTAATAATAAAAGTAATTTTGTTGTATCAGTATAATGCATACCTGCATTGTTTGCACTATCAAGAGGACTCACATTATTCTCAAATAACAGATTAGCTCTTTGAGATAAAGCCTGCAGATTCTGACATTTACATTTTCACAGGCAACAATTATATAATGGAAACCAATTAGGCAATTTGTCTATGGCAATAGAGGGAGCATCCAGTGCTATACAAAAAATACAAAAGCAATGAAATAAATGTTCCTGCTAATATTCAATCTGTTCAAAACCAGCCTTTTAATCCAATAAAATACCCCAAAGGATTAAATATTGGGTAAATTGGAGCAAAACTAAAAGTATTTTAGATTTGTATTGGAAAAACACACACAAAAAATGTTTTATTCAGTGTTTTTTTTATGTGTGTATATTATCCACAAAGGGAAAATGGAAGTAATTTAAAGAAGCTATGGTGGTTAAATAAAGAGCAAAATCAGATGGATATTTCACTGGCATAAAGAGATGAAATTTAATCATTTCATGTGGGAGATCACTAATCAGAGAAAAGAAGAACATAGAGTTTAAATCATTTTTGCCAAAAGCAACCCTTCCAACTATAGTAAGTTATTTTGCAGATGCTTTAACATTTGCGATCCCTCTGTGAGAAAAAAAAAGAACAACTAAGGAAAAAAAATCATACGGTTAAAAATAAGTTCAGACAACTCATTATTTGGAGAAGAAAGCATTTTGTGGAAGAGTTACGATATCCTATGTTTCCAAGTTTGATGGACTAAAGTTTTCCATTATACACACCAGCTACTTTGTGTTCCAGCTTTTCCGCTGCTTGAAGCATAGAGGTGAAGAGAAATGCTTACAATCACCAAAGTGTACAAAACAGGCAGCCTGTAAATTAACACACTTCCTTTCAGAGCGCTCTATATCAGAAAACATGTCATTGTGATGTGGACAGCGGCTCCTCTGTGTATCTGCACATTGTTAGAATGTTTTTACCAGACAAGGACGCAGTAACAGCAAAGTTTTATGTTACCAATTAGACCTGCAAGGGTCTCTCTCTGAAAGGCTTGTTGATAACGCCACGTGCATTTTACAGCTTGGCCTCTTAGATGAGTTGATAATGTAGTTAGTTTAGGAATTATTTAGTCCCACAGCAACAAAAAAGGGAATAATCCTTTACAGATTCATGAATGGTTGCTTTTCCAATGTGGCTTGTCAGAGGAGTGTTAAGAAAGATAAAGCTTAGGGATTTTATCATCTATGGGAAACCTCATACAGGGTTTTAATGTAACATATTCAGTTTTATGATGGCAATAGCTTTCTTTTTACACTTCAAACATATGTCAAAGTTAAGTTTTGTAAAGAGCAAATTGTAAAGACTAGGTAGATTAAGGGTAGACAAAGACAACTCTCCAGGTTCCGTGGTTGATATATAATCTTTAAAGTTAGTTTTCCTTCTTTAACTTTTGTTTGCAGCACATTTTAGATATCTAAAGTAGATTCCCTAGATCTAATATGCATCTTTGCTATCATTGCTATTATTTTTTGAACAATTATTATCACCAATACCTACAACTCCATGCCTTAGGACCTCAGCTTTCTGTTATGGACACTCTCAAACTGTCAGTTGCACAAAAACTTGGCTCATTATCAGGAGGCAGACAGAAATGCTTGCACACATCACCTCACCTGCAAAACATTAAAAATGCAATCTTTTTGCCCTTGCAATGTAGCATTCATTTGGATTCTTTGACAACCAGATTATATCTTATATTGAAAATGAACTGTCATGCAAATTTGAATGTATTGCATGACTGAGCAATGCCAGACTGTCTTCTTAGCAAAAGGTCCTGCTGGTGTCAGAGCTAGTCACTCTTTGTGCACACCTCAAACCATTCTGTTATTTTCTCTATAGGCCCCACATACACAAGCTCTTTGCTATATAATGTTAGCTTAGCATGGGCAGACTATTCTATTTATGGTCCCCCAACAAGTGTGTCCCCTCATTAAGGAGAAAATGTCTGAGCTTGATGAATGCTGAGGGAGGTCAAGGCTTCAAAGAGAACTTTGCTGCCTTTTATTCTGGGCAGGACATCCTTGTAAAAGAGAGTAATAATCCCAGTGGATAGAAGAGCCACATAGAGACAATCCTACCTGACAGTGTAAACAGATGATTCATTATATCTTTATTGATTTAACATAAGTTTCACTTTTGAAAAGAATAGACTTACTAAAATGTGTATCTGATTGTTGAAAAAGTGAAGTAGTTTGATCTGACTTGAAATGTGCCTGGGAGGATTGACCTCCATGTTCCTCAATATAGCAGCGCTCCAACTACAATGTCTCCAACATCTCTAGAGAGAGACGAAAGAGTTGACAAAGACTCCTGGAAAGTGTGAAAATGTCTTCGGAAAATCAAAGTGAAAAGTCCAGTTTAAGCCGTTTGTGGTTGCTTTGACCCGAATGATTAAAACTTTAAACAGGCAACATGAAAGGGCACAAATGGAAACCATATCTTGAGCCTGTATCCGCCTGACTCTGCTGTAGGACCTTCAAATCAAGTGCTACAACCAGCTGGTCTTCAATATCTCAGTCTGTGAAAAATAATGAGGCAAAGGAAATAGACTTCTCTGTTCGTGGTACTTATTATATGAAGTGGATGTCTTCTCTATATCCTTTGGGCCCTTGTAAATGCTCGACAGTTAAAAACAGCCTGCAGGTACCAGGCAGGGCCATGGAATCAGACGCTAAATCCTCTGACTGATTGTTTCCGCTGAATGAAAACTCAGTGCCAGCTGGTCGCTGCTGCACACTGTTGATTTGTACCTGATTTCATGGTCCAGAAGCAACCCCCACCTCACTCTACTCTTTCCACAGCGGGGTGGGTGGGGGGTTTACAGAGTGGTACAAATGGCATCACGTATGCAGCTGGGAACAGCTGTGGAGGCTGCCCACTCATCACCACGACACACACCCAGCAGCCTTCAGCCCTTCGCCTTTAACATATCAGGTGACACAGATGAAAGCTTCAGCTTGACGGACAGGTGTTAATAGCTTCGTGGCTTTTATTATGATTGTTTGTTTACCATTGAAAGTGTTATTTGCTTTTGCATTAGAGAAGCTATTTAATAAGGAAACAGAAGTTTTTTCTCCAATGTTATCTGTGAATCATACTTGATGATTCAATTTAATCCAATTTTATTTGTTAAGCAATTAAAAACAAGCACAGCTGACCAAAGTGCTGTAGAGAAATAAATAAATAAAACAAAACAAAACAAATAACATTCACACAGTCAAATCAATAAAGTTGGGGAAAAGATATAAGGAACAAAAGATAAAAAAAAGATAAGGTGCTAGGTGTTAAAAGCCACAGAGAAAAGGTGTTTTTTGTCGAGAGCAGTGATGGCAAAAACACTTTCAAACATTTTCAAGAAACTTTTTTGAGTCGTTTTTTTTTTTTAAACTTTCCTCCTAAAGAGTCATCATGTCTAGATCGTCGACATAACTGAATGGTTCTTAAAAATCTACTTTTGTTTTCTTTGAAATCTGTTTTATTTCAGTCCATATCATATTTTAAAATAAAAAAACTATGTTGTGTGCCAAAACATTTAACTTATATGTGAATAGTTGGGGAATAAAAAGGCACCTAATTTAAAAGGGATGAGATGGTACTGTGTTTTATTGTCATTACACTGTCACAAGTACAGAGCAACGCAATGAACTCTCTGCATTTAACCCATCACCTTGGAGAGCAGTGGGCTGCCATTATGCAGCACCCAGGGAGCAGTGGGGGGGTGGGGGTGGGGAGGGTGTTTAGGGTCTTGACTCAAGGACCCAGAGTGGCAGTCTGTGGGAGTGGGGCTCTAACTCAGAACCTCTGGATTACAAGCAAACACGTTTTCTGCAAACAAGAGTTCATCAGCTAAAGGATAAGCTGAATTTAAGGTCCTGCTGGAGATTTTTATTTGTTTTTAAGGCAATAATATTAATGACACCATTTAGTAGGGCTGTCATTTCTTTTTCCTCCCAACTTTCTTAACTTAAGCTCAAACACAACAGTCTTCTACAGGAAAGGATTTGAAATAAGCGACAAAGAAAAACCTTGAAAGATGTCTATAGAGGAAGAACACCTTAAAAGTTACCAGCTAATTTAAGGAGATTGAAGCTGATTCTGATGTGATGTGAATTTAGATTCTAAAATCTTTATAGGTTTTACATCTAGAAGATCAGCGAACGTTTTTTACAGGGAAAATGTCTGGAATATATATATTTATTTCATGCAATATTAAACATGCAGAAATTGTAACTTCTACTTTGAATATAGCAATTTCCCCCCAAACAGTATGGACATCAGCTTTTGGAGAAGATAGAATACCGGTATGTCATGATAAGAAAGCCCCATGACTTGTCAGGTCTTGGTGCAGCTATGAAAAGTAACACCTAGGTCAGAGTATAACGAGTAGAACAGAATAATTAAAGAATAATTAAAATATGGAACAATAAAAGCACAGGCTGCTGCTTTGCACTTTGCAAGATAATATTCAGCAGTAACATTTCACAGAGCAGAGTTAAAGTGGGAAGTGGATATTTTATCAGAGCTAATGCAAGGTGTATATTTAAAATAAGAAAAATAATAATTTAGTCTAGGTTTTGAATGTCAGGTTCTTTCAACATTCTGCACATCTGACAACAAAACAATAAGTACATTTACAAAAATCCATATTTGATCAAGAATCACAGAATACCATAGTGCTCTAGATGCTGTCTGTTCAGAGATATTCGCAATTTCTATGGTTTTAGAATTTGGGCAAATGTTCGTCAGTTAAAACCTATAACGGTCAAAAAATGTGGAGAAGATAATCTTATTTTTATACATTTTGAATCCCCCTTTAAGATCGATAATACCATAATTTTTACAAAAAAGAGAAGCGAGGATTTAAAAAGACATTTCGTATTCTTTTACTGAAAATTATGTTAAAAAATAGCCTTTTTATTTGACTCTTTACGACTACAACATCATTTGATAATTAGACTGACACCTCAGTAGTTCAGCATCAATGCATCTATAAGCCTGCAACCTATGATCTCTGAATTTACTTCAAGTCAGAAGTTCCCGCACTGCTCGGTGGATGTGATGTCAAGTGCGTCCATGTTAAAGGGGTCCAACCTAACAAGTATTGAAACATTGCAAAAAGTAATAAAAAAAAGCTTGTCAAGTCCGCATAGGAGCTGCAAGAACGAGCAGAAGAGTGCTGCAGCTCTGTGATTTGGCAAAAGGCGACAGTTTCATTAAAAAGCGACGTAATGCCTTTTTAACTTTTAAGGTAACATACTTCAGAAACTTTTAAACCTTAAAGAAAAGGATCTAGAGATCAAATATATCTTAAATATCCTTTTTTAAATGTGAATGGTTTCAAACAATATTTTCATTCAAAGCTCTAACCCTTTAATCAAAATGTATCCCACTATAAGCACAAGACTTCATAAGCTGTATATTTAGTTGCTTCTAAAAATGTCTGAAGAACTTGACCTGGCGGAGGAAAGAAAAAAATGATTAATGAGTGAATAGGCTGTTTATTTATGTTTCTATGAAAGAATAGTAAGATTAAGATTAGACTGAGTGTGTGACATGAAGAGAAAAGGTTACTCTAAGTAAACTTTTCATGCCTTAGGTGCCTTTTCCAATGTTTTAATAGTTCTTTTTCTCCAGGTTCATTTAAAACTATGACACAGGACATCAAAAGCATGGCCAGTTTTCAGTGATCCTTTAACTACTGCATCACTAGAAAGCTGCAGGAGCTGTTAGCGAACAGGAGAATCTGCAGTAACTGAGAAGATGGGAGACACTCCAACATGCATGGATCATAGAACTTCCCCCTCAAGAATCGTTGGAAGCCAATTCACTCATCTGCTCAACCTGGCCTGAATTACTGATCCAAACACAGTGAAAGACTGATGATATTTAGAAGTGTTGTTGGCAATAAGACAGTTTACTTTGACATCCATTTTAAATGTCACTGTGGCGTCTGGAGACACAGGATGCCCTGAACCCTCTCTGAACACATCTGGGGTCCCGTCTTCTTCAGAGCACTTCATCACTTCCTCAGATGAAATGTTTAGTTCAGCTGAAAGCTCTGATTGCAGAGCCAGAGTCTTGCTTCCATGGATGAAAATAAGTAGATGTTCAATTGAGGACATCACTCAGGTATAAAACATAAATTGTATATCTGAAGAGCAGAGCAGCAAGAGTCTGTTCTCTAAACAAGATCATACTCTGCAGGAGCAGGAAGCTGCAGGACCAAAATCAGGAGGAGGGGAAGGAGAGGTCAGACGCTTTCAATGTTACAACTTAAGAGCAAATGGCTTGTCTTTAAAGCAGAGTAATGTCCAATGATATGTCTTAAGACTTGTATTTGATATTGGCCATAAGAAAAAAGAAAGGATGTGCCTTTCTTTTTTCATACAGAGCTGAGTGAAACAAACGAAAACTGTTTGTAAAACCAGAAATGTCTCAATTTAAGAAAGATTTTATCTTGTTAACATAATGCAAAAGACCAACCAAACTTTAATCAGCCATAACATTTTGCTCATCTGTATTTACTGCACAAGATAATATTTTTTTTTCTTACCTGAAAAACCAGCAGACTCAGCACACAGCTCATCAACACCCACAAAGCCATCCTCAAATCCAGGACCCAGAAGCTCACGCTGCACAGACCTCTGACCACAGAAGGATCTGAGTCTATGAGGCTTCACAGCACAAAAACAGGCCAAATCACATAAACTTTCAAACCTTTCTCTATCCACCCTTCTCTCTGTCCTTCTACTATGCACGTCTGTCCTTCCTTTTCTTCTCACAGCATCTGTGTCCTACAGCTCCACCCTGTCCATAGCTTGGCTATGTCTCACAGTGGTGGGGTAAAGGGGGCTAGAATTTCAGCAGCAGGCCTCCAATGAACCCCAGCACATGTGCTGTCACTCACAGGACTGATGGAGGAGAGAGAGAGAGAGAGAGAGAGGCATGACGAGAGAAGTAGAGCAGCTGCTTTGGACGAAGACAGGAAACAGTAAGTGAGGATATTAGCTTTTTCAAAACAACTAGACAAGAATGCAGAGGAAGAGATAAAAAAAAATTGAAGGATTTATGCAAGTCTGAGTCTCAATATGAACTTTCTTCTTCCTTCAAGCAACAATTCTCATTATTCAGTTGTTCACATACATCAATCTGAGATAAATTAATACTTTATTACATCTTGTCGAGATCTGGATGAAGGAACCATTAGCAGAGTCTAATGACCAAATTTAAAAAAACACTATAGACAGCCGCAAAGAGCAGCTTAGTTTAGAGTCGGAACAGGGAAACAGATGGTGTGGATCTGTCCTCAAGTCTAAAAATATTCAACAACCTGCAAAGTTTAAAAAACAACACATTCTTTTGGTTCACGTGTAAAGTGCAAAGGTCATTTTCAAAAAACTAGCTGCAGAAAACTACATAAGGCAGGTAAGCATCAACAATACATTGATTCCAAAAATATCTAGAACCCATTTAAAATAGATTAGATGAATAATTACGCCTGTTTCAAAATGTTTAGACGTAGATATTCCAAAATGAAGACTATGTGATATCAAAATGAGCTTTTATTAATGCATGATAGTTAGAGCCAGCAGCACTTGTAGAAAGGTTATTTCTATCAAGACGAACTGAACGATCAGTCTGGAGATGTAGCTTCTCATCAACAATAAAATTATATTTATCTGATGTCAGTTAATTGCTAATAAAAGAAAAAAACTGATGCAAACTTATATTTTAGAAATGATATTCACCTCTTTGTCTAAGCATGTGACAATATCACTAAACATTATTAAAGGTATGTGAACTCCTTTTCTCGTTTTCTGTAACAGCTATCTGTGCTGTAGTTGCTTGTAAATGACCAGAATTGGTAAAAGTTCAGTTTTTACGTTTTGTTTAGTTCTAGATAATGTAAGGATTCAACATGTATGTCATGTTATATAGAGAGGCGCTTATATATGTTCCTTGGAGTGGTATGGACATGTCCTTTCTACCAGAATTTAATTTGATCATAATTCCACTTTAAATCCATGTCTCAAAACTTAACTTTTCAATTAAAGTTTTCAAAGGCCAGGATATCCGCTTGGCAGCTCTGCTGAAAGCAGCACACCAGGCTACAATGGAAAGCATCTGAGATTAATTATCATCTTTAGTTCATCATTAAGGGGCTCGCTCGGCAGGAGATTTTTTTCAGTCATCTGTTCTGCTAAAAGTTTAATTTAATGACATTCAGAGATTTTTGGGGAAGTCTTCCTCCTGTAGCCTCTAATATGTGGCCTTCGCTCATTTGCAGCATTCAGCCATGGCCGTTTGATCTCATGCTATTTTAAACCAGGTTGTCAGAGCAGAGAATGAAGATCTATGGGGCTCCACAGGAGAGGGCGTCAAAGAAAAGAATGCTACTTCAGCAGGACCTGAAATCTAAAGGAAGGGCAGCCATGATCAATGTAATCCAAGTGTCTTCAGGAAACCATGTCTGCTGCAAAAAGAGGCAGTTGTTGTCCAAACTGCACATCGGTAGAAGTTATGGCATTAGTGCATTACAGGAGAGATGGATGAAGAGTGTATATTCCTGATCTGGTTTATTACTTTCATTTTAGGATCTCTAGTCCCAGATAGCACAGGACTTAATCAAACAAGCATGATCAAAGTTATTGCAGTTGTTGCAGTGCTAGGAATCAGAGCAGTGAAATCCCTTCATGTTGAAACGATGCACTTTGAGTGGCTGTCTGAAGGCCTGCATGTGTCAGTGTGCTTAGATGACTGTGTGAAAGAGTTTTGGCATAAAAGCCTGACTTTTCCAGCACCTGTCTCTGTCAGTTAGAGGCTTTGCAGTTGGCAGCAGTAGCCACCCAGATTTTTTTCCTTCGATCCCCCCCTTACAAATTTGCAGCTGGCTCTCATAATGAGAACACACATAGATTTCACTGAGCGGAACAGAACAGATAGCCGTTCAACTTTAAAGTAGGTTAAAGTTTGTTTCTCACAAGCAGCTAGTAGTTGAGACAATTTAAATCTGGCTCAGAAAGTTTTGCCCTCTGAAACAGCACTCTGCTGCCCACTGCTGGTAGAAAGGACTACAACTCAGAGAAATCAGGCAAAACCTTCAAAGCTGTAACATAACAGTCTAAAAACTGGCTTTTGGTTGAAACATTAAAAATATCTCTAATCCTAAATAGGTTTTTTTTTTCCAACTCCCTTGTCTTGTTTTTCCAAAAGGCTTCACCATCTACGGCAACATTTCCCAACCTTTTTTTGACTTGTGTACCCCTTTGTTCATTTTAGTCAAAAGGATTGATGATTGGCCAAAAGTGGAATGTACAGTAATTGATTACGAAATAAAAAGTATTCTATTTAATGTTTTTAACTTGAGTGTTTAATTTTTTGGCATGTTGTCCAACTTTAATAAAAAAAAGGAAGGAATCAATATAAATAAAAGATAAAATCATATTATACATCTGTTTTTACAAAATCACAGCTCCCCAATAATCATATTTAAACTTGTGGAATTGAGAACAAAACACTGAACAAAAAATATAATCCCACTCACTCCATCTGTTTTACTTTTGTTCAACATGCATGACAGGTGAGCTCACTTCGATGAGCTCAGATGTGGGAAAACAGCAGATTCCAGGCTGCTCTCTACATCCAGCCTGTTCCCCTGCTTGGTTTGGAGTGGGCAAACCTGAAGGTGAACTCAAACATAAAAGAAAAACATACTTTTTGGTTGATAAAAGCTTGTTTAAATTTTTTTTGTCTGGTCCTGACAAAGTAGACAGCTCCCAGCCGTGTTCTATTTCATTACCTGAGAAATCAAATATTTTCATGTACCCCTTGCAATGCACTTGCAGACCACGAGGAGTCCGAGTACCCCCTGTTGGGAATAACTGTTTTTTAAAACACCAATAAATATGTTCTGATAACCTCACCAATAAACTGCAGCATGCATTGTGGAACAGATCTGATCAGAGCTGGCTGTCAGTGAGCACACAAAAAAATGAATCACTGATCTGCAGCATCTGCCGCATGTATTGTGGTGTGCTTGTTTTACATTTTTGCTGTTATCGAAACAATGCAACAAACAGTAGCAGAATTTAATATAGGGGCTCAAAAGAGGCCCCAGACCTACTGTTGTTCTGACAACAATTTAATTTTTTGTTTTATTGTATTGTATTTATGGGTGGGCTCCCGGAGTGAAAGGATCCCCAATATATTGCTTCCTCAGAGCAGCATCAAACCAGATGGTTAATTTGACAAAGGGACAGACACAGAAGACCTTTGCATTTCATGCCTTTACCCTTTTAAGTAAAGCCTCTGACTGAGGTGTTGTTCATTGCACACTGCGCAGTTTAAGTTTACCGTACCGCATAGTTTATTTGTTCTACTGGTTACTTATCACTGGTCCTAATTAGCACTGAATATATCTTTAAAACCTTCTGTAAATAAGAATATTTCCCTGCTTTTGTTGTTATTGTCTATTTTGTGTTCTTTGCCTTTCTGTTGCACTATTATTTCTCAGCCTTTGATCAATAAAGAAAACCCAATCAAATCCAATCAGATTTTTAGCATTTTAGTTAAGAGACAGCAATTAGGGGTCAGATATGTAGAAATGTTTTTATTAATAAGTAAACCCCTTTGTGCAGCCCATGGCATTAAAAGTAATTTATAAATAATTTTTTATTTGAAGAAGGCAGTATGGTTCACTATCCAGGGAGCATGGCACTGGGATGTCACAAGTAAAAAAAAAAACAAAAATCTATCAATCTATTTGACCCTTTATATAAGAACATTTGCAAGTTCCTTTAATACTGAGTGGACAACCCCTGAAGGTGAAGGTGGAAGGTGAAAATATTGTAATATTTTACTACAGTACAATAAAGCTCTGGAGCTAAATGTGATTGCTTTGTGGTTATTCTTTAAAATATGTTTTTATTAGCAAAGCCACAATTAACTAACTAAATACCACAAAGCTTTTCTGGAAGAAATAATTAACCTTTAAAAATAAGTAATAGGCATTTAATCAACAACAGCACATCATAGATTTTAATTTATGACAGATGAACCCCTTAGAATATGGTGTATTATAATCATTTGCTGCCTGCTCTTACTCTGTATTTGTGTGGTTGTGCTGATAGTTGGATTTTTTGTACTGCAGTAAGATTCAGAGTCAAACGCATCAGGTCAAGAATACAGTATTTCTTTATGTAGCTGGATGTCAGCTGTTCCTACAGATTTACAGAGATGAACAACTTGGGACACCTCTTTTAATATAAAAAAGGAATGTGTCTAGAAGGAGCATGTATGAAGAAAGACTTTGTCATCTTTGAATTACAGGAGAATATCAGTCCAGGCAGGATCCGATGAAACGGCATTCTGAATTTCAAAGGCTTGTTCATGCACGGCCCCACAGAGGCGATAATAGGGAAGAGGCCCTGCAGTGTTTCAGAAGCTGGAGTCGGGTCATGATACAATGTTCCTCTGAACACACAGGTGGCTTGGAGCCCCACTGATCGGGAAATAAGAAACCAACCTGGTAGCTGTCAGGCTCACCAGGGAGACGGTAACACTATTAATGATGAATGCTTGGTAGGGGAAAGAGGAAATATGTACCTGGTTTTCTCCTACCTGCTTTTCACTCTAGTTCACAGCAGTCAGTGACAGCTGCAATGGTGAAACATCTAGGAAAAACACTTTTACCATCAAAACCCATTTTTAATAAGAACATGTCAATTAAAAACATTTTAAGACAAACCTTTCTGTATCTAGCTATTTTTTTTTGAGGCCAACTGATAAAGAGATCACTATGATGTTAAAGACCTGATCAAATGTGAACATAGCGCATATCAAGGACAAAGGAGTACAAACCTAGAAACTTTAAACTCTGTAAAGCTTCTATAGAAAGGTGACTGTGTTTTATTGATATTATTTTGAGGACACATAAAGGTTGTGAGGCTGATATGGAGGCATTCTTTGGGACTGGCATATCTGTGGCTGCTGCACCATGCTTTAGTCACTTGCACAAAGAAAGAGAGTTAAGCTAGTAGTTAGGCACACCTAATCTCGTCTTTACTAGTTCCTGGAAGACAAAAAGGTTAGCTATGAGTTTCATGGACTGTCAGTTAAAGCCAAAATACATCAGTTACGCTGACAAGGTTAAAACAAAAAAACAATTAAAGGCATTTTGGAAGGCGTAATATAAGGCAAGGAGTGAGATCGTTATTTGATTTTTGTGTTTAAAAAAAAAAAACTGTAGCTTTGCTTCAACATCCTCAAATGTGTTCAGGAACCTGCCTTTATCTGCACAGATGTTAATGGATATTTTTTAACCTACTCTGGAAGTGTTTCTCCTACAGTCTTTTTTATGTTGCATTTTTTCATCATTTTGTAAATTGGCTGCTTTCAAACCTTTTCTTTTTTGTGTTTACCTTGAACATTTCTCATGTTAACCTGGCAATACTGTTTTATTATAAACCTAAAGCATGAGTTTTTACATTTGTTTTCTAATTCGTAGCACCTAAAGTTCACTGCTATTACCATATGTGTGTGTTTTTTTAACAAACAGCACAAAATGAACATGATCTTCTCAGTAATAATTCATCAGTGCACTTTATTTTGCAAATTTATTCAGATTAGGCACAAACTGGACAGCACTGGCTGCAAAAAAGCAAAAAAAAAAAACATGACTTACTGAGTTTAGGATCTTAATTAAACTGACAGAAAGTCAATACCAATGTGTGCAATCTATAACAGCATCTTTATCAGGCTGCTAATTATACGTCAAAACTCCCAAAGTGCATCACAAAGCACTAATATAAGTTTGCAAGAAAAATTATAATTCAAGACACTATAGTCTGAGGGTAGTTTTTAATCTCCTCTTATTGTGTATCCCTAAAAAGTGAAACAATGCAATAAATGTATCCCTGAAAGTGTTGATAAAAGTATAAAAGTGAAGGTTTATTAAGGTAAAACCTTTATTAGTAGTGTAGAAAATAGCTTTATATTGCTGTTAATTAAATCCATGTCTTTTCTGAATAAACTTTTGAGAAACTTCTGTTTAAAATATTTTGGTTCCATTTTCAAAATCTTTTAAAATAAAATTTACTTTGTTCTATTTGCTTCAAAGCTTTGTATTTGATTATAAATTTGATATCTTTGCTGATTTGCTAAGAGGTTTGCTAATTTCCTGAGATTCACTTATTTAGAGATTAAACAGTGATTACAAACTCAAAACTGACTGTTAGGGTTGATCAGCCTAAAATGTTATTTACTTTCAAAGAAAAAAAATACAAGACATTATTTTAATTTAAACATATTATGAAAATTAACTATAAAGTAATTATTAAATACTGGTTTTGGGGAAAAATATTTTCATATAAATTAAATTGACCCATTACCATAGAAAAAAAAGCATTATTGCTTTTATTGAGAGCATCACACCATTCTTATGATATGACATGATGACCCAGGCCAGATAAGACAAAGCTTTTTTAAGATAATAATTCCCTAATTTAAGCAATTTAATAGATTTTTTTTTTAAGAATGTGTAAATATTCAGTGCATTTAACATTTCAATTCAGTCCAAAAAGTTTTTATTGAAAAGTGTACTAAAAATATTTATGTTTTGGAGGGAAAATAATGTAAATCATTATTGATAACTTTACACAGAAGACATAATAAAAAAAAAGTTTTATGCTTAATATTATCTGTGACTTTAGAGACCTACAAATGTGCAGTTTGTATTCTGATTAAATTTGCCTCTTTTTAATTTGTGCTCCTGAAGATGGCAGTAGTAGGCTACACAAGCCCTCGACTTAAAGAGAAAAACTACCTGAAGAACAAATGATGGACCAAAGAACAGGGAGCCAGATAGTAAAGGTTAAGATAAACAATGGTTAATTGAAGTAGCACAGCACTGGAGACAGATAAACGTCTTCAATAAAGTCACCACAAGGTAGCAACTCCTCTAAAGTCACTTGGTCGCCCAGTCTGCTGTCATTCTGTTAAAAATGACTGGAATCCTACATGTTAACATGAATTTCATGATTTCTTTTGTGGAATGGGTGGAATGGTAGCTTGAAAACCTGAACATTATATTGGAAACATTTCTTGAAGGTGAGGGGTGTTTGGATCACTACAGCTCTGCCTTCACCTCAGCTCAGCCTCCAGCAGCAGAGGTTGCCAATTAGAGCCTGCACATATGACACACTTGACTCCCCCGCTTGAACCATGGCTGGAGATAATAGGCCTCTTCCTGCAGCTCGATCGATGGCTCACTGTCCCAGGGTGAATGTCTGCCTTACTGTACATACAGATCCTGCCAACACAAATGCACACACTTTCTTTCACTTTCTCACTACCTATACATTGGGGAATAAAATGTCAGCATTCAGTTTCTCAGACTCAAATATAGGGTAGAAATACATGCAGCATGGCAACTTTTTTTTCCAACATTCAAATAAAGGCAATGAAAGTGGTGAGACGGGGATCCTCTAGAAAAGAAAAAAACATTCCATGCTAAGTAGAGTAATGTATACAATATTTAAAGAGATAATGCATTAAAGTATCTTTATTGGTCGATTAAATTCCATGTCAGGCATCAGGCCTCTGTGGGAGTCTGAGACTCTTGGATAGTTGCTGTGCAGAGTAATGCGAAGACAGCTTGAATTAATTTGCTCTCAGCAGTCAGGTCGAGGCTCTTTCAGACATCTAGAAGCTAAAAAATCCCCATAAAGTAACAAAACTCTGAATCCAACTTGTTTTTTCTACTTTAACTAGTTTGTGAATGAGGGCTTCTTGTTTTGGAAGAAGCATGAAACTTTTTGAGAGGATAAATAGGGGAGACAGTGAGAGGAGCTGCAGGTGAAGAGTTGATGATGGTTTCTCCATGCCTCTACTGGGGTGAGGTAGAGAAATGTTAGTGTGAGCCTACACCTCCTCCGTCAGCTGTCAACATTCTGGATGTCAAGCCAACGCGAGGCTCCTGGTCCTCCCTCTTCCTCCCTCTCTTCACTGGCAATGTCATGTTGTCAGCCCCCATATGCTTGTCTGCAGAGCAGAGAGGAGGGAGGGGGTTGGGTGGAGGAGACGTAGCACACGGGCAGCCTCCGTCTTTTTCCTGTCGCTGTTGGCACTCGTCTTTTTGCCTGACGTTCCCTTTTAACCCCTTCAGCTCAACCCCAGTTCTCAGCCTCTCTTGTCTTTGAGCTTTGATAACATCAATTAAAATCAAACAACTTCAACTTCCTGACTGCCTCTGTCCTTCTGAGGTTTTCTACAAGGGTTCACTTCATGCAGCTCTATGATGTAGCCTCTCTGCAGGTTGTAACAAACGAATGCTCCTGATCAGATATCTCAGCTAACCAAATAATGGAGATCTGCTTTTGACTTAAAAAATGTTAAAATGTTTTACTCTGAATCGCAGATTCATAATTCTCAAATAAACACTACCATTTAGATTTTGAAGTTTTGATTATTTCTGCTTAATTTTGCAAATCTGCATACAAAATGTCAAAAGGTATATATGTAATGTAAGTGTCCTGGGTGTATCCAGCTTCTCGTCCAATCACCACACCAATAATGGATGGATGGATGGATTATATGCGTCTTAATTTACCAGAAAGTAATTAGGTTAAAGGCCAATAAGTTGCCAAAACCAGCAAACAAAAAATAAAAAATAAAATTACGAATAAAGCAGTAGGACAAAATATTTGAACTAATCAGAAACCTATCTCAGGCTGTATTATTCAAATTTGTCCAATTTTATTTTTTAGCATCATTTAAAAGAACTATTGATCCAAATTACCACTATACACCAAAGTCTGCTTTATCACCAAATGACACACCACTTGACATATTTATGCGCTCATACTAGCCCTGTTAGATTTATGTGGATGTTTTTCATGAAACTTTATAGTTTTTACTCAATTAAGATAAAAAGGCTGCATAGAAAATAAGGAACATTTCTGAGTTGGAGGAAAGTTGAGCTTTGCACCCCTTTTCCATTGGTTCTTTATTTCATTCATAAACCTTTAACATTTAAACAGTTGGAACAGATAAATTACTAATGTGACAACTTGGCCTTGAGAGAAAAGTAAAAGCATTATGCGTTTGCTCTTTAAGTCTGTCTCTGTGCTTTTATCTAGATGAGATTGGTTAGTAAAGAGGCAGTTGTATCAAAACAGCAGTTTATATCTGTATGGATAACAGCACTCTGGCCCTGGTGACCAGCCTCTGGCACCTTCTATAGGGGGTTTACAGACAACCCATCAATCAGCGCTCAGAGCCCTGGGCACCTTACGTCCCCTCAGACCCCCCCACCAATCCATCCACTTCAATGCGACTCATGATGCAAGTCTTAGCCAACTCATTACATTCAACACACATGACCTGAGATCCAGCTTCTACAGAAAGACATGTCTGTATCTGTATATGTTAAAAAAAAAAAGAACAAGATAACTTTATGTTATGTATTAAAATTTGCTGGAGAGGATTATTGCACTGATGCAAACCTTTTCAACCTTTCATTATAGGAATCTCAAAATTTAAAAATAGATTTTTTTTAGATTTTTTAATGTGCAGAATTAATTATTAAAAAAAGTTTACCTGAATTACTGCCTACTTACAAGTCCTCCCAACACTGTCCCTGTATATATTTCATGTGGAAGAGACGCACATCTGGAAAATGTTTAATCTCACAATATAACAGTCATATTCTAATAGTTGATTCCATGAACGAAAGCTGGTCTGGATTGTTACTTATTTCTTAATACAAAAAAAGTTAAACAAATAACCCACTTAATGCAATATGCTTCTCAGATTGTGTGTTAAACAGGATAAGACTCAATCACATTTACACACAACCCATTTCCAAGTTTATAGAGACTGTTTCAGGAGAGAGAAGATCCATTGTGGCAGTAAGTATGGATGCAAATATCTTGGTATAGAAATGTCAGAGGAGAACATGCAGAGTGGTTCAAGATAACATAAAGTCACTAATGATATTCTCATGGCCTCAGATAATAGACTTATATCTTTACTTGTTATGTACTTGTTGTGTTATGATGTGATGATGATCTATGTGCTGCACTACATACAGTTGATCATAAATTTCTTTTAGAAAGACTTGAATATATTTTAGGAACTAAAGGGACAGCTCTAGACTGGTTTAAACTTAATTTATCTGGCAGATTTCAGTTTGTTCACGTTAATGATAAATCTTCCTCATGCTCCAGGGTTACTTGTGGAGTTCCACAGTGATCAGTGCTAGGATCAATTCTCTTAATATACCGTAAATCCTCTAATGTAGGACAGGACCTTTATTTCACTCAGGTACATCTTGGTCCAGGCCATTATTGAAGGGAGGCCAGAATTAGAGGCAGACCTCTATTTCTATTTGATCAAAACAGACTACCAGTGGAATGAATAAAAACAAGATTTTTTGTCTCTTTGAACCTATAAAATACTAGGTTGATATATTGAAAAAGCACAGTTACCAGAACGGTATACAGAACATTATTCAGACATCTTCCAGCAGCTGCAATTTTTATGCACAGCAACACGAAAAAAAAAAGAGACACAGAATGGAATCTTGGCCAAACTGACTTGCGAAACAAAGTTTAAAAAAAAAATTAATGGAAACTGTTCTGCCATCACAGCGAAATTTTATTTGAGGCAGGCTAAGTGGAAGTAAGCTACCAGTATCATATATTTCAAGGGAAATTCAGAACAACGAAGGCCAATGAAATTCTGTCATTATAACGCTGGCTGGTTACCACCGGACCTACCCGTAATCACATTTGTTTTTCAGATAAGAACGATTGTGTAAGGCCACTACTACCTCTGTGTAAGGATGGGACATTTTTTATGCTAATGGCTTGGATTCGTTAGCAAACATTGCCCCCCTGTGGTATTTGTATGTTACTATCACAAGTTGTTGAGGACTGCCCAGGAGCATCGTTGGTTCTAATTATAGCCCCGGCCTGTATACGAGTCCGGCCATTACAGTATTTACCTCCGTCGACAGCGAGACAGGCCATTGTTAGAGACCCGTCCACTAATGAAATACAGGCCAATATACGTATATATATATATATATATATATATATATATATATATATATATATATATATATATATATATATATATAAATGGTCTTGTTCCTGTTGTGCTTTACTTAGCTCCATGTTTCCTAGTTTTATTAGTTTAATTCCTGTTTTATTGTTGCCCTCTTGTGTGTGTGTGTCTGTGTTCCTTTCCCCTT
>NW_015150468.1:1476081-1507545 GCF_000732505.1 Cyprinodon variegatus
ATATATATATATATATATATGTATATGCTCCTAATAGGGAGTAGAATTATTAGATAGCATGCAATTAATTTCCACTGTTATGCTGATGATACTCAGCTATATCTGTCTACAAATCGAAATGACACTAACCCATTACATAGATGATAAGCATGTCTTGAAGTTATAGAAACCTACATGACTCCTAACTTAAATAGATCTGATTATTCCTTACATTCCTAACAGAGCCCATGCTCTCAATCTGCAGGTTTACTAGTGGTTCCTACAATTTCTAAAAGTAGAATGGGAGGCAGATCTTTTAGTTATCAGGCTCCTCTCCTGTGGAACCAACAACCAGTTTTAGTCCGTGAGGCAGATACCCTGTCTACTTTTAAGGGTAGGCTTAAAACTTTCCTTTTTGATAAAGCTTATAGTTAGAGAGGCTCAGGTTATCCTGAGCTATCTCCATAGTTATGCTGCTATAGTCTTAGACTTCTGGAGGACATAGGGACCCCTAACACTGCTCTATTTGCACTCCTTGTAAGATGCTATTTTACTTTCTATATTTTATATCCATATTTTTATCTTAAGTGTATATATTAGTCTATTTTATTGCATGCCTTATACCCACAGTGTTTTAGATATTTTTATAATTTTATTTACCTATTCCATATTATATGTTTCATGTTGCACGATTGTACCACAAAAAATTCCTAGTTTGTGAACTCCTTCACTAACAATGGCAATTAACCTGATTCTGATTCATCATTCTGATTTTATCATTCTGCTTCATTCTGTCTCTATTCTTCCATTCTGCAGTATTTGTTAGTTCAACCATACTGTTATGCTCTTTCTGCTCTTTTTCTCATCATGGTAGCTAACTCTGGTCTGTTCACGTTTGGCTCTTCAAATTTAGTATTTAGTTAATTGTTAAAATTTGGCAGCCTACCTTTGTGTTGTAATTATAAATGTATTATAACTACGTTTTGTTGGTGATTTGGTGCTGAATCAGCAACACCAAACTAAAATATGACAACTTGTTTCCTGCCCTTCAAAATAAAAAGATCTAAATCAATTGAGCAACTCTGGAATGTTGTGGCCCAGGAGTATTGGTGCAGTAAATGTGGGATACTACAATGTAATATGGACCAATGTTTTGATTAATCTCTGAAGGCCTGAATCTAAATGGGAGACAAACCCATTTGTAGAAAGGTGTATTTGTAGTAGTTAGGATGTGCTTTTTAAAGTCCCATGAAGAGATCCACCCTTTTCCTGTTATATGCTTCCAGGGAACCAGACTTTCTTGGTTGTATTTTAGATGTGAATTCTTTTTAGTTTATTTAAGCCACTTAGCTGTAACTTACAGGAAACGGGTCAAATGTAAGCATGTTCTGGGTCTGTCTACACAAAAGCTACATTCCAGATAACTGCTAATTATGGTTTATGTTCCACTTCATTCTCTTGAACCTCTGACAAATGTTAAGGGTAATGCTATCAGGCAAATCAAGAAACAGGAATTTTGGCACTTACAAGAAGATTTACTAAAGAGCACAGTTGTGTTATTTATGTTGTTTACTCCGCTGCAGCTACAGAAAAGCAAGAAAATATATATTTTTTTCGACTTAGAGTTTGGAAACTTTCTTCAGCACTCTAAACCTTTCATGAGAACCTTCTGCTCACCAACATTAAACTTTCACATCCACACCTGAACATAGGCACAGCAAAAACACAAACGGGCAAAACAAGAACGCGTTCTGTCAACACTGATATAAACACACGGTTCTGCTCACACTCGCCTCCTGGCTATGAGTACCCTTGCCCTGAGTGCTCCCTTGCTGCAGTCTCCACAGCAAGCAGGGAGCTGTCTGAGTGCTTTATGTTTGCTGTAACAGCGCCACGGCCAGCAGAGCCATTGATTTGTCAACAGCATAGTGATACACTGTGGATGGATAATGGCCCATCTTGTACAGTAGCTGCATTTTTCTGGACCATCCAGAAGCATCTGTTTTGTTCCGCTTTCTCTCTTTTTTTCCTCATTCCAGTCCTGCTCTCAGACCACCCTCCACCCACCCACATCCTCGCAGTTAGAAAACAATACGAGAAAAGCAATGTGTCTTGTTCAGCTACTAAATAGCTGTCTGGTTTGTGTCTCCTGAGGTGTTCGCACATCAGTGGCTGGCCCATCTATCAGGTCCATGCAAGGCCCTCAAACCTGCAGGTATAAAGATGATAGATATAGCACACTCTAAAAAGGGCAGGGGAAAAGATGAATGGATATGGAAGGAGACAGTTGGTGATATAAAAATGGAGTGACTGGGGGAGAAAAAGTAATGGAGTTAAAGAGGAAAAAAATGCTGAAAATGTAGAGATAAATGAGACTGAGATGTGAAATGAAAGCATCCACAACTGTAGGAGGAAGCAGCTTTTTATCAACAGCAACCAGTTGAAGTGGGCTGAATGATCCGTTTTGGAAATTATTTGCATCCTTGAACTGAAATATAAAATAAATACAACTGTGTTGTAATATGCACATTAAGGAAGTTATAGGAAGATATTTAAAACAAGTATATGGTCAAATTACAGATACATGTTATTTTGGTTATAAGGTGCCCTTCCCAACTGCAGGTAAGAAAAAAAAAACTTAAAATATTAAGGGTTGGATATCATCTTATATTTTTGTGAGACTTTGATTGAAATAGAAGACTAATCAATTTTTTTCCTCTTTTCAATCATCTTTACAAGAGGAGTCACTCATTTTTTTTTTTTTTTTGATAAGCCATTACTATGAATATAAGAAACCAGCAAGGTTTTATATATGATGATGAATAAATGTAAGATTTTTTCTTGGCTTGCCTTTAAAAAGGTCTTAAGCTTTTTTAAAACTGGACATTTAAATTACATACCTAATAATTAATTAATGCTTTTTGAATATGGATGATTAACCATTTTTCAAATTACTTGACCTTTGTAGCATGATCCAGATCTTCCAAAAAAAAAAAAAAAAAATTAAACTGCCTTTGATAGATCGGGGGAAAAAAAGGGTCTGAATATGAGAACTTCTACATGCAT
Organism: Cyprinodon variegatus; assembly: GCF_000732505.1. Lineage (NCBI taxonomy): Eukaryota > Metazoa > Chordata > Actinopteri > Cyprinodontiformes > Cyprinodontidae > Cyprinodon > Cyprinodon variegatus. The sequence goes on from NW_015150468.1 coordinate 1,479,127, forward strand.
TCTTCAGTCGTCATATGTTAACTGTAAAATGCATGTGTAACTTAGGAAGGGTACAAATACAACACAGGCTAAATGTATTATTCCCTTTTATGGATGCTTTAAAATACAGAGATGTTTCAGATTAAAAACTTTAGAAGACACAGATAACTTGAGTCGATTTTGATAGCTTTACATTAATACATGAAATAAGCTGAGCCTAACATTTTGGTTTTCTGTTGCTTACATGAAGCATTTCTTCATTATTACAAACATTTAAGAGTGACAGCAACTAAACAAATAAGTAAGGGAACAGATATGTTTCATGGAGCTGTAGAAACAGTTGATACAGTTAATACATATTTACATAAAATGGTTAGACTCTAAAAACGGTAATTTAATTAAGTTTGTCCAGGTATGCTGGAGGATTTTCGCACAACCCTGTACCCGCTCCTGAGAGAGAACGCCTATTAAACGCGTGTGAGAGCATGCACGAGTCCATTTCTCCTTATGCACATTCTGTTTAAAAGTTGCTGTTTGCATCTCTCATGCAAGCTTACTTTCCAAAAGAAGATTTGCAATTTTTCCACCATGTCAGACTCACCAACGTAAGTGAAAATGGGGACGAGCACATAGGACGGCCTTACATAACCACATTAGCAGAATGATTGACAATTAGGAGCACCGCTTATCTTGATGATCCACCCGGAAAAATAACATCCTCCACTACTGATAAACCTTATAACTTAAGTTGGATCAACTTGATTCGATCATTTGCCATTTGAAGCAAATCATTTAAGTAGGAGCTGCATTTTTCTTTTTTAATGTAGATTTACCATTTACATGATATATAAGGGTTATATTTACCATTTACATTAGAACTTGTGATTATGTTTATGTAGATGATTTTGCCTGACTGAACAGATAAATCTGAAAACCTTGAAAAAAAAACCTTAAAGTAGAGCCCAGCCAAGCAAGCCACCAGCTTGAAGTACGCAAGTGAGAAATTAAGGTCTTCCCAAGCACAAGTGCAGTGACAGATTCATAAAGAGGCAATACAAGTTATTCTAGGCTCCCTGTGCACATCCGCCATTCCCTTCACTGTTTGATTAAACAGCAGCCCTCCCTTATCTGAGCTGTCGCTGCATGAAGGAGCTATCTGCTGTGTGAGTGGCAGACGGCAGCCTGCTGCCTCTGATAGTGCTCCACTTTGGTTAGGTAAATAGAAACTTAACTGAACTGAAACAATTTAAACAGCCTAAATGTAAGGGGATTAAAATTGGTCAAACAGTGGCTGAGCACAGTGACGGCTCCCACCTGGTAACGCACTACTGCAGTGATAAGCAATGCAAGTGTGAGGTTGCACACAGCATATGTTACAAAAAGTAAACAGAAAGACAGGGACGATGCAAACAGTGTCAAAAAGACATAAAGACAGAGGACACATGTCTTGTTTTTGATGCCTTAGCACTCTCTGACCTACAAAAAGTCTTCGCCCAGCCTGCGAAACGTTGCATGCAAACATACAAATGGCAAGAGGCAGAAAAGGCAAGATAGACCCCAGGATAAGTTTCCGGCTGGATGCCCTCACACTGCAGCTAGTATTGCCCGACTCTGCCCAAAGGCCGATTCAGACTGGGCAGCGGAGTGAGCGACCTCGCCTGACTCTAACACTGTGTGGCAGGGGGACCTCGAGACAGATGCTCCCTGCCACTGGCGGGGGGTTGGAGAAGAGATGGTATTCTGTCTGCGGCAGACAGCATACATGAAAATGCAGGAGGGAAGAAGACAGAGAGGGAAACTGAATGCTTGAACGGCAATGTTGGGGAGGGAGGGATGATAGCGGCAGGGTGGTGACGGTGGGGTTGGAGGTGGTGGTGGTGGTGGGGGGGTGTGGCTGTAAAAGGAGAAATAAATCAAGTCAAAGCAATTTGTGGCAATGGCTGCTGCAGTGTCATTAGGAATCCCGTCACGCAGCAGCTCCTCTGAGCAGTCAGCAGGCGCAGGTTGACGGCAGGCCAAGAGGAATTTTAATTTTTATTCCCTGTCTCACAACTCCCACCTCACATACATTTCCTAACCAATGGCTGCCAATAGTGGCCTTCAAACTCATCCACCACCAGCAGCCTGTCCTCCATTAAAGCTCTTTGATATATTTTACTCGAAAATCAAACCTAACACATCTCCCACACAGCTTCTGGATCAATAATTGTCAAACATCGACAGGCAGTGTAATGTATTTCATGCATCGACGGATTATAAAACAACAGGCCTCTGGGCAGTGACATGAAAAAGTTTCCCCCCCACCCTTTGATCTGGGGAGGACAAAGGAACCAAACACAAAACTATACAACCAAAAACACCCTTAGAGATCAGCTGGCAGAATAGTTCACAGATTATGTATTTGGCTTTTGCACATTAAGATAATAACATTCACAGAATTCAAGTCATTTGAAAATTTTTTTTGATTCGTCTTATTTTATACATTTTGTGATTAATATCAATATTTCAAGATTATTGAATTAAGCAGTTTTGTTTTACGTTTTTTTTCTTTGTCTCATTTCTTTTTTCCTCTGGAAACATTGTTGTTTTTATACTTTATTTTAGTTTATTGTCCCTGGCTTGTTGGGGGCTGGCTTGTTTACATAAGTATACCCCAATAAAGTAAAAGAGATTACTTTGGATTTACATGACAGTTATATCAAATTAACAAATAAACTTGCCTTTAACAAATTGGTGTAGTAGTTTTGTCATTAAGGCAAGGCAAGGCAAATTTATTTGTATAGCACAATTCAGTACAAAGACAATGCAGAGTGCTTTACATGATTAAAATATAGGAAAATAAAACAGAATCAAAGCAAGTGGGAAAAAATAAAATAATAATAATAAATAATAAATGCAGAAACAAAAAAGAACATCAAAAACAGTTGGACTAAAGAAAAAAAAAAGTTGAACTATTTGCCATTTGAAATGTGTTTTATTGAATTTAGAGCCAGTTTTAATCATATGCATTACACTATACATATATAACGTTTGTAGATGTTAAGGTTTTGTTTACAGGATTAAAGACAAAATGGGTGTTCAGTATAAGTGGAAGTGGTCTTACAAATACTTACCTCTTTATATTTGTATTCATCATAGACATTGTATTATTTTTATATGTGCATCTGACAAATAATAAGTCTGTTTTATCAATCTGAAACATATTCTATATTATTATTGCCTAATGTTAGGTAGAAGTAGAGTGCATGATATGATATATAAGATGTGCTGTCTGTTTTCCTTCCCTCAAACTATTTAAGCTCAGAGCGTCACCATTTGCTCTTTGAAATGTTGCCCATTTTCCTTCATTGAGTTCGAAACTAAACTGACACTCCTATCTCTACGGTTCTAATATAAGTCATAGATATTATTCTATGACCTCAGCAGGGATGTTGCCATGGCGTCAGATGGTGGTCATACACAGCATACCTCACCTTTGCAGAAACCAACAGAAATACCCCGGTATTTTAAAAGAAATTTAAATTCCTTTGCTGACTTATCGATAAAAGCAGCTCCTGTTTTTAACTTCTGGAATTCCAGTTCAGTTCCTTTTTTCCACCATGAAAAAGCCCTTCCAGAGCCAACACTTGGATTTTCCTGCCTCTAAACTCCTTGTTGTTCATCACTGTTTCCTATTTTGCTCAACTCTCTCACAGGACTCACTGTTTTTGTATTAAAATACATACTTTTCCAGAGTCACATCTAAACTTTGTATACAGATGTAAAAGAAAAAAAAAAAAAGGCTCTACTGCAAGGAAGGAAGCATTAGGAATGGATAGACAGATGGATGGATTATAGACAAAGTGATGGATGGACAGATAAGTAGACAGGTAATAGAAAAGACAGTGGAATAGATGGAGGGCAAATGTACAGATGATGGACAGTGGACAGCGTGGAAAATGGACTGATAACTGGAAGAACTTTGGACACAGCTGGATAATAGAACTGAAGGACTGATAGATGGACAGGCCGCTGGCTTATGGTGCTTCATTTATGTTTTATTTGCCTTGAACTAAATTAAAGAATTCCAGGAAATGTCTAACATGCTTCATTTGGGGATCAAAAATTTTTTCTTAAAACCATTAGAAAGATTACAGAATCAAACGATGTCACATAATTTAAATATAAGTTTTATTTAAACTGAATTTATTGTAGACATTGAGCTATATTCATGGAGGTGCCTATTTAATACGTCTTAAAGTAGTTAGCAGTATATAAGTGGTAAAAAACAAACTAAGAAAACAACAACATAGCCGATAAACTGAAACATTAATCATTGGAAAATAAAGTTATACAGCATTACAGGAGATGCTGCACAAACACACACAGATAAGTAATGCGTTTCCAGCATTGCCAGCAGAAGACAAAGTGGTAATAATGCTGCCGGAGCAAAGCAGGGCAGAGTAATGCTGCACATTTCTCCTCTCAGCTGCCACTTTAATAAGCAGGCAAAATGGCCACTGCTGAATAATTAATAAGTGGCTCCATTAACATCATATTAGAATGCATTCTATCTCTAATTGATTTTTTTCCCTCCTGTCTGTTTATTTATTTATTTATTCCGGTTGAAAACTTTTACTCCATCAGTAGACCACTCTGCATCCACAGAGCAGAGAGTGAAATATGGCTGCTGCTGTTTAAATGTCAGCTTTGTAATTACACATGGAGCCACGAGCCGGGGCAACCCCACGGCCTGAGGGCCTCTGATTTATGGCTGGGCACTGATCACACATCACTGCACAGACACATGCAGACAAAATGAATCTGAACCCTTTCCACTCACACTTCCAGACAACAATCCCAACTCATTTAACAGGCCTTCTTATCTCATAACCAGAGTTGGTTAGGGCTGAGCTTTCCTCTGTCCCAGCCAAATAAAATTAAGAATATAACAAATATACAAAAATGAAGTTATGTTTTTCAGGCTGGTTTTTCTGAATGATCGTATTGGTGATGCAAAAAGTAAATAAAAGAAAAATATATGCTAGAAATTTGAGCACATATTAGAGTTTAAAGGCTGAGATCTTAAACTATTTATCACTGTTGCAGCAGTTGTGAAACAGAGCAGAATTAAAACTCTGAAATTGAAGATGTTTGACTTTTCACTCTTCAAGTTTAACCTGTTAATTATTTAAAAAAAAACAACCAAACACACACATACATTTCATTAAATAACCTGTTTACAAGGTTTGTGTAACTGAAGCTCATCATGGTTGCACATATCTATTTAGTTTATGTTGTGGGCCCAGAGCTTCACTCTTTAGGAGTAAAAGCTTAATACAGGTAGAGACTGAAAGTTAAAAGAAATATATTTACATATTGTATTATTAAAACAGTGATTTTGGTTATTATCAAAGTTGCAAGAGAAAAGAATGACAGCCTTGGGCCAGAAAGATTACAGACAAGTTCTATCAGAGAAGGACAGTTTGTCTTCCCTTATTTGGTTCTATGAAGAACTGGAAAGATGGGATATTTGCCAAATTAGATTTATTTTATTAATCATCGTTTTAGTAATGAAAAACACTGAATAACTAGTTGCAGGACTAACCACACTAGTTTAAATGAATCATAAACTTCTAATTGTTACCTTTGCGTTACCAAACAAACACATAAAAGTGCCCCCATTTCTCTGACCAAATGTCCCCTTCTTGTTTCTTTTTGTTCAGCCATCTACTGTAACACACTCTAGTGGCATGTAGGACCCCCCCTCACTCCCCTTCTGGTTCAATACAGCCTCCCTTATGCACTCCACCCATCAGTCAGATTATAGGCCCAGATACCTGCTGGGAAAACCAATCTATATCTGGATGAATGGAGGAGGAGAGGCAAGGCCAGATCAATGTACAGATATTGATACAAGCAACCATGCAAGGAGACTCTTCTCCTTCTGAACTCATTCTCCCTCTCTCTGAAAAGATTAAGAATCAAGATGAGCTGCTGAGTAAGGANTGTGTGTGTGTGTGTGTGTCGATGACAAAAGAGACACAGTAGCATGCTGCCAGATACTGTAGATAGAGAGAGAAGGGAGGATAGGAGGGAGCAGAGATACATAGAAGAGACAGGGATTACCACCACAGAGCTCAGTAATGGTGTGAAAGGAGCGCGTCAATAATGAATACCTCCCATTACAGAACGATAGACTGCTGCTGCAGCCTGCGTGCCACAACACCTGCTGACTCCCTCATCTACCTGAAATTACACTGATGCTCTCACACAGAGCTTCTCTGGGATACAACACACACTGACTGCAGAGAGGGCAGACACTCAGCAATTCACCACATTACTATATGCTTGGAATCCAGTGCAGGAGCTGCAAAACTGAATTAATTTTCCAGCACAGTAGACAAGTTGAGCATCAGGGTCTGAGCCTGTGTGACGACTCCCCTGTCCGAGGGTGAAGCTCCCCTCCCTTCAAAGAGACGGGTCTTGACATCCAGGTGTTTTATAGTATTTGTGGCTCTGATCATCCATCAAGGCGATCGATCACTCTCCTAGCAGCTTTTATTAATGATCTTGTCAGCCAGCCCGCTCTCTGGTGCAGCCGCTTGTCCAGAATGATAGATCATTAGCTAGTCTGCCTGCTATTTATTCTCTCATGACCTTGTCTCTCTCCATTGTTGAGTGGGCCGAGTTATGAGAGCTAGAACATGATAATTCGATATTGATCCCTTTTTTTTCTTTAAAAAGTTTTTATCCTCCTTACTCCAACAAAAAGTGCTGGAGTAAAGCTGTGCACAGCTCATCACATCTAGGCCTACAAAAAAATCCTCTTGGACAAAACTTTAGTTAACTTAGAATTTTTGATAATTTAAACTTTTCTTATTCTACCCTGGAAGAACAAGAAAATATATAACTCCTTTTTCCACAACAACTGGGTGCAAAATCTTAGATCTACTATGGATTTTTCAATGATGCAGAAGCTTAATAATAGTCCACTTTATGCAATCATATCCATTGTGACACGCATTGTTAGCTTTTACCATTCTAAAAAACTAACTTGCTGCAGTAGCAACTCTGAAATATATTCTGTAAAATTACATTTTTCATTGTAACCATCAAAGCTTTAACCATCTAGATACTGATTTCAGACAAACTTAGGAATCTAGAGGAATTCCATATTTATAAAGCACCAGAATCACTGGCAACAGACCAGCCCTTCAACATGATTCCGTCAACACCATCATTTACAGTTCTTATTGGAATAATAAAAAAATCTACAACACAAAACATCCAAGATCATTAACAAGGTTGACAGACCTTGAACTTCTCAAGAAGAGAACCATCGGTCCCTTTAGTAACACCTATCAAAGTATCGATACAAATACCAATTAAATGGTATTAATTGTCTCGATTAGGGGTGGGAGAAAAAATCCACTTGTGGATATATATCGGGATTTTTGGCTGTCCGATATAATGTTGAATCAATTCCTATTATTTACGATGAGGGCAAATGGGCTACCTCTGCTATGCCACTCTGGTAGATAGTACCTTAGAGCCCTTTTGCTGGGCACTGGAGCACCAACTCTGTAGTTGAGGCAGTCACAATAGAAAACATGGACCAACTCAAACCTAAAAAAATATGGATAAGAAAATAACTAAATGACCAATATCTTCTGATCATATACATCCCTTGTTTTGTTATTATATCAACTTAATTTGATAGTTGGGAAAAATATTGCAGTATATAGTGATATTGCAATATCATGATTGTATCGCATTGTGACACGTATCGTATCACCTAATCTTCATGTATATCTGATATAGAAGGTTGACTGTTTATCAGTTAAAAAGAACTTAAAACTAAAATTTGTGTCAACAATTTGTTTTAAAAGTAATTTCAGATAAATATTGTAAATAGTACCATATTAAAAAAATTGTCAGTCAATTTAATCCTGTAACAGACAAAAACTATAAGATTCATATCGTTAATAACTTAGTGTGTTCAAACAACTGACTCAAATGTATGCAAAGTGTGGAAATATATAAACATTGGTAATGGATCAATTAAACAGGAGGAGCGGCTTTCATACACTATCTAACCATTCAATACAGAAGATGTATCTTAAAAAATCAGTGAACAACTTTTTTTTAGGAGATTTGGATTTAACAATAATTTAGAATAGCAGGGGATTAAAACCTAAAAAGTTATTTTGTGATCAATTAATAGATGAGGTCAAAAACATAATTCTGCTGTTGCTCAACCAGGAGCAGTGAATGCTGCAAGACAATGACCCAATGCAATCAGTTGGGTTCTGTTAAATTTAAAAACTGTTAAAATGCAAACTGAACTTGAATACATTGTTTTGTGACTATAAACAAACTAGAAAGTATGTAATGGGCATTAGATATAAGTAGGTGAATGATTGGGTTAAATTAACTTTTTCTGTTCTAAAATGCCTTCAGATGACATTTGCTGTGAACTGCTGCGGTACAAATACACAAAATTTATTGAACTAACACTATACTTAAAATTTTACATCAGCCCTTTGCTAACATCCAATTTACAGTCAGTTTTAAAATCTCCATGATATCTGAAAATCTTTTCATAAGCCAAAGTTGCTGTTCCAGGACCCATTTAACCCAACCTTGTTTCAGTTTTAAAGTAGTCTATCATCGGCGTAGAGCAAAAGCTTTCCAAAAAAGTTACAATAATTGAAATTATATGAGGAAAAAACAAATACATTTGAGGAAGACATGATTAATGATTAACATGATTAACATCCAAGTATCTTAAATGAAGTGAGTTACATTTATATCCTTTTTATGTACACATTAAAGATTCTGAAAATCTTTTCATTTCCTTTTTGATTTTTACTTTAAAACAAGGAATAGAAAAAATACTCCAGCTTTCAGCCACGAATGTTAAGAAATGTATGAAAATAATTTCTGCCAGTTCATAAAAGAGGTGATGGAGATATATTATTTTATGCTAAAGGTAAATGTCGCTCATCATAACGAAACCTCCTCGAGCGATGCTGCTAGTAGGACTGAAAATGTGTTTCAGAACATCTCTGTGACACCTAGTAATGGGGGACAGCAAAGAAAAGAGTTACAGGAGAGGAAAAAGGGAAAAATGTCAACAGAGAAAAAGCAACGTGAAAACAGAGAGCAATTCAGAAGGAGTTTCACAGGAATGAAGCCGGAGGCAGAAGCAGTGAGGTGTAAGTAGCTTTAGAATAAACATGAGCTCCATATAAACAACAACCTGCCACTACAAGCATCAGTTAAGCACCCACACAGGCCTGGTGGCACTCTGGATCCACTGGTGTGTGTATGTAAACTCGGGTGTCCCTGGGGCTGATGAGCCTCCCCTGTCATCCTCCCATCACGCTGGCTTTCTGCCCACTTACATTCATAAAGCCTGTCATGTTGATCAAGTAGCCACAGGCTCAGGGCCTTTTGTGACTGTCAAAATTGTGCATGTAAATGTTTGACTGTATAATTATACCCCTATTTTCTGTTTGCGTCTAGAATGTAAAACAGCACAGCAGCATATGAACGCTTTGCCGTGAATCCAGAAGCTACTGTTTGTTTGTCTGGCTACTTGAGTCTGACCTGTTTATTATGCAGTTTAAAGAGGAGAGGGAGGGACTTTGTTCTCCACCAGAATCATTCATGATGGATGGCTTTGATGTTTAGAGAAGAGTGGCAGGCTGAGACATGGAGTTACAGCAAAAGGATGTGTGTGAAAATAACATATTCCATACACGCTCAAAATCCGCAGAGAGCGCGATATTACACCATTGACCTCTGCATTGTGAATCAGGCACTACGCACAGTAAGAATCTGAGCATATTTCAAAAATATTGATTCTATATACACTACAGAATAATAGTTTGAAAGCAACTTGAGTGTCTTTCATACACCCTTGAAAGAGTGTATTCCATTTCGGGATACATTGACTTAACTACTGCTAAATATATGTTAATGTAAGGACTTAGTCGTAGGTTTTAGAAGCTTGCAAGAGTGATGATTCCAGTCCATATTTAAAATTGTTACAAAAAAATGGGGCGTGCTTTGGTGGTGCAGTGGTTAGCGCGCATGACCCATGCACAGAGCCCTTAGTCCATGACGTGGCTGACCCAGGTTTGAATCAGGCCTGTGGTCTTTTGCCACATGTTTCTCCCCCTCTTTTGTTTCCCCTTTCCTCTCAGCCTACTTTGCATTAACGAGCCACTAGCGCCACGAAAAAAAAAAAAAAAACTTGTTTTATGGATTTTACTAACATTGGCCATTTCTAATGAGTATTAAATGGCTCAAGCTCCATTGTTTCAAGAACCAACATGCAGGATTAAAAAAACTGAACATCAAATGTTAGAGTTTTAATTCAATTTCATTGGGGCTTGCTTTAAATGGGTTTCTAAGAGCTGCAATATTGTCTAATGCTTAAATAGTTTGAGATTAATGAAACTTCTGTTTTATACATGACATCACAAAAACACAAATTTTAAGGCTTTTTTTGGCAACAAGACAGCCTGAAAAGAAACAAGATATGTCAGCTGAGCCCTTATCCGGGCCAATTGGGTTTAGGTGGCTAATTGAATCACTTATCGTCTTGGTGGTTGATAATGCCCCGTTTAACACCTTCCATTTTGAAAGTCAGTCAATGACCAGTCATGGTCTCATTCTTATTTCCTCGTCATGCCCATGGCGCCATCGTATCATTAATTTTCCTCGTCTGACGAGGCGTCAGGATCAAACATAGCAGTAGCAGGACCTGTTCTTCGACTGGACTTTGTTCGTCTTCCATTGAAATACCCTCAATTGTCAAGGGTTCATAGAGCAATAATCCCAGAAACAGGGACTTTATAATGGCAGGGAACAATGTTGAAAAAACCCTGTAACCTACGGATTCAAGGGGCTTATTGCTTGTATAAAATGGTTACCTACATGTTGCCTGAATAAAGACAAATAAACATACCTACGCACAAAAACGAAAATATATTTGGTAATAATGAAACAATACAACTGATACAAAGTTTTCCCATCACTGAGCGAACAGCGTGGTTACCAAGCAACCTAGGTTCTCTGTCATCAAGGATATCTGGGCTCATTAGTGTTTGAGACTTGAGTTGCTACGGTCAATCGGCAATGCTAAGTAATTGGCCAATTAAATATGATCAACCATGACTGCAACCGGATGATCATTTCATGCGTCTGTCGATGCGGTTTCATTTAGTTTTTGTCTGAGCAGACATGCATATTTCTCCTGCACTTGGTACATGTATGTGAGCAGCAGAACCGGGACAAGGTGGCAAGCTGTGTCCCCTGATGTAGTGGAGGAACCATCTTAGCTTAGCTTAGTGGGAGAGAGGAGGACCGCAGAGGTAGAGCAGAGAAGCCTGCCAGGCAAACTGATCACTGAATGTGGCACAGAGGCTATCGTTGGCCTGGGCTATAGAAGCTAACTGTGAAGGAAACTAAGGAGGATGGTAAGATTAGTTGAGTCACTGGGCAAACAGAAGGCTGAAGGTGGGGAAGAGGGGCTGCGGCTGGACAGGAGGAGGAGGACAGCTGTGCATCAGAGAAGCCTGTCATGGAGACAGAGCAGGAAGAGGCAGCAGCTGGCTTAAGCTATTTCCAGGTGGATCATCTAAATAAATGGTCCTCCTAATTGTCAATCATTCTGGTGATATGTTTACGTAAGGACGTCTTACGTGCTTGTCCCCAGTTAACTATCTTTTTTTGCGCATGCGCACTTCTGCGGTTCTTTCAAGATGGCTGAGGGTCATAAGAAAAAAAGTGTCTTCAAAGTGTATAAAAAGAAAAGAAAGGCCTCAGAAGAGGCAGATATATCCCTGAACGATTTGCTGTCACAGCGGCCCGCTGTCGCCATAGGCTGTTGCTACCCGACAGAAGCAACTTATAAGAATGCGCAAGCACCGCGCAGTGGAGGAGGAGTTACGTGACCAACTGAGCAAAAAGCAATGATCATCTGTCCGAATGTTCAGTTAACTGAGTCCACTATAAAGTCCACTATATAGTGCCTGCTCTATATAGTAATGCATGCTTTATACTGTGCATGTTCTTGCACGCGTTTAAACCGAAAATCAAACATGTTTGAAATAAAAGTGTAGAGGAAGGTCATTTCAGAAATTCTCGAAAATCCTCCACAATACCTTTAAATAAAAAAAAAAAAGCTTTTTTAAGAGCTACCCTCAAAACTCTTAAGAGCATTCCTTATTTTATATTTTGTCAAGATTTTTTTCTTCTATCTTCCATTTTGATCATGATACCTACTCATTTCCTTATTTTACTCTTAAGAATACAAAGTTGATATACATGAGACAACATTGTTAGAGATCTATGGATTTGATGCTTGAATCACTGATCAGCAGATGACTTATTTTTGCAATGGACGAGACCAGCAGTGGGAAGTGTTATTGCTGTGTTGCTGCGATTACTGAAGATGCTCTTAATGGTGCTATGCCTATAGACACTGGTGCATATTTTTTTGCTGCAGTCTGTGTTTGCGTCACACTGTATTTTACAATAATTATGGAATGCGCCATTCTCCTGGAGGTACGCCACATTTCTGGGTTTGGTATGAGCAAAGTAACAGAAATGACAAAAGAGCGTTTTTCTTTTAAAAAATGCTATATTTTTAATCATTATTTAAAATTCTACAGACGCTGATATATTTTTGAAAAAAGACAGGTGAGCACTTCCTATTAATGTCTACCCAATCTAAAACCTTTTGGGCTGAAGTCTTCAACATTAAAGAAACATGTAGAGAATTTGCTTTTGGTTGTAGGCTGTAGCGCATTAGTTCTTTTTTATGGGATGTTCGGTATAAATTGTGTTGCTTCACTGCAGGTTTTGAAAGTTTCCCTGCTTTAGCACAGCTGATTATGATGATTGCAGTTGAGCAAAAGCCTGTTAATCAGCTTTTCAATTAAAATCTGCTGTGCTGGAGCAAGGAAACCTTTAAAACCTGCAGGACAGCGACCTTCGAGGACCAACTTTGGGGATGCCTGATCTAAATACTTGACAGTAGCCTGTTTGCTTCAAATAGGAATAGGCTAAGATATGCTTTGAAGAAGCAGGTACAGAGAATAAACAAAAGGAACTGCTATCTGTTCAATGTGTCTGATGAGCTAAACAAGGAATATCAATGCAGAACCAAATTCTTAGATAGCCTTGGTCACTGTTAAACTTTAAAAAAATCCCTTTGATGCACGAGATAAAAAACACATTCTTCCATCAAATCTTTGATACACCACCAGCTTTTTAGAAAAAAAAAACCCTAATCATTATACTCTCTTGCCCTGTCCTAAATAACCTCATTGGCTTCCCCAAAGGCCCCACCCTCCAGGACCCTAGAGCCCAATAAGCAGCCATCTGTAGACAACCTCTCTCACCATGCTCCAGCAAACACTGGCAGAAGGTGGCTGAATGTTTGTGTTCAGGAGGCAAAAGGAGAGGTGAATGCAGTTCAAGGGTACAAGAGCAGTCCCCTTCAATTCCCTCAAACCCCCCCAATTCTGCTTTTATTAAAAGACCTACAGAGCACAACCTTCACACACGCACGAGAAGTTTTTGATGGCCAGCTACACCCAAGCCTCCCTTCCAGAGGCCCGATCCGTCAACCAGTGTGGCTGGCTAGGTGGGGTGGAGGTGGCGGGGAATCTGGGGGGCACTGGAGCTGTCCTCTGATGCTCCTGCAGACCTGCCTGCTCATCCATCCTCTCCTGCCAGCCCACAGATCGATAGCACTGCTCTCTTAATCAGGTCTCTGGTGACTGTGGGCGGATGTACGAGCGTCTGTCTGTTTTTGTGGACCACAGCCTGCATCAGCTGGGGATTGCACTTCTGTATCTTTCCATCTTGAGCTCTCTGCCCATTCATCATGACACGACTGTTTATCTCAGCTTGATTTTTTAGAATGTTTGTTGCTCTTTCTGTTCCGCTTTGTCACCAAGTTCACTTTGCATTACTTATTGGAAACTCTTTGAATCTTTTCCACCACACCCTTGACTTCTATCAAGTTTCTTGTTAGCACTTAATTCTCCAGTTTATAGTTCCTTCTCCTCTAGCTGCAGTTTCTGTCAACTCCTCCCCCAGAACACACACACACAAACACACACTGGCAGCGTGCCACAGCTCATTCATGAGGATTTTGGCAGCTGAGGTGATCCGTGTGCTGCTACAATCAGTTTTGACTTGTGATGAAGAGAGCAGAGGCAAAGTATTGGATAAATTGAGAAGAGAGAGGGATGAGAGGTGAGAAGAGCGAGTGGGGTGAGAGGGTTAGTCAGATGGAGTGTAGGGCATCCAGCTGTGGTGTTTTGCTATGCTGGAGAAGCTGCCTTCAAGCTCTCTTCACACCTGCGTAGCTGCAGCAGCAGACGCAAACACAAACCCTTTTAAGTAACAAGCTTAACATTATGCAAATGAGATAAATTGTTGATTAAAAAAAGTCTGTAAAGTTTTTAAAATGAAAATTTTTTTTATTTTCAGATTTTTTTTCACTTTTGCAGGAATTAAAGTGCAAAATTTGTTCAATGCATAGAAGGACAAAGGCTTTTTTCTTAGCAATGATTTGATAAAAATCACAAATTTCTGTTTAGACTCCCTTTTGTCCTTCTAAACCTCCAATCCCAAAAGTCTCAACTCATAAAGCTACAAAAACTTGTGCTTTATTTGGTTATTAACACAAAAGTCTATAGTTATTTACATAGGAGACCTTGTTTCTGAGGTCCTTTGCTATATTGATTCTATGGAAAGTATGTGATGTTAAATGGAGCATGACCCGTTATAGTAATACTTACCAAAAGAATCTAATGCAAAAGTTTAATTTTCTGAACATGGAAGATTTATACTAATTCATGTCATTGTATGATGCAAAAAGCATAAAACACAGCACCTTGGAAAGGAACTCGTACCTCTTGAACTTTCAGGAATTCGGCCACAATACAATTTAAAACCTCTTCATAATTTACAGGGATTTTTACACCAAAATCTCAGAGTAGTGAATCACTGCAAAATGGAAGAAAAAAATGAAATAAAACACTGAAAAGTGAGGCCTGTAGTTGTATTTAGTCAATTTTTCTTGGGCACTTCTAAAGATCTAAAGAATATCGCATGTGCAATAATTTCAAAACAAATGAAGCTGTTCTGAAAAGGTCTGAGAAGTCTGTAGCATCATAAAGAACAAGATACGCAGCAGACAGGTCAGGGTGAAAACTATGAAGTAGTTCAAACAGAACTAGATTGTAAAACAAAATCTCAAGGTTTAGAATATCTCACAGAGCACTGCTCAGTCTGTCCTTAAAAACTGTCAGCACAACTACCAGCAATGGCTGTCTGCCTTAAACATCTGAGCAAAATAGGGAGAAAAGTGCTTAATTAAAAAAACATCACAGTTTATTTCACGGTAGAAGGTGGTGGCAGCATCATGCTGTGGGGAAGCTTCAACTTAGGACAAGCTGGTCAGCGTTAAACAAGGTTAAAGCCTTTTAAAGGCTAAAACTGGGGGAGAGGCACAGAAGGCCTGAATAAATCCATCCAAGATTGTGTTGTTATGGCATACGAGAAATATAATTTTTTTAGTAAATACTATAGTTTCTACAGTTTCATAAAAATAAAAACTACTGAAAACTCTTTTTTGTGAGCAGAGTTCAGTTTAGAGAAGCAGAAATCATCTTTTCTATAATAAACTCTTCGGTTTGTAATTTGAAGCAGAACTCACAATAAAATCTTTTCAACAGCTCGGCACATTACAAAAATATTTGCAAGCAGACTTGACATTTTCTTCTTCTTTTTCCTTCATGGAATCCCTATTCCTGCCTCATTAAGGAGTTTAGACTTTATTTGGTTTCATCAAAGTAAGTCTTTCAAACAGCAGCTGAACAGATTTGCCTCTGAAGTTGTGTTTAGGTTACAAAGAATGTTTATCCCTCGTTTCAGTTTCTTTTCAGTACAATAATGTGAAAGGTCTGTCTGAACTGGGAGGAAAGAAAAAGAGAAATATCCTGGAGGAGCGGCACACTTGAAGAAACACTCTGGCTTTTCCAAATATCAAAGCCATCCAGTCACGGAAAGAAGTGTCGCAGAAGGTCCTTCTTGTTGACTTTTCCCATCTGATTCCTCGGCATTTCCTCCACGAGGACCAGACCTGTCGGAATGATGTAGGGCGCCATGTGCTCCCTGCAATAAACAAGATGACTTAAACACTCAACACTATTTGGGGGTAAAAATGCAAAAAGAATAAACAGTCATGAAAACATGCATACCGCTGATGAATGACTGGATGAGGGCACACACTAATGCATCATCAAAACAACAAATAAAAAATGAAAACAATTGCCCAAACAAAGGCTTGCCCTATGGCAGAGTAGCTGAGATTAGGAAAGAAACGTCCTTCATGCTCGCTGCAGCTCTCTTCTTTAATATCCCCAATTTGCCCCCAGACACAAACAATTCGCTTCATACAAAGCTACATAATCAAAACGAGATGAAAAAAAAAAAAAAAAAACAAGTAATAAAGAGAAAAACAGAAGGCTGCACTAATTAAAAGAGTTTTATTTTTGAGGTTTTCACTGGTTGGTTGTTGCGTCAAGTCTTTAAGCCTGAAGCAGTTTTATTATCTTCTAACCTAGTTTGTTTGTTTGTTTCTGTGAGTGTGTTGCTGTTGTCTGAGTGAACATAATGAGTCATATGGCTGCCATCAAACCCTCTTTCTAGCAGATGTTTCCGTCTGTCTGACTCAGGGAGGGGAGTCTGTGCATGTTTGCATGCATACATGTCTCTGTAACATGGCTTGCTCGTGTCACCAGTTTCTTCAGGGCAGCCTGTGTGGAGGGTAGCGTGGAGCACAGAGGGTGTGATACAGATTCAGAGTGACAGTTAAAGCCAGGGCACTGAAGAGTGAGCATCCATCTCCTTGTTTATGTCTCATTTTATCTGCCTCCATCTCCTCCACACTCTCGACTCGGCAGCGCGTTGGCACTGCCAGTCCGCCGGCAGGACCCCCGGCCGCGAATGCTACGCCGCGTGCATGTTTGCTGTTCAGCCTGAACGTGTCAACCTGGGTCATCGGCGGCGGTGGTAATCTACCAGACTGGAGCAGCAGGATCTAACATCTACACTCCGTATGGAGCCGTCAGTCTGGACTAACCTGAGCTTGTAAAAAAGTCAAAGAGGAAATGGCATGGATAGGGAGCTTTTACAGCAAGAATATAGATTATAAAGAGAGTAGAGTAGGGAAAGGGAAGACTATGATACTGCAAAGACACACGATTGACGGTATAATCTATCATTACTTGCAGTCAGAGGCTAACAAGCAAGAACATTCTTTATCAAAGAGGACAAGCAAATCATAAACCCATTCAACTTCTTTACTTGTTGTCACATTAAAAGATTTAATGTAATTCATGATGTTTTTCTTAAGAGGCACAAGGCTTTGTGAGATTGTGAGTGAAGGGAACGTAAATGCTTCAAAGTTTTCAACAACTTTTTAAAAGTGTGGAGTGCATTATCTTTACCCCCCCAACCCTGAACATTTTAAAACCACCTTTTGCAGCAGCTACAGCTTGTTTTTTTTAAACTAATTTTTCATCCGCAAACTAGCAGTATTTAGCTCCATCTATATTTCCTGCAGTTTTAACTAGTTTTCCTGTCCCTTCCAAGGAAAACTGTTATGGTTTGAATTGAAATTAATTTTCTTAATTGTCAAGCTACAAAGCACAACGAAATAAGTTCCAGAACACCCATCCAGTAAAACAACAGACATGAGGGGGCAGGTTTATGCATAGAGGGAAATGAGGACAAAAAATTAAATCTTACACGGTTTTGATACGGCACGATGTTAGGTTGCCAAAACACCTGGTTAATGGACACAGAAATCAAATCAAATCAAATTTATTTGTATAGCCCTTTACAATAGCCAAATGGTACCCAAAGTGCTTTACAACAAAGCCAAAAACAATACATAACACATATAAAACATACAAATACAATTAAAAATGCTGTAGTGGTGAAGCGCTGCAGGACATTAAAAGCCTTCCAGAGGTGCATAGAAGGGAGCACACAGAAAGAGGACATCTAAGAGACAGTATAATCCTGGTCAGAATTAGATGCCAATTCAAAAAAGTGGGTTTTAAGCTTTTTTTAAAGGGCTGAGGTCAGTAGTGGTGCGAATGTCAGGGGGTAGTTTGTTCCACAGTCTGGGAGCAGCGATGGCAAAAGAACGATCGCCACACTGTTTGAGTCTTGACTAGGGAACTCTAACAGAAGGTGACCCGAGGAGCATAAAGCTCCACAATTGGGAAAGCATTAAACTGGACTTCTAATGGATTTTACAATCTTTTATAAATATAAAATATTATTGAAAAGCACAAATATAGCAGTCCAGTGAACAGATTCCCCCACCTGAGCTCTGCAGCTCCTCCAGAGTTCCAGTTAGTCTTTTGGTTGTTGCTCTGATTAAAGCCCTTCTTCACCGCCTAGTTCAGATAGACACATGTTTTTAGGTCTGCAGTTTTATTCTTTAAAGAATGGACTGAGTGCTGCTCTGTGAGATATTCAGAGGATGTTACCAAACTCTACCACAGTCCGTTCCACACCTGTGTTTCTGTTGTCTTCCTTGGGCGTTAGAGTCTGATTTGTTTAATATAGTTCTCTAACAAAACCTCTGAAATTTTTAGGCAACAGCTGCACATATGCTATGATAATAATCACACAGGTGGGTGTCTAAAGAAAGTCGGTGTCCAGCAGTTTTACCTAGAAGCATCAAGTTAAAGGGGGAAAGGGAAACTTATCTATAAATCATGTAGCATTTTCACTCAACCTCACAATGTTAGAGTATAACAGCTTAATAACGACTGAACAGTCAGTGAACTGTACTCAACTCTACACAATAAACGCATTCAATCATATTTTTAACTATAACGGAGCAATTATTGCTGATCATGAGACCAACGATTGGAACAAACGATTAAAAGCAGCAAAAGCAACAATTCCAATCATACAGATTTGTAAACATCATCAAAATGAGCCTTATCTTGATTTGATTAGAATGGGTAATTCTTATTATAATGACTTATTTTCACTGAAACAATAAATTACACGACTGATCATTCTAAAGTGAGGATGAGGAAATTGATCAACATGATCAAAACAAACAGAGTTGGAGTGGAAGGCGGTATGCCAGGGGCTCCAATCAGCTTCAGACAAAACAAGCCACTCTGACATTTAGAAGAGGAGGAGAAAATGCTAAAAAAAAAAAAGCTTAACAACAGCTGTCTGCCTCCATTTTCACTTCCTTCACTTTCCAATGACCACAGGTTTCTTTTTCTTGCACATGATTTTTTTTTTAAATAAATCTAAGAACTTCAGGGGCAGAAGATTGGATCTTTGAGCTGCTCTAGTCAGAGACACATTGTTTGTATTAGTAGAGCTTGTTTGGTTTCCATTAAAATACAGCAGAGAATCGCATTAAAACACACCTCTGTAACACTGGGAGGTGGAGTTTGTTGCAGGCTTGGGATGATGGATTGGTCACTAGTTATTTGGGTCACAGTCTCCTCTGGCGGTACAAGTCTGAGTCAAACTGAGGCCATGAGAAACTTTGAAAGGGAGCATTTTGTTACCTTTCAAGGTGCTGATTACTGAAAAACTCCCAAACCTCCAATGGTGTTCTCCCAGTCAAGAAATCTAAGCATCTAAATACAGAAATACGATGCAGGAAATGCTGATTTATGGAGTGTTTTTGTTTGTTTGTCATCGTCCAGATTCTTTAAAAAATGAAACAGATAAGATGTCAGCGTTTGAGCTTCATACTCAGATATTTTCATTTGGACTTCTTTTTCCAACCAGTGATCATAATTAGGTTCTTAACTCTGATTTTTTATTTTTTTTTTACCAGATAAAATAGTTCTACATATGCGGTCTCTTTGTTTTTTGTCTCAAACTTGAGCATGAAAAAGAATCTCCATCCCTTAAACTTAACTCTGCTGCAACTATTATTGTTGAAGCCTGTCCTCAAGTTTTACATCTAGATTATTTTATTAAATTTAATTTCTGGAAATGTGTATGATTTAAAAGGAATATTTTATTCTTAAGCTCGGTGACAAAGAGCCAATGACAACCCTGAAGCCTAAGAAGAGAATAATCTACCTGAGCCACAACTTTACTGTGACTCTGAAGGTCTGTAAATATTTTATAAACTATAAAACTTGAATAGTAAACAATAGGCAGCATCCATACCATCAGACTGAACATATTACCTTGCCCAGGTCTTTAATTCTGGTAGAGTCATACTCTGGCCTTTCCTCAGCTGAACAACAGCAGTGACCTTTTGACCCCATGTAGCGTCTGGTTCGCCGATCACAGCAACATCTGTCATACAAATGAATAAATAATATAAATGGTGATTTATTGAATTTATTCACAAAATCAGAATTAAACAGAAAAGTTGGAGAATTATTTGATAAACTCTAAATTAGTCCTCTAAGTTAATGAAATGACTTTAAGAAATACAAATATAAGAAAAAATGCCATGTTATGTAAACATTTTCATGAGAGACCTGGAACGATGGAGATCTAAATATTAAAGTAGCCACTAGTAACTTCATGAACAAAACTTGAGAGGATATACATTTGTGATAGTTGAAAACAAAGATTCGCTACAAAAATAAAATAGTTTATAGATATACCGATATTGTTGCTTTAAGTTTGACAGATACCAATATCGAACCAATACGGTATCAGCTCCAATGATACATACTTTTATTACTTAATTTGTGTGTGGGATGTTAGAAAAAGCTTAATCAGGGACTTTACTTAAAAAAAAAAAAACAAGTGTTGATGGCAATAGTTAGGAGAAAACTGACCCCTGTGCTACGAACCACAGATTAACTTTAAATAGAAGCAGAGTTTTCATATTAGCAAACAAATATCTAAGATTATAGTTGAAGGCCGATATAATCTGAGTTCCGCCTCATATCAAATCTATATCTAATATCAATATTGGATCGGGACATCCCTACTCAGAATCAGCTCCTCTTTACCAAGTCCATGGTTCTCAACCAGAAAAAGGCCCCGTTTAGGTTGGAGGAGAGTTCCTGCCTCAAGGGGAGGAGTTCAAGGATCGTGGAGTCCTGTTCATAAATGAGGGGAGGATTGAGCGATAGGCAGATTGGTGCAGCTCCTGCTGTAATGTGGACGCCACAATGGTCTGTCTTGGAGAGCCGATTGAAAAGGCAAAGTTCTTGATTAAGAGGTCGATCTATGTCCCTAACGTCACCCATGGTCATGAAATCTGGATCATGACCAAATAAACGAGATCCTAGATACAAGCGGCTGAAATGAGCTTCCTCTGCAGGGTTGGCTGGGTTCTCCCTTAGAGGTAGGGAGAAGGAGCTCAGTCATCCAGGAGAGACCTGAAGAAAAGCCGCTTCTCCTCCAAATTGAGGGGAGCCAACTGAGGGGGCTTGGACATTTTGGCTTTGGACACCAGGATGAGGCCCATTGGACAAACCAAGACACCATGAAGGGACTATGTCTCTTAGCTGGCTTGGGAGCAACTCAGGCTTCCCCCAGCAGTGCTGGAGGAATTCTCTGCGAAGAGGGAAGTCTGGGAGTCTCTGCTGCCCTAACCAGTCCCTAAAAGTATATATATATATATATATATATATATATATATATATATATATATATATATATATATATATTCTAAGTATTTCTATCCTTGGAGTCTAACTATACTGTAGATGTTCACCAAAGGTACTGACAAATATCCATAACAAAGGAAATTGATTTAGTAATTTGATTATGGAGAAAAAATGTAAAATTAAATAACATATGATGAGGATTAGATCAAATCTAAATGTTTACAGTTAAAAGCAAAGATTTAAGATTGACCTTTTGGTAAAGATGGAGCAGAAGTCAGATTTTTCCAATCCTGTTTAAGAAAGTTATTTTGAAAGAATTTTCCAGAGCTTTAAAATAACAGCTAGATGTTTCTTTTGAGCTTCCTCTCTACATGTTCTTACTAATTTTACACTAAAGACGTCAAATTAGAGCTGTACAATAAATACAATTGCAACTTTGATGTATTATATCAAACCCCAAAAACCACTTAGATTCATTATTTGCCTCAATATTGTACTTTAAGTGTAAAGCAATCACTCCCTGCAAACAGATCCGTCTGTTGCAGCTGATTTTAGCAGTTTAAAGCATTAGGTGCCTTCTTTCAAAACTTATGGGGTTATTCATAGTTGCTATTATCATCATAGTTACCTTTAGAAATATAAATACATTTATAAAATAAAGTAAATTAGTAACGGAAACACTATGGATTGCACAGATGATGCCTTTTTTTGCCCATTTTCTCATTATGTAAAAACAGGATAACCAGCACATATAAACTAAGTAGTAAAGCTACCTGCGTAGGTAGTTTGCAAAAGATCCCTACGGAGTGTCAGCTGTATTTATTTAATAAACATATGGTTAGAAAGCTTACTTTCAGACAGCTGACCAACAGTGTGCAGTAAATAGTTTGGGACAACACAGAAAAAGTTAAATCAAAGAGGTACTTGCCAAGGATGTCTGGATGAGCCAATAGGTGTCGCTCCACCTCAAGGGCGCTGATCTTATAACCGCCACTCTTAATAATGTCAACACTGCTGCGGCCCAAGATCCAGTACACGCCATCTCTGTAGGCTGCTGTGTCTCCTAAAACAGAAACACATCCATGCATATAGACACAGGATGGCAGTTTAAGGGAGCTAAAATCATTTGCTTGGAGACAAGTTGATGTGAGAGACAGATGGATTTCTCCTTCCTGTATAAAAAACTATTTTAAATTCAAATTCGACTGTCCAATCTTTTCTTAAAAAATTATGTTGCTTTTAAAAGAAACATATCTTGGCTATGCTTGAAACAGAACCCCAGTGTTTAAACAGCTTTAATCAGCTTTTGGCTTCACTGAGCCCAGGGAATTATGTGACTCAGGGTAAAGCATCTTCCTACAAATACACTGAATTCAAGAAACAAGCAGCGCCTATAAATAGTGTAAATATAGGAAAGCCAGAGGTGCACCTTTGTATAAGGAAGTGGTTGTGTGTGTGTGAGGCAGAGAAAGCCAGAGTGCAGCAAATGGATGAGTGTTTAAGATCCCCTGACATCCTCCAGATGCACACACACATAGGTGTCTGGGGGCCAGGTGTAGTGAAAGTAAAGTATGTGGGATAAGGGACGCAGCTGGGTCTGGGGAAGACAACAGGCGGAAGTGGGTCAGTATGGATGAGTGGAGAGCCAGGAAAGGAGAGAAAAATGGGCAGAGGTGGCGATGAAAAAAAAAAGATGGAATGAGAAGATGTCCTTTAAGGTTATTACAGGTGCTGCTTTCAGGTCAGCTGGTACGAGGAGGATAGATGTGATAGAGGCATGGCGTTGGGGATAAGAGGAGAGGAGGAGGTGAGAGCTGGACAGAGCAGCCACCATGTAGGACCAAAGCTGCAGCTTTACACTCGATCCCCAAGAAGATGTGCGAAGGAGAAAAACTCCAGATCCCACTTCCTACAGTTAAGCTTACTTCTGTGTATAAAGAAGCACTACATAATGAACAAAAATCACCATCGCTACATTACTTTGTTCACCATTTTTAGTCACAAAAGTCTGCTTTGATAAGAGACAGACCAATCCAGTTTGTTCCAATCCAGATATCTGGGCTGAACGTATCGGCCGATACTGATCTGATTCGACTGGTGATTGAACTCTTGCCATGTAACTGAAGGCTTTAGACTCAACATTAACATTGTTAAACAAAGGTAACATTTAAACAAATGTATAAATTTACTTTATATTATTTACTAACAATTAAGCAGTAAATAAAAGAGATAACAGTTCTATGTAAAGTGCACTGGATTGGATCTCGATATTAAATCGATCCAGCTAATAAGTCAATATTAGGGCCAAGATCCGATCCAGGTATCGCATCAGTGCATCTCTACTGTAGTTCTGATGTCACTTTTGCTACATTATAACCCATCAGGGGTCACAGACTAAAACCTTATAGCGATTTTTTTGCTAATTTAAATAGACTTTGTATTTATTGCAGTGCAACTTTTATATATTTATTGTAAATATTTTAATTAACCAGACATTATTCGGACTGTCATATATTGTCATATATTGTATATGAATACACGCCCTAGTGGCTTTGTGTTAGAATAACAAATAAAAGTGTAAATTGAGAGAGGTGAGATGATTCTGCACATAAATGGAATAAATTCACGCAACTTTCGTTCAAAATATAAGCCTATTAACAAAAATTATTCTGCTCCAGGTCAAACATATTTCAATTAAAAACTCGTGACTAAAAACTAGTGAAATTGAACTAAACTAAGACACTATGAGCAAAGATGAAGCAAAAACATGGTTGAAAACCCTTTCACAGTTTAGGATGCATTTTGTGTTTGAGAACCAAAGTTTATCTTGAAGAATTTGGGATGTGATTAAATTAGCTTTTCATTAATTCAGAACGACTGGAATGTTTTCAGACCATTCCGTAAAAGTAAAAAAAAAATCCACTGGATTTGGTTTCCAAGATTTGAAGACTTAGCCACCTCTCCAGGAAGCTTTCTCAATTCAAATGTATGGATCTGCAATGAGTTTCAGTCTTTATATAGACAAGGCCTTGTATTATTTGGAAACATGCAAATGGAAACGGATGAGTGGGTCGTTGGTCTAAATAAGACTCAAACTCACTGAAGATCCAGACATTTGAATTGAGAAAGCTTCCTGGAGAGGTGGCGAAACGTCTTAAAATCTTGAAAACCAAGTCCAGTGGATATTTTTGAACTTTTACGCAATGACTATGACCTGGATGACTGAGAATCTTCATCAGCATGTTTTCAGACCAATTAAGAAATCCAAATCCATGAGGTTCAAGGCAAACCTCTGTGGGAGGTGTCCTTTGGAGTAATATGGGCGGTAGGTTTGCAGAAGTTTTGAGGACAGCAGCACTGTGGATCAGAAGGGCAACTTCTACTCCAGTGAACATTGGTCTTCAATGTCCAAAATGATTATCATGGTTTACGGCCCAACATAAGCAAAAACTCACAGCTAACATATATGGTGAACATTAGTGACAATGAACATAAAACCCAGGGAGGACATCAGTAATACGGAAAGGAAAAACAATAGAATGGGAAATATGTGTCCTGCATGAAGCAAGTATCTAAAACGTCTTTCCGTATTCGGTATCAGAGCTTAGAGGTGTCAAACTCTAAAGAAGTAGTGTCCTGCACCCTTTAGTTGTGTTTGTGCTATAACACACCTGAATCATATAATTAGGGCATAAGCAGGGCTCTGGAGCACTACGCTGCAGACTGAGGAGATGATTCAGCCATTTGATTCAGTTGTGATTGATTGGGGTTTTATCTAACAGTTGCAGGACATCAGGACACTTGAGTTTGACGCCACATGTCTCTATCAGTCAGAGCTCTGTGCAGAGTCCAAGCTCTCCAACAATGAAGGAAAGCACAGGAGGTTTAGATTTCTCATGGACACCATCCTTTGAGGTTTAGGGGGAAATGGAAGGATTTTCCCAGGGACACCTAAATTTTAATGAAGCGACTGAAAAGTGTCGCTGATGTCCAAATTTTCCTCTTAACCTCTATGACAAAGTCTCCAAATAAAGGAAGAGGATAAAGTAGATGAATGGTTACACAAATATATCCCAATCTTTCTATTTTTTATTTTTATTTTATTTTTTTTGCACATGTAATACCTGTATTGCATACATTTTGAGTAAAAAAAATACAGTCTCAGAAAATGTAATTACTTCTTCAAAATGATATGAGTTAGATAAGGAACGGTTTTATGTTCCCTGTTTTTACTATAGTTTAATGAAAAGCCTAGACTCACAATGATCTCTAGATTAACGTCTTAATTTTCATTAGAAGCAAACACGATGTAATATGATCATTTTATCTATAGCAATATTTTTTTGAAAAGCTTAATTACCTTCAAAGTATGAAAGCTACCAAGTTCTTCCATTATCAAAAGATTCTATAACACCATTTTTACTTCTTCAATCTAAGCATGATAGTGATGGTGACAGATTTTTTTCAAAGTAACAGACCACTCCTTTGCAGTCTAACAATGAAATATTGAGCCAATAAGATAACGAAGCACTTGGAATAAAATTGAATTTGATCTGTCGTGCAGTTGGTGTCACTGAATGTTTAACCTATTTGTATTTAGTGTAGATTCCTCTATCAATCCTACCTATCAGCATCATCGTCAGTCTGACTCACTTCCTCTTACGCACACCCAGACACACAAACCTTTTTTTCACTTCTAGTCTCATTCTTACACTTCATTTTTACCCCTCTACATCTCAAACATCTCTCAGACCCCTGTCTTCTGCTCTCCCCCCATCCCCCCTTTTTGCTGCTCCACCTCAGCATCAATACAGGACCCATCTGTTCCCATACATCATGCACTTCATTTCAGTTTATTAGCTGGGATAAATCATAAATATTTCATTATACATCACGGGCGGCTGTCGCCAGCACACCGACAATTTATCACCACTGCCCTCTCTGCCGGCTTGCCACGGCGGCTATAAGCTTTCCAGTCTATTAAACAAGATTGATACAGTGTGTAAATTTAGATATTGGGAATTTCTTCACAGACCACTGCTTCGCAGTGATATGCTTGGGTAAGGGGAGCGGGAGGATGGGAGAAGATGGGAGGAGCCGGTCGGGTATTAACACTACTATCGGTCTAGTTACAGTTGCTTCCATGCTTAAATGAGGGGTAAAAAAAACAAAAAAAAAACACAGAAGACTAATTTGGTTAAAGCTGTAGAACTGTCTAATAATATACAAATATATACAAGGAGATGATGTTTTTACATGTAAAGTTAAAAAAACCCAGTGTGTCCTGTGTGTAAGGGGTCCAACTTGCTTCAAAGGGAATAAAACTGCATCTATAAAGCAAAACAGAAAAACAAAATGGAGTGAAGGACTAAAACAGGACTCTTTGACCTTGTCTCTTTGAGGAGAGTGAAAAAAAAATAATGTTTGGAGAGACATACAAGTGGGAAAAGCATTTGGAGAAGGCAGACTGATAAAAGAGGAAAAAGAAGAGCGGGAAAGCGACTTTTAGGATCTGTTATTGGGATACTGGGACGTATACACATACATGCTGTATGTACACGCAACCACACACACACACACACACACACACACACACAATCACCACTTCAGGCATCACAGTCTCTGCCATTATGTGTTATGGCGTCTGAGGCTGATATGGCCGAATGGCTTTCTTAATTAAAACGATAAGAAGCCTAATTGCACTGGGCTTTCATCTCATTCTGAGGCATTAAAGAAAGCGAAGGCTCACAGTGAGGGGAAAATAAAGAAATAAAAACAGATCAAGAATTTAACTGAAGACGGAGGGCAAGGAAAACTTTGTGATGTCTTTCAGAGAGCAGAGGAATTACACCCGGTTGGCTTCTTGAGAAATGTCCTCAGTTACAGTTCGAGCGAAACAGCAGAAAATCACTGCTGAAATACTTCAAGTCATGATTTCTGTTTTTACCATCAAGAAAAATTATTTATATTTCTAAAGAAATGCTTTAACAGCTGGGGAATTCAACATCTCTAACAAAAACAGATGACCTTCATGCCGTTAATATTATAAAAAACTCTAAATTGACAGCAGTTCTGACATTCTTGAAATACAAACCAAAACAAACAAGAGTGAATAAAAGTTAGGATAAAGGAAGAGAAATTTGATTTGTTTTTCAAGGAGAGAATCAACCAGCTATGAAGAAAGCATCTCAAATAGAAAACCAACATTCATTATATTAGCTAAAAAGAAACAGCAAATTCAATTTTTGTGTTTAAATTAACACATTATCAAATTGAAAAACATTTAAAATAACCAGATAATCAATTACGGACAGCTTTTTTTCTGATAATCTCATCTATATTTGATTTATTTATTTCGCTTGCTGATTTTTTCCTGTATTTTTTATTAATGTTTTGATAAATCTAATGTTTTATAAACCCTTTTTTTTTTTTACCTTTTTTTGAAAGATTACATTTTGGAAACTTAATTCTTTCATTTACCCAAACAATGCAGTCTGCGATATTTTTGGCAAACCAAAGAACCCTCTGTGTGAATTGTCACCCTGGCAGGGATGTGTGGACAATAAACTACTGTTTTATTCCAGAGGGACAAATCTCACAACACAACATTTTGAAAAAAAAGAAAAAAAAAAGGACCTTGAATCAACTTAACTTTTACAAAAAACATAAAAAAGGAACCTTTCACAGAGTACCTAAGAAATTATAATTGTTAGTTTATTACAACATATTTACAGATGTAAATATGATGTGTCACTGAGGTCTCATAACTATTTCGATTCAGAAAAGA
>NW_015150468.1:1507817-1539593 GCF_000732505.1 Cyprinodon variegatus
CTTAGGTGAGAGTGAGTGGTTGTTTGTCTCTGTGTTGCCCTGCGATGGACTGGCGACCTGTCCAGGGTGTACCCTGCTGGAGATAGACACCAGCACCCTTTGGAACCTCGCTTGGAACAAGTGTGACAGAAAATGGATAGATGGATAAACAGCATAGATAACAGAGAGTTCTGTACCTTATTGCTGTTGGGAATTTATTGCTGTTTTTGAACTAAAATGTATTGATAGCTATTATTAGATAGGACTTTTGTGTTTTGCTTGTGTCACTTTTTAAATGTGCACTATAGAACGTTGCATTGGGCACATTGTGTTAAAAACATACCTCTGCATGTGCTCTGGGGTAACACAACAATGTATTTTTTCAGTATACGTGTACTAACAAGGTACAAATGTGTTCAAGCAGGTAATTTTGGTGTGAATATGTGCACCATTACATCCCTTATCACAACATCCATAGCCATTATTGCAATTGAAAAGATTCAAATCATGGGTTTGTATTTCAAGAATGACAGGACTGCTGTCAAAAATCTTGTTCTATCAAATGTCCTCAAAGAACAAAAAAGAAACATTTTTAAAAATAATCTGAACCAGAGTGAGAAATGCTATTTTGTGGATGTTTACTTCCAACCAATTTAATAAATAACACAGAGGCACAGAAAGAGCCCAAACAATAGAAATTTCTTTGTCAAAAGGAGTCTGGAAGAAAAGGGCAGAGGGTGGCATATGATAAAGGCCAAGATAACAAAAACATTTCAGCCTGTTGGCATTAGAGTAACTTCTTCTAGAGGCATCTACACAGGAGAGAGGCAACCAAAATACACAAAAACTGTTATTTTTAAGGTGTCAGTAGAATTGAAAGATCAATGTTTGTGCAGAAAAACACATAAGCACGTTTGTTTGCAGCCTTGAATTATCTAACACACGATTCTTTACATGTACGCATGAGTTACCTTCCTGTGCATGTTTTTTATTGAAGGAATAAGAAAAGATGTCCATGGTCACATTGAATCTAATTTCTCTTTGAATGACTATTTAAAAGACCACACATTTGATAAAAAATGTCAAATACATCAATGTTTTGTGTTGTTAGAGTCAGGGTCTTCGCTTAAGTTTGCACTCTAATTGGCTTTAATGTAAGGCCGATCTGTTGTAAACACTGTCAAAAAGCTGCTAATGAAACGATTAAAGAAAGGAAACAGACCAGGAATATTTAAATAGAATAGAGGCTCAAGGTTATTTTTAAAATAAAGCTATAAACTTCATAATGCCTCGATAATTTTTGTAACTAAGCTAGATAAATGACCAACTTCCTAAGTCTGTACCACACAGAAAGGTTTTTAATTCTTAAAATAACTCAGTTGGTAGAGTTTAAAGCAATTTGCACCTGCAACACAGTTAACTAGGGTTTATCCACATTTTCTAAGGTTTCTAGGGTTTCCTGACAATATATCCTGATATGAAGTTTTAAAAAAGTTAAGCCAAAATTATTTGCATGCTGGCAAATTTTAATTAATTTAGATTTAAATTTAGATTTAAAGTTAATTCTAATCTTAAGAGGTTTTCTCTGATAAAGCGCCGTTTGAGTTAGATCTTTTTCTGACTCACTCCCGTCTGCGTCTCGTTGCGTCTCGTTTTCTATCACGAACATAAAAAAAAAAGAAATTAATTTCTATTTAAATCAACCGAGTGTTTACTCTAAACAAGTCAGGGCTTTGCTGTATCTAGAAAGGCGTCCAAGTTAAGAATGTAATAGGCCAGAATTGTCATAAAAAAATATTTTAGCCATTACGTCTGAAACTACTGAAGTGATAATTTAAAGAGGCCAAACAAATATAAAAAAAGTCAAATTAAAGATTTTTTTTCTAGTTCTTTTATTATAAGAGTCTAACCAATGTCAAAAGTTTTATATGTTTTATTATGTTAGGACCGCTATTGCACCTGTGAAGTGCAATAAAAGCAGTGATGCTTCATTTATTTGTCTTGGATAATTATCATTAATGTTCAGCAGCCACACAGACTCAGAATAGGCAAGACAAGGCAAGGCAAAGTTTCTTGAATAGCACAATTCAGTACAAAGACAATGCAAAGTGCTTTACATTATTAAAATATAGGAAAATAAAAGAGAATCAAAGCAAGTAGAAAAAATAAAATAAAATAAAATAGAAAATGCAGAAAAAAAAAAATATAATAATAAGTAGTTAATACCCTACAGTACTTTGTTAAAAAGAGACCAAGCCAGGAGAGCCTGGTAGATGGTATTAGATCTACCACAAAAAGTCCTTAAAAACAAAACAAAATTATTGCAAAAACCTAAAGGGTAAAAAATACTTCATGCTATCAAACTATAAACTATAGGCTACAGTTGCATCTGTTTTTTGTCTCATCCAACCATCATGTCCTTCAGAAAATGTCTTATCTTTTAAGAGGGAGCTTTGCAATCTCCTTTGAGAGTAGAAAATATTTGGTGAGATTGCTGAAGGCCGTTTCCTCCCTCAATTAACTGCACAGAGCAACACCCAGACCTAAAGGTTACCAGCAGACCCTAAAGCAGCTAGCTTCTTGGAATTACCATTATGATGATGTTGCTAAAAGATGGGAGGGTTAGTTAACAGAAACAATAGCTACATTCACAGAAATCTTAATTCACAAGAAGTATAATGTCTGTTTGACTACGATAAAGGAAAAAAGTGGGAAAGCTGAGTGCTTCTTCAGCTACTGTATAAACTAAGCAGTCAGATGAGAGGTTAAACCATTTTACTCTTCTCAGATTGGAAACGTTCACAAAGAATGAATACGTTTTACATCTTTATGAAGAAACATTTAATGCACTCTGAGCCCTGCCTTCTTTTATTTTCATTTAGAGATTTAACAGTCCACTTAAAAAAAAAAAAAAACTTTTATACTTTCAGCCACAAGGCCAAAGCTTTGCCAGAAATGTTTTCAGAACACATTAAACGCACAGTTTTCAAGGTTTTACTGACTAAAAATGTTAGAACACAATGAATAAGAGTTTTTTTTTTTAAACTGGGTTCTTAGAATGTTTTAAGTTTGTATAGAGGAATAAATCCAAAGTCACTGCAGAGACCTGGGAGTGAATGTCAGAAGATTTTCAAGTTAAAATGCTGATTTTTTTTTTGTTGTTGCGATTTTCTACTGCTCTTACGTCCCCCTATGCAGATGGTAACTTTGGTCAACTTAAAAATGACCCCCCTTGAGCTTCACTATAGAAACCTGTAGTATTACAATGGATCACCTTTGAATGCATGGTGTTCAAGCAAGATTACAGTACATCAGTTTTAGTTGCAAGACTCCGAGTTGCATCATTGAATGGATGCTCTGGTTAAGTCCTGAGCGCAGTCTGCGGTTTTTGGAAAGAGAGCACTTATCAGAGCAAAGATGAAAGAGGTCTAAATGTGAGCTATGCCTTTTTCTCAAAGGGATCATAAACACTTTGCATATATGAATATTAATGTTCCACATTAAAGCCTGACGCCTAGATGGAGGAGTTAATGAGGATAAATAACAGACAACCAGGCAGTGAAATCTCAGCACTGACATTATTCATCATCCTTAACTTTTGTCACCGCTCCTTTTTTAGTAATTAATATCATACAAGAGAGCACTTTGCACTTGGATGAGTGATCTAATTTGTTTAATATAATGAAATTAAAGGAGCTCGAATTGCTTTATGTTAATGTTTCTGATGATACCCGCTGCTGGGGTTGTCTTCCCAGCGGCAGATAACAGACTGAACTTGAGGATTGATGCATGTCTCAGTTCTGCCATGTTCATCAAGGAAACTATTTAACTGCAGTTTGGATGCGCCGTCTCTGGACTTGATCACACAAACTTGATCTCACTTGGAAAAAGAAGTGACTGCTTGAGAAGAACAAATCTGTCAAGTTTCTTTTTCTTTAATCTCTTTGCTTTAGACCAGATAAATACAGAAAACAGGAAGAGGGTTTGAGCGTTTTGGAAAAGCTCCAGCTGCAGTTTACGATACTTATCCTCACTGATGTTTGCATGTTCTCCATGAGCATGCATGGGTTCTTTCCGGGTACTCCGGCTTCCTCCCAAAGTCCAAAAACATGACTGCTAGGTTAATTGGCTTCTCTAAATTCTTCTTAGGTGTGAGTGTGTGCAGGAATGGTTATTTGTCCTGTTTGTCTCTGTGTTGCCCTGCGATGGATTCCATCCTCACTGATCCTCATATGATTATATTCAACTAGATTTACCTGCAAACCGGGTTGATGGAGCACAGCATCATGTGTGGGCATCTCTGCAGTAAATGTTTAAGGGACGGCTGATATAAGTATTATGTTTGTGCAGGACTCAAAGACCACCGCGCGTTGCTTCGTTTAAGGCGTTTTTATTGAACTGCCGCACACAAAACACTTTACGGCATTGCCGTACCTAGATGCTGCAAACCTTAAAGTCACAGTAACTTGTCAGTTTCAGTGCATCGCTTCACACAGTCCAACCGGACAGATGAGAACGGTCAACCGCATGTTTCCGAACATAACAATAAGCAAAGTGTTGGTAGGGGTGTTGGGGGTTGGATGTTGAACAAATCTCCACAGGGAGCTCTGACATTGGAGTTAAGAGGACACAGGGTGACTCGGGGTGAAATATGACATTGGGAGAGTAGAGAAGAGTGAAGCCAGGGGAGAGGAGAGTACAGCTGGGAGCAACAGTGAAATGCACAAATGACTAGTGGTGGCTGCACCGGATATGAGGCACACTTCCATCGGTCTTTTTTGCAGAGAATGAACTGTGAAGACCTGGAGGTCACTGTTACAGCTGGGGTTACATTTCGCATCAATTATTTTTTTCTTTGTCCTTGCTATTACTGAAAACTGTACGCCGTGCTCAAGTATTTTAATGTAAATAATGCAAATGGAAAATAATGCTCCTTAATCTTGAAAACAGTGTTATTTTACACGTTCTACACTTTTCAAACTTCAAAATGTCAAGCTACGAGGCCTGCATCAACATTAAGCATGCACACAATTTTAGCTTGCTAGATAAATCTAAATATATTCTAGTTCTTGCTCTTACGGGATCCAGATGGCTCAGATTAATAGGTTTTGTTGAAATAAGCAATTAGGAGTGTGAAAGTGAGGTAAAGTGACAAAGATTAACCCTCTTGTTAACATTTCTGCCCTTGAGCCTGAGTCTCTCTTAGTTAATTAAATGAGACCTCAGATAAGGCCTGGCTAATAGTCAGCCCCTAAAGCTCAACTTCCTCCTCATTTCTTTCTCCCCCAACTAGTCATCTTAATTTATTACTGAAATATAAAACTTTCCACCAGCTCTGTTGGATTGGTTTGCTCCAGCTAAAGCCAAATTTAAAGCCCCATTCTTTTGTTGCTCTCCTCACCCTTGCTGCTCCAAATAAACTTGCGCACATTAAGCCAAATAACGAAAGCTTTCCACATCTCTCATCGACCGGTTCTTACGCCGTGGTCAGTAGATAGACACTAGACTGGAGCACAGAGACAGAGTTAAAAAATATGAAGGGGGGAGGGGGAGATCAATAGTCTCAGAGATGTTTGTGAAGATGAGTGGAAGGAGAGCACCCAGGTGACAGCTTCCCTATAGAGCTGCCAATCAGGCGCTCAGCACCTGCTGACTCTAAAAAAGACACTTCTGACCAGCTGAGAACTTATTGATCTCAAGTCCCACATTCCTTCCGCACCATTCTCCTGCCGTCTTGTTTACCCCGGCTTTTTATTCACCTTGTCAGCTGTACGCTCTTGTCAGACTTTATCTTTTTCTTTTTGCCAGCCATGGAGTACCGACATCCTCATCAATGAAGGATTTCAAGCCGTTTTTTTTCTTCCAGCTCAGAGAAACTCAGTTTAAGGTTCTGGCCTCAATAATAGAGGAGCTAAGTTTAAACTTTTTGTTTTTTTTATGAGGAAATAGTTACAGCAACCAGCTTTATCAACACTGACGCCACTTTTCATGGCACAACAACTTTTAATGTTAACTATGCCTGTTTTGTGGGTTTGTCTTGTTTTTAATAAATGTTATTGGTTTAAAGGACATTATTTTGGTAATTATTATGTTTAAGTTTATTTACAATTAAAGAGGTTATATAACGCAAAAGTGAGTTTACCTTGTTGTAGATGAATAACGATAGTTCAGTGGGTGAAATGGATGTAAAGGGAAGTTCAAACCCCATCGACACACTAGTTTAGCTGTTTAGCCTACAGTTGGGTTTATTTCTACAAGAATTACAAAGCAGGCAGTTTCTCTATTTAAAATCTGCCAGAACTGTCGTATCGGGCGTAAATGCAGTGTTACCGGCTGCACGGAGAAAGGGGAAATTTTTCAGTCTTCCCAAGGAGCTGAAGACTCGACA
The DNA here is from genome assembly GCF_000732505.1 of Cyprinodon variegatus. Lineage (NCBI taxonomy): Eukaryota > Metazoa > Chordata > Actinopteri > Cyprinodontiformes > Cyprinodontidae > Cyprinodon > Cyprinodon variegatus. The sequence continues at coordinate 1,514,185 of NW_015150468.1, forward strand.
GGCATGGATTATTGTTGTCCATCAGAAGATCCCTGCAAAATTTGATGCTCAGCTGTTCATTTGCTCTGAGCATTTTACCGAAAACAGCTTTCAAAATCTCGGACAGTTCAAAGCAGGATCTGCTAAACTTCTTTTACTGAGCACCTGGAGCACTCCAGGTCTGCACTGTAGTCCTGGACTGTAGTCTACAGCTGCACTTTAGTTGACCAAAATCCCGGATGATCTTGAAAATCCCCCCAGACATTTTTTTAGGTGTGAAAAGTAGGACATGTCCGGGAAACAGAGGACGTCTGGTCACCCAACAATAGCAACAATCTCGATGTTTCAGTGAGTCAGTGCTTGTTGCTATGATGCGTCTTTGCTCGGCAGCTTTGCTCATTGTAAACCAACCAATCAGCTCATCTAAATATATTCATAATCATACGATCAAAGGAAGAAAACCTGTCGTTTTATTCTAGAGCTTTTAACCAGGTTTGCATTAGGGCGCATAGAACAGCAAATATGCCATTTTCAGCCCAATCAATGTTACACACCCTATTCAGAGACCTTAAGGACCAGCACCAAATACCCAATATATCATTCTATGACCCCTTTAATCTGTAGTATACCGAACTCATGAGAGCAGAAATTACATTGCAATTATTTCTGCAATAATAACTATTAATCTGAAGATTCTGGTTTTGATTAATTGATTAATATCGGATGACCAAAGAAGATTTTACTGAGAATTTAAACCAAGTGAAGCTAAAACTGAGCCCTGTAAAGACTTTAGCATAGAGCACCTTAATGGACTAAAAGTATTTCATCTTTATTACAAGATGTCTGGATATTTTTTTTACCATTTTTGTATATTTACTGCTCTAAGTTGGTTGCACTGTCAGCTAACGGTATGTTTTAGAGTCTTTATACTCCAGATAAAGATTAATCGATTACTAAATCAGTTGACGATTATTTCCAAAATCGATTAATCATGATACATCAGATTAATTATTTCAGGTCTATTTGCATCAAATAAAAGTGATAAAATTTCATGAAAATATTTTTAGCAACACTGAGTATCTTTGTGAGTATGTAATGAGTGTTAATTAGTCTAGAAATGTTATTCTTTAAGCTTATTTTACTCTGTAGTGTATGTAATTCCCTGAAAAATATAAAACTCATTGTTTTAATGTTTTTCACAAATAGAAGCAAGGATTCATGAACCTTAAACTATGGATTAAAAAAAAAACCCTTTTAGGTTAAAGATCTCAAAATATCAGTTTCCAAACAGGACCTTCTTGAACATAGCTCGTATGTTAAAAACATTAGTTTTCGGATTTGATTTAACAGATTCAACTTGAGTTTATTGTCAAAATGGGTCCATTAGATTTAGATCACATAATATATAGCACATGCTGCTCAACATTATCTTCTTTATTATCAACATTTAACTCTTTTCTGTCTAGTAACATGAAATCCTGTAAAAGCAATGAGGGGTTCAGTTCGCCATTGAATATTTCATCATGATTAATACAGCGGGGTAGGCTCCTTGTGAAAACGCCCTTAACTTGACCACAAATAGCATCAGGTCATTACAATTCTAACTCTAAAAGTTCAGAAAATGACAAAAATTCAAATACCTACGTCTGTGCAATTATCCCTTCACAACTAATAGCCTTGCCATGGAGGGTAAGGAAGAAGAAAGAGACAGTAGGAGCTTTAAGAGCGTAAAAACAGATCCAGTGAATCTGTGTCAAGTTTGAAAGGTGGTGTAAAAAAGAGGTGTGAAGGTTAAAATAATGAAGGTAGAGAGATAAGAAAAGAAGCTGAGACAGTTCAGATCTCTAAGAGCTTTCTTTAAATAATCAAACACTGATGGACCATTCCTGTTATTTTAAGCTAAATCAGCTTAATCTTAAAAAGAAAAATCTGTTTTCACATTGTGCTTGACATATTTGTTACTTGTTTTTAGCTTAACCATATTCTCCTGCTTGTAAACAAGGACATAAAGTCACAGTCAAAGTCCAGCTCTAAACCTGATAATCTGCTGGAACCATTGAAAGTTGATTTTCCCAAAAGACTCCATCAAAACTGACAGAGTTTGAGGTATTTTGCAAAGTAGAAACCTTTAAAAAACAAAGTCTCTAAACAGGTACAGGAAAAACCTGAAAGACTAACTGGTTAGGTGGCAAAATGATATGAAAAAAGGTTTAATCAGTATAAATACTTCTACAAGGTACCATTGCCTTCCATGTGGATGTCTTTAAAAAAGGAATAATAAAGCTATTTCTGCACAACAAATATTCCTCTGTGTGTTAAAAGGTGTATGTTGCCCATAAAGGAACAGTCATTACTGCATATTAGGAGAGGCCATTTGAATTGAAGCCAAGGTGACGTTCAACAGCACAGGGGATCTGTATTTTACTTGATACAGCTTTGTTTTTTGACTTTTTTTATAGTGACTACATCTGTATTATTAACTGTGTTTTGTGTGCCTGTTTACTCCAGATTTGGGTTTTATATAACAGAAATTCTTTCTAAGTTAAGCTACTCGAGTTAAAGTTTTGAAAATGAGTGGAAGGATGTACTTTTTTTTCCCCTTTAATTGACAATTAATTTGACAGTTTCCCTTAAAAACCATAAAAGGAAAAATGTTTTTGTGTTAAATCTTGAATGTTTAAAGCCTCCCTCTACTTCCTAAAACCATGTGTGTGATGAAGCTGGCTTCAGGGAGCTGTAGGTGCCGGGCGGCTAAAGAAGATGTCGGATAGATTCCTACAGAGCGGCCCATGCAGTGTCTGTGGCGGTGCGGCTTGAGGGACAGGTCTGTGGGGAGCTGATTGCACTGCCTCTCATTATATGGCCGCTGGCTGTAATGGAGTGTGACAGCAACGTGCTGTGCTCTGGATCTCTGTCCTTCCAGCCTGCAAAGCCAATTAAACACACTTTTCCCTTCTCTCTCGACTGCCTGGCCCCGCTCTGCTCTCAATCACTCCATCCTTTCGTGCTGCCTTCCCACCACTAGCATCAGCACCTCAGTGCCGCCCTGTCTGACTCCACCCTCCGTCTTTCTGAAGTCCGCAGCAGCCACATCTCCAAGCTCAAAAAGAAAAAGTACTCATTCTGTAAGAACTCCACTTGCATCTGGCCTTTATGACCCCCCGCACACCTTATCCTTCCTGTGCCAAGTTAAAGCCTCTCTCTGAGTGGTTTTACAGTAAAATATAGTTCCTTTTTGGGGCTGAAGATGGAAGTGGTGGCCTGCAGGGATGAAAAGCCTCAGATGACAGCTTCTCACTGTGCTACCACACACACACTAGAAGAAGAAAAAAACACAGGACAGAGAGCTCTACTCGGTTCCTGAAGACCCAGAGCAGTCACAGCCACTTAGGAGGAAAAATTCCCTGCGGCGCCAAGAACACACATAAGGACACACATACTCCATTTATCACTCCCTCATAGTGCCCTAAAATGTGAGCACATAAACTCAGTGTGAGTGTTTACTATCTGAACGGCTCTGCTGGTTTTTACAGGTTTAAAATCAGGCCTGGAAAAGTCCAGCTTGGAACTTGAATAAAAACAAACCTCTGCATTTTGTCTTGCTCCAGTGGATTACTCTGACCGCCCAGATTATGCTAGCTGCAACTGTTAGACGAATGTCTAATTTCAGCTCATCCCTATTTCCAGAGTGTGAGTGAATAGGTATGTGGACATAATGGTAAAGGCATGCGGTTTTGGTTGGTACCTGTTTTGAACCAGCCGTCATCAGTAAAAGCCTCTCTGGTCTCCTGGGGTCTGTTCCAGTACTCCTTGAAAACAGACGGACCTCGAACCAGCAGCTCTCCTTCTTTACCCTCAAGACCTGGACGTACCTGATGGAAATTCAAAACAGAGAAAAAAAAAAAAATGGAATCCAAGAGTGGATAAAACAATCTTAATAATAATAATAATGTCTGAGCTGTCATACAGAGCTAGAAACTGATATCAACATTGGAGAGTCTTCAGACTAATAAGACTAATCCACTTTAGAGGTAGTTTCAAATAAGTAATTCTTTTTTTTTTCTAGCAGTGGCATTATTTTTAATATCAATCTTCAGTCCAGATGCGTGCTCCGGTTCCTGAATGCCTAGCCCACCAACAGCATGTACATTAACGGCTTTTACTAAGGGATTATAAAAATCACTAGCACTAAAAGGACAAAATATGCATTGATACTTTGGGATGATATTGTAATCCTTTTGTTTTTGGTTGGGAGCAAAAGTACAACTTCCATTAAGAAGTCTGCAGAGTAATATTTTCTTTTATATTTTAAAATCCTTTAAAAAACAGGTTTAGTAGAAACAAAGAAACTGCTCAATCAGATAAAAAAAACCTTTGTTGAGCAGGAAACCAAGCTTTTTGCATTTCTACTTTTAACCTCCTGTTGCTTTACTTCTATCTTCCTAAAGCTTTGAGGTGAACTAAGAGCTGCTAATAGTATATAATCAGTATACACATTTTTTTTAAACAAATCTATAGTTTTTTTGTTTGTTTTTTTGGTTTGATGTATGATGGTTTGAGAAGCGGAAATAAATAAAACAACTCTTAAATTAAGTGTATTTACTCTTAATTTTAGTAGGTAAATGAGATAGTTCGCCTATGGAATGAGTATTTTTACTCTTAAAATAAGATAATTAGATAATATGCACTTGAGATAAGATAATGCAATTGATTTTTGTTATTCATCCGGTTCCATTGGCAAAGTGTCTCACTTTCCTTCTCAGCTCAAGCAAAAATGTGCTTATTTCAAGAAAAAATGACTTTAGATTCAAATTTTTTGCAGTGTATTATGCACAAGAGTCAAATCAGATGTGAAGGCTTCGATGAATGAGAACAATATAGCTACAATTACATGAGCAAAATTTCGCCCCTCCAATCTAAACCTTGGTTTAATGGAAATTGAAAATCTCTGTTTACATGGACTCTAAATAAAATGATCTGCTCATGACGTGTGTATAAAATGTACCAAGCGTACGATCAGATTAAATCATTTAAGCATGGGCAGAACTGTCTAATTTTCCAGAAAAACTGTGGAAAAATGTTACCCTGACATTGCAAACATGTAAAGTGGAAATCTTTTTACTCCATTATCCGAATTAGAGTGTACATTGATGCCAATCAGAATGGAGATCGGTAAAAACCACCTCTCTTTCAGAATGACATTTCTCTGTAATAGGAACAAAGGGGATTACCATCTCAAGTCTGACATGTTAACATGAAACATTTTTCAATCAGTGTCCATGTAAACATAGCTTATGATGTTGCACTATTTCTTTCTTCCTCAGGGCAATTTGTTTGAGTCGAGTAGTATGTTACGTACACATATATAGACTAATCAGAGATGTTACACACTGAAAAAAATAGAACTCTAAATAAGACTTTTTTTCTTAAAATAAGTGCATTTTTCTCTGGAATTGAGGAGGTAAGTTATACACTTTACCAATGCTACAAGACAATTTACATTTAAAATAAGAAAAAAACGCTTGGATTGTTTTATTTCAAGTGCATATTATCTAATTATCTTTGGGGATGCACGATATAATCGGCCCCCTATCGGTATCGGCCTGTGTCGGCCTTAAAACTGAATATCGGACATCGGCCACCCCACTGATATTTAACCCGATATTTGATCAGCTTCTAAGTTTCTAAAGTCTAAAAAAAATACTACTTCTTCTTCTTCCTCAAAAACTTCTTATTTACAGACTTAAAAACTTCTAAAGACGAGGGAAAAAATATTGATACATTAAAATATCACAATATCTTCATATGCTGATATATTGCCATTTAAAAACACCATATCAATCTCTTTTACTAATGAAATATTGCTATATGTCATCGTTATGCTACGAAATCCCCCGAAAATTCACGAAATGTTGATATATTGACGCGGTATCAATCTATTTTACTAACAAAATCTCACAAGAATTAGTAAAATATCACGAGAGTTTGCAACAGAACGATGAAATTTCACGAGATTTCGAAAGTAAAATAGATCGATACCGCGTTTTTAAAAATCAATTTGATATCAGCATATGAAAATATATTTGAGTATATTATTTTTCAAAGTGTCAGAAATAGATAATAAAACTGTTATTTTCAATGACTACTTATTTTTGTCCAGCTTTAACATCGGTATCGGTTATCGGCTACATGAGTTTTAAAATATCGGCATCCTCAAATTAAAGGTAAATACACTTCATTTAAGAAATTTCTACTTATTTCTAGGTCGTTTTGCAGTGCAATCTGAAAAAAACACTACCTGTTACGTTTTTATAAATGCATGGGGAACAAAATAAAACTGCACAACTAAAACATTCTGTCAGGATATAATGAAGACTGAAGTTATTCTTCGTAAATAAATTGTTTTTCTAACATTAGAGAAACCTTGTTATGGAAAGAGTGGTATGTAAAGCCATTTATGTCGTATATGGGTTCTAATTTTAATCCTGTCTGTGGCTAAATTGCTTCGTTATATGGACTTATTGATTTACCCGAGTTTCTCTGTGATTCCCCTCAGCAATCGTGGTGTTGGTTGCGTTATTCATGACAATCCGAACCTCTACATCTGGAAGAGGCAGCCCTACAGCTCCTGTCAACATCAAGACAAAAGGCAGGCAAAAAAACAATAGGATTTATTGAAAGGTTTTTCTGGAAAAATATCTGAAACAAAACAAAATGGAGAACAAGTGACACTAAAGTGCAGACTGACAACCTTCAGTTAAGCATTTCTCACGTAGCAGGCAGTCTGTCGCTCCCAGATGGCATTAACCTCCATCCTCTGGGCATAACTGGTCACTAAAAGGTTTGCTGAGCTTGTAAAACTGGAAGCAATTCGTCTCAGTCAACACAAACCAGCTCCGTTTGACAGTAATGGGAATTTCTTGGCCATGCCTGACGTAGCTTTTTTCCCTCCTTTCTCTTTAACAACATCAAGAAAAGCTAAAATAATAGAACAGTTGGGACATTCGTCTTTGGTTGCACTTATTTTATTTATTTGTTTTTTGTCTGGAAAAGCAAGTATCTGACTGCACAGAACAATTTATTTCTCAGTCTTAACTACTGCTGAGTGACAGAGTTTTCACTAAAGCAATATGGTAAAAACAAATCTGATTTGACAAGGAAACAAACAAGGACTTTTTTATAAGAGTGTGCAAATGCATGAAATATTAGCTTCTTCAAGGTTTACTGAAATTGCATTTTCCATCCTTATGTGTTGCAAATGTGACCTTTAGAGTTAAGTAAGTATATTAAGTATTGCACCAGAAAGGTCTTTGAGGTGTTTCGCTGTGCGCCTGTGTAGTTTAAGTGTGTTCATGCTTGCCTTTAGGCCACAGCACCATTTCAGAGACAACGGCTCTCCAAATGAAGAGCAGGTCAGGTCCTGATTACAGAACGAGTTTCTCACTTCTTATCGATCCAATCAATTAAGGTCCTGAATGAGGGACTGGAGTTGAATGGATCAATATGAGAACCAACTGAGCACAAAAGTAACCAGACCACATCCCAATGGATCACCGGGGTCACTAATAAGTGTGAGTCATCAGGTCAGACTAGATGAGTCTCACGGTGATGTTGCTGCAAGCAGTTGTTGCTTAAAAAAAAATTTAGTCAAAAAAGCCTCAAAAGGTAAGTTTCGAATTACATCAGGTAATGGAAGTCAGTTTGTTCCTCTTGTGACAGATAGAAATAGTGCTGATATGTAAACACAGAAAAAAAATCCCACAAGCTCAGATAGAATGAAGCAAGTATCAGCATAGTTACATCTCTATACGAATGAATGAAAAGCTGAGTAAAAAACACACCTTCAGCTAAAATTACCAATGTTATCTAAAAGGGAAAACCATACCTTTAGATCTTAAATAAACTATGAACCAAACTTGATTGTTTCCAAGAGTTAATAACAGAATACTTTTGTTTTCTCTCTGAAAAACCTCTTCACTGTATGTGACAGAATCAGTGGTTAAACTATGCTTCATCTGAAGAGCTTTGCATTTCTTCTTCTAAAATGTCTTCTTTTCTTCTGTTTTGCTTTTGTTTTAACAAGAGCAGGTTCCTTATATTATCATAACGCTGGACGTTACACTCCTGCAGTGTAAAACCAGGTTTATAAAACATGTGAAGCAGTTATGCAAACCCCATGAACCTGAGGGCATCCTGAAGAGGGCATAAAACCGACACGGTGTGCCACCAAAAACCCACAATGTTCATCCTTCATCCCACACTCTCTTCTTTTGCACCTTCTCGTGGACCGTCCCCGACTGCCATGAGATGACACCAACTTCAGATGGTTTGGAGCAAAATATAGAAACCGAGGACAACATTTAAAAAAAAAATCTTATTTTTCCTACTATCTATCAAGCTTTTTATACTAATGCTATTCTTCAAGCGCAGTAGCTGTTGATTAATAGCTAGAAGTATTTTGTTTTCAGACATGCATTTTTTTTGTTACTGTCCTATTCAAATGTAACGCTAAATATAACATTTTGTTCACATTTCTTCACCTAATGCTGCTAATTGTGTAAATTTTAAAATAAAATCTTTATAGCTACCAGCCATTATAATGTTAATATCCAGCAATTTGATGGGAAATTGTCTGGAGCAGTGATTCCAAACAGGGGGTAGTCGTACCCCTAGTGGTTAGTGTGTGCATTGCAAGGGGTACATGAAAATATATTATTTCTCAGGTGATGAAATAAAATAGGGCTGGGATCTGTTCTACTTTGTGAAGATATACCTGAAAAATGACCAAAAAGTATGTTATTATGTTTGAGTTCACCTTCAGCTTTATGCAAACATATCCAAACCAAGCAGAGGAGAAGAGTGGATGTAGAGAGCAGCCTGGGATCAGCTGCTTTTTCCACACCTGACCTCATCAAAGCAGCTTAGGTGTCATGAATGATGAAAACAAAGTAAAACAAATGGAGTCAGTATGATTTTGTCCCCAACTCCTCAAGTTTAAATGTGATTATAGTGCAGTTACTCAGAGGAGCTCCAGTTTTATAAAGGCAGAGTTATAGAATGATTTTATTTTGCATTTATTTTGATTCCTTACTAATTTCCGGGCAACATATTTATGCTGTTTTTTTATTTGAGATGGAAAGAATACAATGCAATGAGTTAGATCAAGTTAAAAAGATTAAATAAAATAGGTTATATTTTATAATTAGTTACTTTACATTCCACTTTTGGACAATCAATACTTTTGGCTAAGAGGGTGACTCATGGTAAGACAAAATTAATGCGTCAAAGTGTCTAGAAACCAAAAGTAGGGCAAATAATAAATAAAAAAGATAAAAAGTGGCAGGAGAGTGAGATTAAACAAACAAAGAGTTGAAGATTTCTGTTTACATCCCAGTGAGGGAAATATAACCCAGAAAGCAGTACTATTGTTTACAAGCTTCAAAATGTTGCAAAAAATTAGGCTTGTTTGATGTTCTGAATATGTGAAAATGAACATATATATATTTATGTCAAAGTGTTATTTCTCATATTTCATATAAAGTAGAGTTTGTGGATAAAAGGAAAGAGTGCAGGTGTTTGGATGAGCTTCCGTTCACTCCTCCTGGAAGAGTGGTTCCTGTGGTTGCTATTGATCTGTTTTAACCTACTTAAAGATGAGACAGGACACTGACTGAAACAGGCACAGGCCCGTTCCTGCATACACATCAACACACACACAGCTGAGACAGAGAAACATCAATACAACCGCAGACTTCTTAAAGACATCCCTAATAATCACCTGAGAGGAATCAAACAGCCTGCTCAGTTTTTGCCAAACAACAAATAAACAAAACAAAACCGCAACAAAAGAGTAGACAGAGGATTACCCAATCCACTTGCAAGGTAATTAGCTTTACCGAAACAAGGGTGGTTGACTGGGGAAATGGTGAGGAAGGGGAGGAAGAGAGGATGACGGGTGGAGGCAGGAGGAGAGAAAACAAGTCTGACCTCATTTTTAGACCTGCCTTTTGTTTGCGTGAAAGAGGGAGATGAAGTTGGGATTGAGGGGGTTTCACCTGACATCACAACAGGGAAAACCACTTGTGATAAACAAAACACACACAGTAGAAATGTTCATGGTGGGATTCTTAAAATTTTTATGACATAAAAATAAATAGCAGAAAATGAACCATCTTCTATCTATGAACACATTGTACAACTGGTCAGCTGTGAGAAGATGTTTGAAGATGAAAAACTCCTTCAGGATTGATGTTTCTACAGCTAGAAAATTAAGGTTTTAAAGAGTGCAGCAGCTGCTTGACAGCAGTTATGGACGCAAATAAAAAAAATCACTCGTTCCACACTTTTACCACTACAGAAAGAACATATATTACACCACTAAAATGTGGCACTGCCATTATAAACACTTTTTTCCCTAGTATGATCTGACCAGGACTGTGGATGCAAAGGTGCAGAACATTTCTGGTGAAGTTGCCATAGAAACTTTCTTTGGGATTTTACAAACTACTTTAAATTGGAAACTTTTTTCAGAACCATATTAATCTATTAAACAAGAAACTGGGAGGATAAAAGAAAAAAAAAGAAAAAACTAGATAGGTTTTTGTTATAAATATAATAAAAAAAATTATTAAACTTTATTGATCTCACACATTGGAGAAATGTATCTCTGCATTTAATCCATCCCCTTGGGGAGCAGTGGGCTGCCATTGTGGAGCAATCAGGGGTTAAGGGTCTTGCTCAGAGACCCAGAGTGGCAGTCTGTGAACTCAGTAACTTAGAATTTGTAGCTCTATGAACTGACCACTAGGCCGCCACTCCCCTTTTTATAGCCATATTCATGTACAAAAATCCTATTACAACCATTGCAGCAACTTTCAATCCATTCATCCACTTCTGTTGGTTAGGCCCTTCTTTAGGAAAGCTAAACAGCCTTAGAGACCTTTTGCAGCAAAAAGAAACACAATTTCAGCAGCTAAAAAAGGAACGGTTGCTGTCACTATGCAGATTTGTTGCTAAAAGAGCCAATTCATCTGAACTTTGAACTGAAATGATCAGGCTCTACTTAACAACACCGCTCACTAATCACAGAAAATCTGTGTTTTCGGGGCAGTTGCAGTGCTGACATGTTACAGTAGGTGCTTCCTGGAGGGGGGCAAATAATCACTGTGATGGCCCCTCATTTCTTCTGGACATGTAAGGGCTTCTGCACAGGGACTAGATAAGCATTATTAAGACATGAGTGATGCAAGTGAAATACCACTTTGATCATGATTTTGAGGAAGAACAGAATATCTCTGCCCTTAAAACTAACTTGTGCACCTGGTAAACAAACACACAGTGTGTGTAGTGAGCACTGCTTCAATAATCAGGAAGAAAACATAATTGAGGGAGTTTAAAAACTCACCTTGATTTGTTTTTTTTTTCTTTATAATCTATAAATTCCTAATTTTTAAATTTCCAAGAACCCTGCATTAAATCTTCTGACCGTTTCAAGACAAACATGTCTTACCATCAATGAATATACAGAAAGTTCAACTTATTTATAGAAGCTTAGTGAAACACTTTAAATTCTTGTAAAAAATCGAAATAGTAAACAAACTGCTCTGCACCAAAGGCCACAAACTAGTATTTGTTAGTGGCTGCACAAGAAAGATTTGTTTAAAAATGTGTCATGTAGCCACCTGTCATATGCTGGGAGAATTTTACTGATTGAAATGAAAATGCGGATGCAGTCAAACCTGCATACCTGGGATTCGTGGACCCTTCAGAGGGTTGGAAAGCGCCATGCCGATCTCGGTCATGCCGTAGCGTTCCAACAGCGTGTGTCCTGTGATCTCCTCCCAGCGCTGCAGGGTGGGCAGAGGGAGAGCAGCTGAGCCTGAAACCATCAATCTGAAAGGAGAAACGGCACAAACAATCCAAATAAAGCTATTGATTTTTCTTGGAGAAAGATATATAAAAAGACTGCAGGACATGGAATAAAAAATAGTGTTAACTTTCATGAACAAAAGAATTAGACGGTTTGATAGATGCACTATAGGTTAATAAACAAATAGTCTGAGGTTCAGATGCTGGCAGGCATGTGTTGTACATGCAGCTGTAAAAACAATAGTGTTAATGGTTTCACCTCTAATCCCAGTCTGTAGCTACAGCAAGCATCTGTTGGGATGAAGGCTCATTGAGACAGTTTAAGGAACCCTTGATGTTAGAAAGAACCAATTAATGAAAACCTGATATTTTCACTATATACTAAAAAGAATTTGGCATAACTGTTAATATAAGAGAGAACAAACAAATAGTGATCATGCACTTTGGTTGCACTTTAGTATCCAATTAGATATAAGCGAGTCCCACAGGAAAATAAGCTGAGTCTCCCTGAAGTGAAAATGAAGTGAAGATTTCAGCAGCACATTCTTAGCAAAGATTGTTGCATTATTAATTAGTTTCTGAATTTAGTCCCCACTACGCCAAATTTCAGGCTGCTTTGCTGATTTTCTATAAGCCTATCAGCCCTTTGACTGACAGCTGGGCGCCTTACCCCAGGGATCTGTTCAGGGCATTTCAACACTAACGCTGGTTATGTGTGAAATCAGGCCAATACAACATTGCAAACAGTGTTTTTAAACACTGGGCTAATCAATAAAGCTTGGAACTCAACGCTAATTCTGACATTTTGAATTAAAAACACTTCCTGGATGGGAAGCAAAAAGTCTTCAAACTTGCAAACAAAGTCTAGTGGATTGTTTTTAAATTTATTTATTTTTTTATTACTCCTTATTTGCACATATTGATGAGAAAAGTGCTGTGAAAATGTGATGCCCGCTCCTCACTTGAGAAAGAGATACTAAATCTCAGTTAAATCTACCGGTACCTGGGTGTGCAAAATCAGAGGGCAGTGCATGCAACCTTTAGTTTTTGCAAGCCTTCATAATCATGCAGATCATACTTCATTGTTAAACTCCACAAATGCTATGAGTGGAGGATATGCAAATACAATACTTAAAAACTGCAAAGCAATTCCACAAACCCAGCAGTAATTGTCGGCACAGTTTTTGAGATTAGTTTTAGCACGTTCGAAAGCCCGGTGCAAACCCATAGGCAGTCATTGTGGCAACAAAGGAGATTAGTACAACGACAGAGGATGGAAAGATATTCTGTGAAAATGTAAACAATTGGTAGCGTTCACAGTAGTATACATGAATGCAGCTGAAGGCAATTCTATATGAAACTAAACCAAACCAAAGTTCCCCTCTCTAACTTGGGAAGGGAAGATATTCTATTTCCCACAATGTTCTATAAGCGCTTCTCAAGAAGCATATTTTTGTTTTATTTAGTTATTATGGGCCTACACTGTTTTGAAGTATAATGGATCAAGCCGCTGTCTGAGGAGTCGCTGGAGGTTAATCAAGCTGTTTAATCTAGACGAATCTGGCTGTAAAGCTGACAGAATGTTACCGATAAAGACAACCTCTCCAGGCTTAATGATACATTATGTTTTCTATTTATCCTTGATTAGTTTAATCTCTTTTTTACTTTTGCTTGTAGCACATTGAGATACTTGTCTAAAGCACACTATTAAAAAAAAAAATCATCATCGTTATTTGTGTTTTATTTCTTAAATACTAATCATGATCACCTGGAATCTTTGAAGATTAGGACCATAAACTTCATATCCAATATATATGCACTTTATACAAAAGGGCCGTGTCACTGATGTGACAGTACTGGATGTTAAACTAAATTAGCTTAATGTCTCTAAATGTGCACCTACATATTCATGCCAAAATTCAAAATTAAAGGCATTTTAATCCATTTTGGATGAGCCCCAAATAAGTACCTGATTCTCTCTTTGCAAACTGCCTTGACAAAATCCTTGACATGAGGCTGTGTGAAGTGCTGATCATAGTACTGGATCAGCTTGGAGTAAATAGTGGGCACGGCCATGAACACATTAACCACTGGAGCCTTGAAGCTCAGGAGCATCTCCCACACCTGGGGAACACAGAGAGGGAAAGAGTCAGGCTGAGATAAGGAGAACGCATTGCTGAAATGGGAGAAAAAAAAATGATAAGGAAAGGTTAAGAGAGAAGCAGTGACTGCAACAAAGGGAGCAATGAAAACTAAATTATAACATCCAGATTTATTCCATTAGTGCTACGGAAAAAACCCCCGACATCTTATCCTTTCATTTGATGTAAATGGCAGAGTAAAGTCTGTGGCAGCCTCATATTAAACCTGTCAACACAATGTCAGAAAAAGACAAAAAAAAGTCAAGCTTTGTAAAGGTCAGGAGGAAGGAAACAGCCAACTGCTGAAGGGCAGAGCAGCAACGATGACCAAACAAAGACCTGCCGTACCACGCTTCTTTGACTAATGGCTGATGTTAAGAATGGATGCATTTTACTAAAAAAAAGGCAATAAGTCAAAGCGTGCACTTTACATACCTGTCATATAAATATTGAGGAAAAGTCACATCAGAAGGAGCACAACAACGCTTCTTACAGGGTACCTATAGCTGAAACAGCAGCTCATTCACTGTATGGATTAGGTCAGGCCATTAATTGGATTAATAATACTACAACTATATCAGAAACATTAAGTAACTGCTGGAGTCATGGAGTATATGGAGTATAATTAGATTAGATACCTAGGCATTCAGTTGGCACCCCTCAACTTAATATACTTCTTATCCCTTGACTTCCAAATATATATATAATGTATCCACACACATTTGGACATGAATTTGCAATTATGGTTGTCAAGGAATTAATAACACCACTTTCACATTTTAATAAAAGAAACCACTAAGAATTGTAACAAGCGCAGGTATAACTGAGAGATTAGCGTGAGTGTGAATACGTAGATCAATTAGGCAAGAAGCCTAGTTAAGACAACGGCATACCTCTAATCTATAACTGCAGCTCTGCACCATAAACATCTTCATTAGCCGTTCATATTCAATATGCATCCAATAACCAGATAAAATAGCACATAAAGCATGGTAATATATCACTATTAGAGATGCTGGTTATTTATGAACAAATTGCTGGCGAAGATTCTCAGTCACCCAGGTCATAGTGATTCCAAAGAAGTAAAAAAAAAAACATCCACTGGACTTCAAACTTGGAAACAAAGTCCAGTGGATTGTTTTTTTTTTTTTTACTTTTTTGGAATTATAAACAAATTCCATCGTTCTGCCTCTGTGCAGTTAGTATCTCCATTTAGTATCAACCATTAAAGCCAGAAAATCTTTTAACAAAAGCAAATTTAAAATGCAGATTGTAGCTAGCCCCTTGTTAGAACCTGTCTTGGAAACCTTCCAACGATGGACGCTTAAGTTCGCATCTGCTTTGCATCATCCTTTATCCTCCATTAAACATCTGCGGTCATTTTAATGACTAAAAAGAAACAAAATGAGAGAATTATATAAATTATATATGTATGTTCAGAACAGCATGTTTTTAAATGTTTGATCAACTCTTTGTCATTTTTAAAGTGCATTTAAAGCAGTGTTCATTATCAAACAAAAGTGCTCTTGGGGGCCCCCTGCTGGTGTGTGGTCCTCGGTTCGGGTCCTAAAGCACCACTGCCCTGCATGTTTTAGACATCTCTCTGTTTCAGCACACCTGATTCAAATCATTTTTAAACTGCATAGACTCCTCAGCAGCCACCAAGTGCTGCAGATGGCCGATTCATTTAACCGAGGTGTGCGACACCAAAGGGGCCTCTAAAACATGCAGGGCAGTGGTACTTGAGGAACAGGATCGAGAACCACTGTGCTAGACCACATATTTAGCTGTTAAGCATTACTTTCACTTTTAAGGCTGTTAGTTACTTTAAAGCTGTCTGCAAAATTTCCATTACAACAATGAATGACTCCTGCACTAAAAATACATTTTAATTATGACATATATCCATTTTTCTAGAACACCCTGAACCTGTGTGAGGATGCATCAGAGTTGGACACCATGCAGTAGCTGAAGGGAACCAAAGAGCTTCTCTAAAGTTTATCTTCATTCATAAGAGGGGGGAAATTATTCTCTTTTACCCCTCTCCATTTTCACTTTACTTATCCTCCCTTCTTCTGTGCTCATTCTGTTTTAATTTCCCAAGTGCTTCATCTTCATTCCCTTTTCTCATCCCTGACCTCACACATTCCTCTCATCTTTCTCTCTCACCCCTACCTCCTCCTGCTATCTAACATTCACTTACCTTCTCTCTACATTTTGTAATTTCTTGCTCCATCGCCTCTGCAGTCTCTCCCATATACATCCACACCTGGATATGTACTCACAGAGAAAAATGCACCTTCTCCAGCTATCACTTCCACGTTCAGCAACACCACTTTTTCCATCAAGTTACCTCATTGATTCACCTTTTTATTATCTATAAAACTTCATCTGACTTTTCCTCATCTCTAAAAAATTAGCTATCACAAAAAAACAGAAGATATGCTGACAACATAATCAGAAGCCGATCTGGAAGCTAGAGAACATAAAGTAAACCTGGTTTTGAACAGAAAGAAGGATGATTAACTGAGCGTGCTCTGACCACTCTGGGATGTGTCTATCAAGTGCATTGAAGCGCTTCAACAAAGTTCACTCCGAAATGGAAGAGAAGGTAATTTATGTCTATCAAGGAGCTGGTCTCCACCTAGGGGACGAGATCTGCTGAGGACCCCCAGAGCTGCAGCCTGCATCCTAAACAACTTCTGTTTGCCGAAAGCTCAGCTTTGCCCTCAATGCTGGAGCCAGACTGGGTGTCAGTGTGCAGCAGCGCTGACAGCTGACCCGCTGTCCATAACTTCAGTTTCCTTATTCAATAACGACCTGCTACAACTTGGGGAAAAAAAATCCTTCAAATTTGCAGCTATCACCCTTAAGTGATATAGTTTTAATACACTGGTTTGGGTAAAGAATCCATTTCTGCAAGTGACATGTTTATATTTATTTAAAAATTATTTTAAAAGACTGTACTTACTGTTCACGTCCAGGTTGGAAGAATTTAACAAACTGATCAAATATAATATAACCAGCTATTCTAATTGTCTTTACTTGTCTAAAGCAGCAATCCTGAATAATGAAAGCTTTTAAGCTTTTATAATACTTATATAAACAGTGAGTTCTTTTTAAACTCACAAATTTTGTAGTGCTTTTAGTGACTCTATAGCTCATCAATCCTTTTCACAGAAACATTTACAAACATTTACCCATAAAAAAACGCCATTTTTTAAATTTATTTATTTCATTGTGTTTTTGCATCTATATGAAAAAAAAAACGAGAACTCAGAGAGTTATTTATGCATAAACTGGGTCAATTCTGCAATCCATTTAAAATCTGTCGGAGTTAAGTAGCCTGCATGTCTATCAACGAGCCAGCCACAAATTTGTACAGTAAGTGATTGATCCAACTGATTAATTAAAAAAAATAAAGAAATTACACAAATAATGTTATAAAATTAAAATCAGCAAATAAATTGTCTAAATTGTCATCCATCCATCCATCTTTAGCAATATTGATCCGCCGCACTCTAAAGCTTCAATAATTACTGCTATTACCTATACTGAGCATTTCTCAATGGCTGTATATAGAATAAATGTTCAAAGATAAGACCTTGAATTGGAACTATAGAAAAATAACCTAAGGTTTTCCAAGCTGAGTGCTCATCAGTCTCTCATCAAGGTCACTTTGGTAAAACATTGTTTTTAGGTAAAAAAAAAAAAAAATGCTCCTTCCCTTTGTCTTCTGGAATTTCTAACACTTCAGTATTTTTGCTTAACACCATAAAAGGTGATGCCTTTTACAGTGTGTTTGTTTTATTCCATTGCAAAATAACACAGAGCATATATATATATTTTTTTTAAATTAATGTTTCAAAGTAAAGTCGAATGAACGCAGTCGTGCACTCAGCTTTTAAGGTTAGTTTTCAAAGCTCTCAAAGGAAAAATGATTGTTCATGTTATCGAGCTGGAACCTGAAGAGTTTTTTCTGCAAAGAAAAACAACAAATAAACTGGTCCCTGGTGTAAAAGGCTGAATTTTGTACGATTGTTTCTATATCCCATTTATTTTTTTATATTATACTAAGTTCTTTACTTAAAGAGAAGCTTTCAAGTATCAACAAAGATGCACCTTTTTAAGCCACTCAACCCCCCCTCCACTCCCCACACTCACACTTCTACACACACACAGAGCTCACCCCCCTCTCAGGGCCAAACAAGCACTATCATCCTTCAATGTCATCTCATCGATTGATCTGCTGCTTAAGCCCCTGCCGTGAGTCGGCATTGGTCACATACAAAGCCACACAGGGCAATTCATCACTGAGCACCGAACGCTTAGTTTGACAGTCAGGAGGAGGAGAGCTTTATAAAAGGGGATGAGGGAGAAGAGATGAAGCAAGGACAAGTGAGGAAAGCAGAAAACCCGGAGAGGGAAAAGGACAGAAAGAGGACCTGATATGGAAACAGGATTGTTTAAATATCAAACCTTCTGAGGCTGGAATTCAGAAAGCATGACACAGGTGGCTCCCACCCAGAGGGGGCACAGCAGTTTGTTGACAATGCCATGAACATGGTGGAGTGGCAAGGTGTGGAGGATGATGTCGTCTTTAGTCCACGCCCACTCAGAAACCAAACACTGGACCTATAAGGTGGTAGAAACCCCCCCGCCAAAAAAACAAGGTGAGATCTGGTAATAAAAAAAAGATTTTGTGTGCTTCAATATCAAAAGTATCTGGAATGGCTGGTGGAAAAAACGAGTGGATTAAAATTATCTAATTTGCTGACAATGAAATCAAATTGCACAATATTTAAGAAAGTCTTTATCTCACAGCTTTTGATACAGAAAACTTCTGAGTCCCAACTAGGCCTGAAACCACTAATCAGATTAATCGATTATAGAAATAATCTTCAACTAATTTAGTGATCAATTAATCGTTAAATGGAGTATAGGAACTATTAAAACATGCCTTTAGCTGACAGAGCCACCCACTTAAAGCAGTAATTATATCAGGATTGTTCAAAAATATATGAACATTTTGCATTTAAGATTGAAAAACAACATTTTGGTCAGCCAATATGCTCAATTCCTCAGGTGGAAAAGTTTTAGTTTCACCAGGTTTGATATCGTAAAAAGTCCTCTTTAAGGAACCTTTGGCGATCCGCTTATGAATCCAATCATTGAAAAATAATCAACAGATAAATCAACTTGCAAAATAATTGTTAGTTGCAGCCCTAGTCCAGACCTTATTAGCTATCAAATAACAGAAAAAGTTAAAATCCAAAGAAAAGCATGAAGACCTATTTATAGAAGTACTTTTGATTACCAAAAAAAACTTCGATTTTGTGTAAAAAACAAGTAACAAATAAGTTTTGAAGACACATTTTTTACATCAGGAGTTTTCTCCATTACTTGGTAACAAATAGGATTAAAGAAAATTAATATTGTATCTCTACAACCCTTATTGGCATGTGTGCCAATGATACATACTACTTAGTGTAGTCAAAACCACAAAAAATATTTTATATTCTGTCATTCCCTGAAAGCAAATTACTGCCATCATTAAAGCTGCTCTGGACCAATTTACCAGCATGGAGTCACAACATGTTTAACTGTAATGGAAAGAGGAACAAAATTACAACCAAACATTTTCTTAAAGCAGCTGTCATAATTTAAAACAGTTTTTTTTTAATTGCTTCTAATATTTTTTTTAATCGTTCTTCCTAGGCTGAGCAGAACAACTGTTAGCACTTATCTTTCCTGAACAGTAGGGAGATAAAATACGATTTCAAATGAGAATAAGCATAGAAATCAGTTCAGAACTCCAGGACATAAAAGCCAATATGTTCAAGGTGAGGTAAACAATCAAAATTTCATTTATTCCTTCATTATCAAAAGCACAACCTTTTGATAATGAAAAACTCCCTGCCTTTCGTTGAAGGGAGGGGAGACGAGCGATGATTAGTCGCTGTGCACCTCTGCTATCTTTGGCAGCATCAGCAGTGCATGTGGAATGGAAAACTGAGCCGGCAAAAACATTTTTATCTTCTTGTTGAAAACGTGACATTTTTTCAGCAAAAACTGAAAAGAAATCCTGCAAAGACAGCTTCTGAGAAACAAAATTGTGTTTCTGGATTTTAAGTTACACAAAGAACTTATATTCACACCAAAGGCAAACGTTTTTCCACTTTAAAGGGTAAAACACAAAACATTTCCCAAAAACAATGATTGACATTTCATTATGAAAAGCCATTATCCACCAGAACATGGTCACAATGTCTTTTAGTGATTCAAGTTACATAAATGTAGGTTGTTTTTTTTTAAGTGGTCTACGTTTTATCACTGGGAGCCTTGTCGATAGCACACCCAGGAACACTAAACTTAATATTTCTTAATTCAAATCAATTTACCAACAGCACTTTCCAAGAATCCTGACAGTCTATTGGCCGTCCCTTCCAGGAAATCAATCGCTCGCTCATTCATCAGGTACAGTAAGAATCAGCTGGAGCTCTGCCTCGGTTCAGAGTGATTTCATTAACCAGGCGGCTGGACAATTAGGCTTCATTTGACTATAAATACTCAGAAAATTTCTCTCTTGACTTTGAACGGCATAAAGAAAAATCTTTTCATTGTTTCTAAATGTTTGTTTCATTCCATCATTGGAACATAAATATGTGTAGCTCTATTATATGTAAGCATTTTATGGTAGATTCTAAATAATGCAGCTTAAAACCTAAAGAAAACTGCAGGTTATTAGACTGAATTTGTCATTTTGTACACACCAAGTGTAGCAACAACAAAATTACGTTGCTTACAGCTTCCAACAGTGAGGTAAAAGGAAATTATTTCTTTCAACTTTACCGCTGACTTCGATGTTTGGATATATTTTAGAGGTATGTTAATATAGTAAAAAAAAAAAATTTACATATTAAAGACCATATGTAAAATTTATTAAAAATGATGCCAAGCAGTGAGATAAGTTTTGCGAAACTGAGTAACGTAAAGTCTAAAGGGCTCTATTTCTAATCCCCATTTTAAAAGTTACAAAAGTTCTTAATTCTTTAGAAAAACTAAAAATGAAAAGAAGAAAAACTGCTTATTTCCTTTTGGTTCATATAAAATGTCCATCTTAGAGTCATATCTTTCCCTAGGCTAATTTTCCAGTTCAGTTCAAGATCAGTTTACATAACAGTCTGGATTCAAACCATTTTGTTAACTAAATGGGATGAACTATTTTTTTTTTTTTTTTTGCCTTTATTGCCATTGAAACAATGTAAATTAATTCATTTGAATGAGAAAATTGTACATTTTACTGAAAGATATCTTAAAATAGCCTTTTTATTTTAACCTTTACGACTAAAACAGTTTGATGAGCAGACTGACACCTCAGTACATCAGCACCCATGCATCTATAAGCCTGTAGCCTATTTTTCCTGAATTAACTTCAGGTCGGAAGTTCCTGCGCCGTTTCTGAGAATGTGACATCAAGTAAGTCAATGTCAAATGGTCCAACCTTGCAAACAACTGAAGAGTTACAATCAAGTTTGATTTTGTGGATACCCAGAGGTGACCAGCATCCAGCTCAATTCAGACAGCAACGGCAACTCCCTACATACACATAAGGTTAAAAAATATATAAAATAAATTAAATTAAATAAAAAAAAAAAAAACTGGTCAAGTTCTGTGGTTACTATGGCTGGGTATTTTCGCAAAAGTCCTGAATCGATTCGATTTTGATTCATACAGTTCTAAATCGATTAATTTCGATTCTGTTTTTACAACAATGAAAGTGGTTCAACTGTGTTTCAAAATACTCATGTATTTCATTTTTTCCTGTCATATTAAACACAAAGTGCAAACTTGTGTTTAATATGACATTGATTAGGTCAATTTTTTTACCCAGCCCTAGCGGTTACAACACAGGTGGCAATATCATCAGAAAATGTTGTCATGCTTCTTTAAAATAAATGACACTTAAAGGAGCAATAAGCTAAATTTCTAACCACAGTTGGGGCATAATTGAGAATGTGACGGCCTCTTCCTCTAACGAAAAGGAAGAGGCGTTCAAAGTCATTCACTATGTTGCCATAGCAATGTGAATGACTGTAGCTCTGTGGCGCAGGTTGATAAGACATTACATTTTTGCCCCTTTCTTTAAGATACATTCCTAAAATCATAAAAAAAAAGGCTATTTTAAAGAGTAACTTTCTTTTTTGAAATAATGACATCTTTGTTTATTTTTCCCAACTTGGGACTTTCTGCAAACCAGCGGAACTTACATTTTAACGTTTTCTTTCCTCCCCCAATAGTCGCTGCTCAATCCCTGCGAGTCTGCACTTATGCAGACTCCCTCTTTAAAGTCTGAACGGTCCCCTCACCCTACGCACTACGTGGTTTGGGACGGCCCTTAATGAGTCGGACCCAGCTGGGGATGGGCAAACAGAGGGTTAATGCTTAGGGGAAGGGTTCTCTGACCCGAATCCTGACATGTCCCCCCCCGGAGAGACATGTCTAGTGAAGAAGTACGCAACTCATTTGACAAAAGATCATCCTCAAATGTGATTTAAATCCGCTGGATGTGCTTTCCACAATTTTGCTCCTACACTAAGCTGTTCTCTCTTGGCAGGGAGGGACTATTTGTAAAGACAGTGCCTCGGCTTGTAAATATACCGGTAAGACTGGAGAACAACACAGAGGAATGGTGTGTGACGTCATACCATATTCCATCTGAAAAGTTACCTTTGGTTCTTCACATCACTACTCTCTTTTCCCTATCTAAGCTACTCTATTGGTTACTGTTCCTTTAACACTCAGTATTGGAGTAGCTACACACCTTAAGATTATCTTAATCAAAGTTTGTGAGCTGTTGAACTGTTTTAGTTAGTAAACCAGGAAAAAAAACGTATAATTTCAAGGCTTTTTATGGCATTTAGGAAAACTTTCCTTTGGTCCTTCACATCACTACTTTTCTTTTTTTAAGCTAATTATTGGTTTCTGTTCCTTTCACACTTAGTATTGGAGTAGCTACACACCTTTAGATTATCTTCATCAAAGTTTGTGAGCTGTTGAACTGTTTTAGTTTGTAAACCAGAAAAAAACATATAATTTCAAGGGTTTTTATGGCATTTAATGGCAGTTTGAGAACCACAGGTGCAAGTTAAAACCCTGATGTCAGAGTGCCTGGAGCTTTTCTTTTGATTTCTTTTGAACCTTACATATGCATTTATCTAAGGGTTGTGTCTGCAACTTAAAAACCATCTACTTTATGTGGAAATATGATGCATTGAATAATTCTACATTAATAAATTAAACTATGATTTTATATTTACCTGAAATATTGTCTGGAATAATAGTTTTTGTGATGATTAAAAACATTTTAGTTCAGCAAACAAACAAACATTTCAGGAGAAACATCACACAATGTTATCAGGTTCATGGCACTTATCACTGTTTATACAAAATTAAAGTCACTGGTTACCATGGCTTGAATGCTGCTGTGTGTGTGTAGGACCCCTTTGGGGCGCCCTGTGGTACCGCTGGTGTAGATGATCATAGCCGGTCGACCTGCCCAGTCTGAGATGACATTCTCCTCCTCAACCGAAGGAGTAGCAACCTCAGCTAAAGTGTAAAGGTCAGGTGCAGGAGGAAGCGTCAGCAGAGGAAGCCCCAGCTTCTGTGCCAGTGGTTGGAGGGTTTCTCCATAAGGGTGTGCTGCTACAAGCAGTGATGTCTGGGAATCAGAGACGATGTACTCCAATTCTGAAAGAGGGTGTTTCCGGTAGAGTGGCACCGCCGTCCCACCGCTTATCCAAGATGCCCACTGTGCCACCACATAGGAAGCATCGTTTGCACACAGGAAGGATATTCTTCTTCCATCCAGATCCCCAAAACTGCAGTTTAAGGTTGTACTGATTCTACTTGCGAGTCCCAAGCTGCTGCAGTACAGCTGCTTGTAGCTGTGCCTCCCTGTGCTGTCTACAATTGCAAGCTTTTCTCCAAACCCAAGAGCTCTAGTGAACACAGGCCTCGGGTTTATCTTCCATGATGGAGCAGTAGTCTGTGTGCGAATGCTTCTTTGAACTGGCCATCCTAATGACCACCGTCCCGGAAATAATGGGTAAGCCTTTCTGGTCAGGCTTACTTTGGTGTGAAGAAAGGTTTCCTTTAGAGGATGTTTAGCAAAGGTAAACAGTACAGACATTTCTAAAACTTAGTTGCTCTCTACCCCCTGGAGTTTACATGTATGAGACAGCTCCATCCGCAGTCCGGACAATATAGCACTCATATTAAACAATAATCTGGGAGATGAAAAGAGAAAAATATTTTGATTAGTCTTATGAAGTAGAATTGAAAGCGTTATTCATTTATAAAGACTCCATAGTTAACAGTAAACAAAACAGATATACAAAAAGATTGTGCCTCTAGTATCTCATCTGTTTGAGTTAATAACCATGAACAACTTAGGGAAAGTAAGAAAGTACAAGTAAAAGTACAACAAAGACCAGAGCCACCTTCTGAGGAGGCTGAGATTCTTTGGAGTGTCCAGGCTGCTGCTTAAAACCTTGTATGACTCTGTGGTGGCATCAGCCCTCTTCTACGCTGTTGTCTGCTGGGCCCCTGGCAGCACAGAGTGGGACAGAAAGAGATTAAATAAGCTAGTGTGAAAGACAGTTTCTGTCCTAGGCTGCACTCAGCCTATTGAGCCGATGTGACAAGTGAATTTCTCCACTGTGAGAACAATAAAGTATATATATAAGTATTTCTCAACCATCACAAGCAATCATCTGGTAATTTATTCCCAGATAGACTCAGTTTGACCACATCCACACTGTGCTTGCTGGGATAAGGCAATGGAAAATCCACACATTAGACATTGACTTCCAAGATTTTGCGTTAAAATTTGAAACAGTGGCTAAGAAATAAGCAATTTTACTAGACATATGCACTTAACACTGGAATTTTTTGCGTTTCGTTAGAGCAGTGAGCTCTAAACTTAAGTTTCATTATTATGCCGTTACTTTTCAGCGTGACAGTGAGGAAACAGGGAAACATCAGCTGCTTTTGGTGCCATTACTACCGGGTGCTGACCATAATGCAGGTGCCACCAGCACGTTTCCTTTTATTTAAGTAAAAACGTAAACATTTATAGAGGGTGTGGTACGGAAATCTCAGTTGAGCAGAAAAAAAGAGTTTACAATCACGCGATGATATTAGAGCGTGAGTATGCCCACATAACCATTCAAAGATAGATTTTTCCTCGTTGTATTACTCCCAACTCACCTCAAAACAAAGTGAAGGACGGTGTAGCGCCGATAGTCTTCCGGTAGGAAACAAGGATAACGGAGTAGTTCCTATCCTATTCTTTCTTTCTTTCTTTCTTTCTTTCTTTCTTTCTTTCTTTCTTTCTTTCTTTCTTTCTTTCTTTCTTTC
>NW_015150468.1:1539603-1555880 GCF_000732505.1 Cyprinodon variegatus
AAAATTTAGAGAAGCCAATCAACCAAACAGTCATGTTTTTGGACTGTGGGAGGAAGCCGGAGTACCCGGAAAGAACCCACGCATGCACAGGGAGAACATGCAAGCTCCATAGAGAAAGACCCCAGGCCAGGATTCTTCCTTCCTTCCTTCCTTCCTTCCTTCCTTCCTTCCTTCCTTCCTTCCTTCCTTCCTTCCTTCCTTCTCGTAAAGATCAGCACCTATGCCCTGCTTAAAATGTCTATTTTCTTGTCTTTGCTGCATTGAAATGGTTATGAGACCTCAGTGAGACCTTCCTTCCTTCCTTGTAAAGTTATTACAAATAACCTTACAAATACGTAGTTTTTTTTTGGAACATTTTCCTTATGTGAATGTCGGAATGATTTTTGCATAGCAGTGCTTTTTTTTCATTCCTAGCAGTTTCTCCAACACGATTCCAAATGTAAACATTTGAATTTAAAGTTGAGCCTTGTCCTAAGGGCTTTGCTCAAAAAAAAAAAATTCTTTGTTTCTTCTTTTAGTTTATGGGTTTTCCTTTTTCTACTGTCAGGCCTCTGAAGATTAGATCAAAATTAGACTACAAGTTGAACACAAGTCACTGTAAGTCCTTGTCACATTCATTATACCTTACAGCTTGCCGCTGAGGTGTCCTTACTAGTTATGTTTTGTGTTATCTGGAAAATGGTGCCTTGGGAAGCATTACTTTAATTGATATTTTTCAAGTTTTTCAACAGAGGCTTAAAAACTGAAATTTAAGTTAAGTTTAACAAAAGCATATGTCACTACGTGTGCCAGGCTGTTGATGTCCTAGTAAGTATCCATAATGGCATTGGATAGTTGTATTGAGTCAAGAAGTGTCTAGAGAGACATAATATAGGAAATTAGTAATTTTGTGATAAAGAGATATGACACATAATCAGAATTAGACCAAATGGAGAAGAAGATTGTAATGAGTGTCACTCTTATTGTGATAAAATGTCGATACCGAAATTCATCCGTTCATAAGCAGTTGCAGTTTTGCCTTGAGCATAGTCTTCTAATAACATTCTATTTGGTGCCACCCTCTATAACTTTTATTACACGCCCATGGACTTTAAATCCTTACTAATTACAGATTTGCTAAAATGACTGGAGCTTTCATTCATTTTGTGGATGTTGGCAGACCCCACATCCTGCAGCTTCACTGGTGCTCCTCAGGACCAAGGATGTGAGTGAGGGGTGGCAGTGCAGCATATATGCCGCCACCACACACGCTGTGCTGCCTTTGGCCTTAGATCACATGCCAGTTCTTTCACTTAGCGTGCCAAGTAGCTTGGCTGGCTCCATCATCACAGTGCAAGTGGGCATGTTCAGCCGCCAGCTGGCAGTCGCGGACCTTCAGTAAGAGAATGGTACAGACATGGCACACGTTCAAAAACTTTTCTCTTCCCTCCCTAAACCCCCTACTCTGCAGACGAGGATGGCATGTTCCTAACGAAACTGGAGGCTTCGTTCGACAGAACCCCCCCCCTCCACTCATAGGAATAGTATCGTCAAAGACCACTCAACTCCCATTTTTATAGAAAAGCTGCAATTGCTACCCCTGCCTGGACCACTGTTGTTTCAGGAAAATTTTTACTAGTGGAGATTTGTCATAGTTCCTGGCCTCTTTTATGGATGCAGATGGCACTGCCACGGTTTGTTAGGATTCTCCCTAAATAATGAACAAATGTAATATTGGAGGAAACGAAGAAAGGTAAAGGCGACTCGAGTTTTTGGATTCGTTTTCTGGATGTTGGCCATGTCTTCGACTTAAACTACACTGCGTCTGGAATCTGAGTCAAAGAGAGATCTATATACAAATATTTGAAATATTCATAAGGATGACTGGAGTGTGCGACAAAGAGCGTCGCATTATATCTGTTTGATGAGAGAGAAAGGTAAGGTTTGCAAAAGGATCGGCAGCCATCATTACTGCATCGAAGACCTGGTGCCAGCGCCTCCTTTAGAAAATACCACCTTGAACAATATTGCTGTTGATGGGCAGGACGACCGCAAGCTGGCGCCAACTCTCAGCTTGGCATGGGATGGCATCTGAGAACAAAACACGAGAAAAAAACGGACCCCCACAGATCTACGAGAGCGGCTGAGAGGGTAACACAAACCGTGGGGAGTACCCAAGCATGTGTCAGGTTGGCATCAGTGTGAGAATGTCTTGGCAAGCTCTCAGCTCTCTCCCCTCCCACCTCGGCTCACACACACAAACACACTGTTGCCCTGCTTGGAACACATGGTACATCAGCAGCGGCATCTGGCCACGCTGACTCCTGGCAGCTGCGCTTCGTCTTCGCCAGTTGGGCGTTTTGGCACTGCCACTTCATCAACTACCTGTGGCTCCTCTTGGGTAAAAAAGGCGAGCGATGAATTATTCCAAAGCTGCAGCTGCAAACTTGACTTTCATCCAAGAGTTTCACTTTAAACATCTGAGCGCCTCAGCGCACATGTGCCGCTCAGATACTGATGTGTAGTTGACGACACGGTTTATGTTTGGCACATTGTGATGTAATGTCCTTCTGTGATGGTTTGGGTTCATTTTGATGTGAACGATCTGCCTTTTTGTGCCAAAGAAAGCCTTCAGCATCAGAAGCTTGCAAAACTGATTAACAGCAACTGAAGTAGTGCAAATAGGAAAAAGAAAGGACCAAATTTTGCAAGGGAATTTTATTTGAATCTAATTACTTTCAGACCATTTTTTATGTTTGTAATTTTATCACACAAAGAAAAACTGAGAGGACAAAGGCTTTAAGAGGCGAATGTATGGCAACCTTTAAACCTTGAAATAAGATGCTTAATTTCAAGCATGTGTAATGGTCTTTTTTTGTCAACCAATTGCAGTTTTCTAAATCTTTCCTTAATGATTTCTTTTCCACTACCCTTTTTTGTGAATTGCTCCCAAAGACTGCAGAAAGATGCCACCACTACCAGTTACTCTTTGGACTATAAATTCACTTTTAGGTGATTTTTTTTTTTACACATGGCTACATTCAAATAGAATAGTGCAAAGCTGCAAATCCTATTATTGAGATCTGCACAGTTTAGTTTACCAAGGAATAATTAGTTCTGATTGAAGTTATTGATATAATTTTATTGATTTGTTTATACAAGAAGAAATCGAAAAAAGGACAAATACAGAATAAGAAGCTTATATAACATATCTGTGGTTTCTCTATTTGTCATACTTGGTCGTCGGTATCATGAGAACTGCTGGATGCAAACTGATCTCACAAGCAAAATCTATATTTGCAGCCCTACATGAGTAGAAAAGCAGGCTGTTATAGCTAATCTATGAACTTTTTAACATTATCTGTCACTAATATTCTCGCCTGGATTTTTTTTTTCTGTGGGTGTTAGTCACATGATAGTTACCCAGGGGGATTTTTTCGCCCATCTGTGTCAGTCTGACCCATTTTAGCCCTCGGCCATGTCCAACTGTTCCATGTCCCAAACATATGTGGGGTGGCAGGGGGATAAGCGAACCATCGCCATACGGGACCTGCAGACACAGACTGCTGATATGAGACTGGACCCCGCCTTCCTGTGTGCGACCTTTCCAAAGGACCTTTTAAAATTAGCATAAAGTGCAGTAAATGTAATTATCTGTTAAAAAATAAATAATTCCTCTTTGCAGACTTTTTGTTTTGTTTAGATATTTTTATGTTTTTATTAAACTTTAAGGGCACTGTTCCCTTTGTGCCTCCTAGTCAACACCCACCCCAGACTCTTGACTTGGTGGTAAGACTGGGTTAGCTTTTTTTCTCCCCTGATTATAACTCACGCCAGTAAGGCAAGGATTGGCCATTCAGAGGATAAATTCAAGTATTTTCAAAGTTGTCCATGTTGGCAGACGAGATGGTTTCATTGCACAGAGCCTGGACCCACTGGGGACACAGGGGTGTGAGGCACATATGGGCAAACAGTCTGCTGATGAGCTGCTTACATGAGCCTCTCATCATGGCCTCAGAGAGTTGTCCCCACAAGAGGATTTGGAAGAACTGCGGATATGTGTGACATCTGAGCTGGAAGCATATCTTTTGCCTTTAGATTTTCTGTTAAGTAAAGCTATAAAATTGCCTTCTACTTGCTAAGATGACTGTTTTTATTAAATATAGTAAATAAACAGAGAAATGTTAAGCTTTATGGTAATTACGGATAAATAACTCATATCTAATTTTCTTGAACTATTCATTTTGAAAAGATAAAGAATCCTCCGGCATTTCACATGGCTTTCCGCTAATGCCTTATTGATTGTCTTCTTTCCGCTTTAACTTTAACATGTAAGGATGGAAACTATAGGTCTCGGTGGGCCTTCATGCAGCCCTTCCGCCTCCCTACATAAGTCATGTCAGGATCTCTAACTTGCTTTCTCAACATATTATTGTCAATATAAGATCTCATTCAAAAATACATTATATCAGCACTTATAGCAGCACAACTAAGTTAAAGCTGAAAATGTAACTTAAAATTTGATTTAGTTTTCAATCCTTCAAAATAATTTGTGCATACAAAAGCTTTAAGCAGGCTTTAAGCTGTGGCAAATTTTTTATTTGTTTTTGCAAAACCGTGCAATAACCTTGGCTTCTCCAGTGAACCTTCTCCAGGTTCTAGAAAGATGCTAATGTTTTATGCTCTAACCAATTGACAAGGGTTTTCCGACAGAAAGCAAGAAAATAATAAATTTTCTATGCATTTTATATTCCCTCTATGCATTTTTTTTTAACTTTATTCAGTCCCTGCCAGCCATCTGTCTTAGTCCATCTTTTACAAACATGCAGCACAGCCAGCCGCATACACATTGGCACACACACACACATACACCCTTGCTCACCCTTGGCCAATACACAAACGTTGAAAAACACACGTACTGCAAAGCTGCCAGGCTGCTTGGGTGGTGTGCTGTTCACTGGGAGACAGTGCCATATGCTGTCTAGCATCCCAGGGAGGGCAGAGCCTGCTGCTCCGCTGTTGTCCTAACTCTCAGGGATACCCAGTGCATTAAAGCACCTCCTTTACTGCTAGTCTGTAAACTTAACTTACTGTATCTATGGTATTCGCCTTTTGTTTTTGTTTTTATTACAAGGTTGCTAGCTTTAGAAAGCAAACAACCAGTCATAATATCCACTTGGATAAAGGTTAGCTGAGAGAAAACTCAGTGTCCTGACACATGATGCTAGAATTTAGTGCAAAAAGTAATTTTAGAGCTGTTTTGGTTCAAATTGTGATTCACACCAAAAACCCAACATGCTGAGTGAAACAATTACTGCAGTCTGTAAGTCAGTGACTGATTATTAAACGTCTTAATTTATAACTCAATGAGACTGTGTTGTTTTTGGCCTAAAAAGCAATATTATATATTGATATACGATGGTTTGAAATGGATATTACTCTGAATGTGACTTTTTATTGGAATAAACTGAAATATATGTGATTTAACTGCAGTAAACTCAAATTAACTCCTTTGTAAACTATACTAAGGTTACTTTACCTCAATATAGCAAACTCATTTAAAGTAACCTACATACAACCAACAACATATTTTACATAGTCTTAGATGGATATTTTAAGATCATTTGAAGTAGGGTTCAGGTAAATAGTTATCAGTGATTGGTAATGAAAGCTAGCAGAACAATCTGTGTTTAGTGAATTAAAGAAACACTAATATAGAGTCAATTTTAAAGTAAGCCAAGCAGTATCTGAATCATGGGCAACACTAAAAAGTCACTTTTTCTGTTGATTTATAAAGGCATCTAAAAATTCAAGATTTTTTATTTTATGGCTGGAATATGCTCTGAGCTCTGTTTCAGCATTTTTGAAATATGTATTACAAAAGCAAAGATGTCAAGCTATTGCAGGTTGCTGAACTGGGTGACGCAAAGTTTTGCAGTGAGAAAATCAAAAGCATTACATTATAGCATATATAACAGGTTTGAGTCTGAATATCTCTTCAATGAGATTTCTTCCAAAGTATACTTATGCTTTGCCTGATATGTACCACTGGTGTGATACCATCTATCCATAAGTATCCCACATAATGCCATGTTAAATCATCCAAAATATGCCTGTTAGGTGAATTACTTTCAAGTAAAATGTTGTAGTGATAAACCCAAAAACAATCAGATTCAGCTCTTAGTGCTTCTTGACATCTGTCTCTTCAGATAAATATTTCATATGTC
This sequence comes from Cyprinodon variegatus, assembly GCF_000732505.1. Taxonomy (NCBI): domain Eukaryota; kingdom Metazoa; phylum Chordata; class Actinopteri; order Cyprinodontiformes; family Cyprinodontidae; genus Cyprinodon; species Cyprinodon variegatus. The sequence goes on from NW_015150468.1 coordinate 1,545,810, forward strand.
TTTATTATGTCATACCATGAGTTCTTAGAAAGACCTTAACTTTTGTTCTGTTCTCTTTCAGACAATAGTTTAGAAAGAGTGCTGAGCACTGTAAAAAGTTTGTTTGGATATCTCTGGATGCCAGAGCAGATAGTTGTGTTGGTTAAAAAAAGGATGAAGGAGCAAGCGGGTTTTGGGAGTGTGTCTTTGCATTGACTTCAGGGGTAGAAGTCGTGTGTTCAGAATGTATCTTATCTGTGTGTTCATTACTACTTTGCATTTCAGGCAGAGAGCTTGGGTGCTCCACTAAATCGCAGGAAGGATTGTTAGACACGCGTGTTATTAATTTTTTCAGGGTCCCTGTGGCGTCTGTATGAATCTTAATGCTGCTGACTGGGCTGCAGCTCTATCGACTTTCTTTAAAATATGAAGAAGCTTTGCTGGAAGCGCCTGGGGTCATTAGCTGAAGAGTAGGCGCAAATCCCTCACCGAGGCTGCTCTGGCTTCGCCATGTTAAATGTGCTCTTAAAATATTCATAATCATACTCCTGCCTGCACTCACTAACACACATAGACAAGCTTGCACGCACACACAAATGCACGCAGACAATGCACCAGGGACATAAGAGGATCAATATTAAAATGTATTCCTGTTTTGGTGTGCGGTTAATTAGCTGCGGTCCCTTTAAACCGTGAAGTTTGAGAACAGATTAACAGTATCTTTTGTGCACAGGACGATATTTACTTTTGGCATGTATGAGATGCATTTTACAAGGAGTTGATTTAAAAAACAGAAATATTTATTATAATTAGTACTTGTGCATCTTTAATACATACAGATATATTGTTGATCAAAAGAGAACTGGTGGGTTATTTTTTTTTTTAGCCATAGTAACTTCTGCAGAATGCTCCAGTCATTTGCATATTTGAATGTTTATTTATCACTGTTAATTTGCATCATATTTGCATAACATATATGCAGACTGGGATAAATGAAATGCTGTACTCATGTATTTTACATTTAGCTAAACTGGCTTGTATCCTCGTATCCCGAGATATAAGTATTAATTGAATAATTGTAAGTGAATATATGTACACTTCAAAATTATTTTTCCTCTTGAAATAGATTTTTTAGTAGTTACTGGTTACATTATAATTTTATAGGTAAAAATGTTTTCCCAAATACAACAAATAAAAAAAAGTAAAGTAGTAAAGTACTACTATCCATATTTTTTAAAATACTGAGGACTTTATGCCTCAGATAAAGCTTTTTATTACCAAATTACTTTTTGCTCTTACTCAATCATAATCACATATTTACAAAACATTGCTCAACACCATAGTACCATGTAATGTTAGTTCAAATCAATAAGATTGTGTAAATTTCAGTGTATTGCTTATTATTTAGTCACTACATTAATCCTTTCCTAAATTGTAAGCTTACTTCTTAAAGGACAACTCAGCCTTTTCCAGATTATTTTCACCCACATCTAATGTTTGAAAAATGCACCTTATAGTTTACACTGGGGGTGGTCATGTAAGGAAAAAACTAAACAGAAATCTTGGCTAATAAATTCCTAACTTAAACTATATAGGCATGTATAAGATAGGGCGGCATTTACAACCTATAGAGGAAGATATAGTCACAAGTTGCCATTTTTTCTGGTTGATGTCACAAAATCATTGAAGCCAACTCCAACACTGATTCTAATACAGGTGCAGTACCTCTTTAAACCCACCGGGTCACCGGTGACCCGTTTTAAAGCGTTTACAACTAATAATTCTGAATTTATGAAAATTACACTGGTAAAATGTTTGGCAAAATAGACATGTTAGGCATCGTTGGAAAGCATAGATTCTCCACAATTCAACCACCAACTTTATTTTATGAGCGAGCACCAAAGCACAATTAAAGCAGATATAGCAGCATATCAAAATATAAACATGACAAAGCAGCCACAACAAACAAGCATGTCTTTATTACTGCTGTTCAGAAAATACCTATTATTTTCGAGCAGGGTTTATACAGGAATGAGTATTTCTAATTTAATGCTTTTAAATGCTCTTTTGATGCTCTTAGAAATCATTTTAATACAATCAACAAGAAACCATGACTCTCATCTCAAAATCCATAATCTTTACCGTCGACAGGCTGCAGCCATGTCCAGAATTCCTGGATTTCCAGCCACCTTCGTTGAAATTAACATTTTTCAATTCTCTAGCTTTTTTCTCTGCCTTAAGCTTCTTTTCTGAACATACGGCTTTATGATCAACTCGAAGCAGTTCCGCGAAAATATATTGCGATATATCTGACGAAATCGGTTTTATAAACTTTTTTTTTTTCAATAAAGCATTATAAATGTCACAATAATCACATTTAATGAATTTTAAGGCCAATTCAGGCCTTAGTTAAAAAAATAAATAATAATTTAATGAATTTTAATGATTTTTAATATCCCTCGGAAACCCTGTCGAGAATAAAAAGAACAATGTTCATGTTTGAACTGATGCAGCTTGGGCTGTGTTTTACTCACTTAATTTATAATGTATCACACATGTAATTTGGGCTTACAGTTCCTACGTTATTTGCTTTTCAATTTGGGTATGCAAAATAGGCGAGAATTTCCCAAGTCAGGTGGGGAGGGCACCAAAAAGACAACAAATGTGCAGTAAATTGTCAAAATAATGCCTGGGAAATGTCAACAGCACTATATAACATTGATTTAGGGGGGAGCTTTCATGTATTATATTTTGCTAAAGTATTCAAGGTCCTTGAAGAGTTTCGTGTACTATCACAGTATGACTATAGACCTTACCATATTTTATTAAAGTTCTGTGCAAAAGAACAAGAAAACTAGAGTATAACGGTGAAGAGGCAGACTAATGATCCAAGTTTTCAGATACATTTCCTAACAAAAAAAAGTAGAAAGTGTGGCACTCATTTGTTTCCTTTTAGATACTCCTGAATACAATTAAAACAAATACAGTTGTTTTGTAAAAGACTTATTAGTAAAGAGTATTAGTAAACAAATATCATCATGAAGATTAAAGAAGACACAGGGGATTTATTTTCTACAGAACGTAAACTCAGGTTTTGTTTTCTTAAGCTTTGAAAATCTCCCTGATAATTAACCAACCTTATTTAAGATTTGACTGTCTGCCAGCTTATGAAGACCTGTCTGTACCCCCAACGACAGGGTGAGCTATGATTATTCAGGAAAGAAGCTAGAAAGGCCCTGCTAACACAGGAACAGAAGGAACAGCACAGATTCACAGCTCAGATGGTAGAATCTCTGACATCTCTAGGACAGTTAGGTTTAGTCCGTCCATCCATCCATCCATCCATCCATCCATCCATCCATCCATCCATCCATCCATCCATCCATCCATCCATCCATCCATCCATCCATCCATCNGAATTAGAATTTGAAGCTTTTGTTTGCCAAAATATTGGTTAACAGAAATTAATGCTTAAAATGAATCATTATGTGTTATCACCCTGTGTGATCTATGAGTTTCCATCCGTCCGTCCATCCATCCATCCATCCATCCATCCATCCATCCATCCATCCATCCATCCATCCATCCATCCATCCATCCATCCATCCATCCATCACGGTGGGGCTCTCCCGCAGTCTATGTTTGAGGTGGGGTACACCCTAGACAGGTCGCCATTCCATCACAATTAGGAAAAAAAATATGAGTTAATCAGTTGAATGTGTGTTAAAATGGATTTTGTTCTGTGTGTTATTTTAAAACTATAAATCGTCCGGCTTGCACTTTACACTTTAAAGCTACAGTGCGTCATTTTCAACAACTTCTAATGATCTGACTGCAGCTACATGAACCGCCTGCCCCCAACGCTTCTCCCCCTCCAACAATACGGAGGCCGTCATGGCTTCCGTAACATCCGCATCACCTTTCTTGTTAAGTGATGATAAGGTTCATTTACATTAAAGATGGACAGATTAGGATTTTGGGAACTGATGAAAATCAGTATCTTCTGATCACCCATTAGAGCATCAAATCCATCAATTCTTCAATAATGTTTTCCCATATACATTAAATCTGTATTATTATATCTAGAAATTAAGAGATGAGTAAGTATCATGAATTGACCACTGTTTTAATGCAGTGTGTCCTGCATTGTTCAGTGGTGACAAGCTTTTTGTAGTCAAAATATAAGATAGAGACAATTTTTTTTCCAAAGAGTTGAGTGGGAAATGCTCTTAAGAGGTTTGTGTGTGGCTTTTAAAAAGTTGTTTTAATTTAACCTTATATGGACTATTCCTCTTCCTACCTCCAGTGCGGACATTAACCAGTACTCTTAAGCCTGGTCCGAGCCCGGTAACCAAGATAACTGTTGAGAGTAAATGGAATGCAACTGAATTGACCATGCCAGGCACAACCGAACCGCACTAAATCTAGTACTAGTTGAAGAGTAGGGCTCAGCATGGTTCAGTTGTTGCTCAGTACTCTGATAAAAAAGGGTGCATGAGCAGACGGCATAATCTCGTATTTACTTTCAGAAGACTCATTTCATGGGTTTTTCCGGCGTGTCCAGCTTTGTAATTTAAAGAACTCTTCACCTGTTCAGGAACTTCTTTTCAGCCTATTAAGAATAAATGGCATCAGAAGAGCATTGTGGGAACTGGGATGATGCCGAGACTGAGGCTTTCATTGACATTTGGGCAGATGACACAATCAAGGTACATATGTTCCTGAATGTTTTGGTCTCCAACATTTTTCTTTTAGTGATTCCCGTCTTGAGAGCGATAGTATCGTGGACCACCGATAAGAGGGGAGGAACCGTGTTTGCGTGATGTGTAAATGGTTGTGAGAACCAAGCTTGGTTTACTGACCCAACTGCAATGCATTGTTGCTTTGATCTTCTGCAGTTAGCTTCAACGGGCTAGCCCGCATCATTTGTCGCATCCCAGCTCCTTCAGTTCTCTGTTTGCCTGCTAGGTTTCTCTGATCCACCACTGTGCTCCTTGTGAGCTACCGCTGTGGTTTCTTAGCACCAGAGGGAGGCACAGCTGGCTGCTTCTGCTCGGTGATGGAGCTCTCTTGCAGCTCTCTTATGGGGCCCGTGTTCTAGCACTGCCACTGTTGTTCACCTTACCTCTCTGGCCCAGCTGATTTGTCCCTCTCTTTTTGGCACTCTGACCAAAACAAACATTAAACTGATGACAGGACAAAGTACTTTACATAGGTACTTTTATGAATAGTACTTTACTAATCTGTGTAGGATATAGATTTTATATTGATGCATTTCGGAAGAGTGACGTCATGACGATTCTACCTTATGACCACCATATTGAGTACTAAATGCTTAGACTAGATAAGGCGCTTCCCCTCTGACCAAAATGAATGATTATCATTTAAAAATCTTATTGACCCCACAGAGAAAAGTCATTGTTACTGGATGCAATCCATGCAAAGTCCCTGCAGACTTTTGAACACCTTTCTCCAACTGACAGGTGTCCAGATTTTTCCTTTACCGACTGATAAATACATCTGATACTAACCTGTCCTCATATACAGGAGAAAGTCTGAAAGCTTTTAAAAGCACAGATGCACACCGGTATTTCACAGCTGGTTGGGCTATTGATAGTTTCCAAAAAACAAGAAAAAGTTCATGTGTAAAATGAAGGTAAGCTGCCTTATGATGATCTTTATGCTTACTTTATGTAAACAACTAAACACGACTTTATTGTCTGTAGCAAAATCTTCAGATCTTAACATAAAATGCACCTCTTTCATAAAGTCTATTTTGTGTAATCTAATCATTAAATTTTCTGGAGGAAAAAACTGTAGAATACATTGAATCCAGGGCAAATCCTTAGGCAACAGCTTAAACTAGCTCTCCTGTTTTCAAACTCACCTGATGCACAGATGGCTAAAGCAACTTTTAACTAAAGCAACCTTTAAGAGACACAAGGATTTAAAAATATTGAGATTTATATCCTATTGACTAACTTAGGTATGCAGGCAGTTCCTTACTAACCTCCATCTAAAGTGCTGAGAAAGCTTTAAAAATACCCTTTTCAATTTTGTTTCAGTGTATATTGAATTATCCGTGTTCAGTGAAGAATTATCCAGTTGAGAATAAAGAAGGTAAACAAGAGATATAAAAATACCACCCAGAGTTGTTAAATAATACACAAAAATGGGTAGTTAGTAACAAATCATTAGCTGTAAATTAGATGCCAACTTCAGGACCATCAGCCATGGGTTGCACAGAATTAGATAATCCTACAGCATTTTTTGAATTTTGTTTCTTCCTATTAGGGCCTCATAAGATTTTCTACAAGTTTTAAAAAACCGCACGACCCATAACAAATAACACCACTGGTAAAACAATTTGTTCTTAAATATTTTGAGATGTTTTATTTTTCACATCTCCCCTACTAGTCTCCTGAATGTGCATGGTGTCATGATGGAGTCCCTGTTTGCCAGTTGTTATAAAGGTAAATATGGGCAAGTTTATGCAAGTAGTGACATCTAATGACTACATGTGATATTTCAGTGTTATAAACATCATTATTACTTTCGCTCTCTTAAATACCATGCTCTGTTTTCTTTTCCCATTTCACAGATGGGAAATGTACCTCTCTTTCACCTTACATTAACACCCCAATAAATTACAAAGTTGTAGATTGATAATAATATGTTTCTAGACATAAAGAGAAAAGCAAAAAGCAAGTAAAAAAAACATTTAATTACACTGATTAGAAAAATAAACTGTTAGCAACCTCTGATTTTGTTAATCAGCACCAGAAAATTAGGAGCTACAGTACACTTCCTTCACAATAAGCTAAATGAAAAGAGGGCCGTAATTATTTGTACAACAGCCAGATCTTATCTAAAATATGCATTAGCTGAACATGATCTGTTTGGCAAAGGCTATTTTTACCCACTATGTACTTTGAACAAGGGTTAAGTTACAGCTGCTCAAAGGACTCCAACATGTCTGGGACAGGTGCAGTGATGGAGACCGGGCCAAAACAATCATGTTTGCTTCAGAACGAGGACAGCTTGCCTAATAGATGCCTGCTTGTGTGGCACATGGTAGGACAATAGATCAGGTTTGTCAGATCTAGAGGGGGTGATGATTATGCATCAGTCAAAGTCAATGAGATCAGTCTTAAAAGAGTAGAAACCTTTGGTAATAATATCCTAAAGTTTTGAAGATATTCTTCAAAGAACAATATTAAAGAGAGACTGAAGTACAGATCATTGCTAAATATAAAAAGCTTATTTTTATATCAGGCTCATGTCAAAAAACCTAAAATATCAGAACCTCCTGCTGAAAAGGTTTGATCTCACTTTCCCCACCTAAGCAATTAGAGTTTGATACTTCTGTTGGATAAGATCCTAATTATTGAATAAAGTTGGATAATGCTTTTAGAGTTTGAATACTGTATTCACAATCATGCTCATTTTTCAGCTCTAATAATTATGGCATGGGTTTCCATGTTTTTTTTAAAACATGTCTGAGAATCAATTTTCTACATTTCTAATCCTCACCCAAGCCAGGCTGCAGGAAGTATAGCTGTGGTAGCAGGAGCTTTAAAACTCAGATATTCCTTATACTGAATTTATTACCTGATGTCACAATAGGACTGCTTCACTGGTTAGACCGTTGCTCAGCACTTTTGTGGCATTAAACCATGTGCTTTTAAATTTGCTTTTATCATTTGAAAAATAAGTTTGAGTGTAATGTTGTCTACACTTAACATGGAGAAAATTTCAATGCTGTTGTTTCCACTCATAAAGATTACTGTAACTTCCTTTCCGTTTCTTGTTACAACTCCGGTTGTCAATTGCTTCCAGTTGGTACAAAATGCTGCAACAAGAATTTTAACAAAAACTAACAGAAGGACACAGTCTATTAATTTTAGAGCTCCTTTTAATGAGCTGACCCCTAAATTAACTCCTTGTTTTACGTTTTGATCTTGATCTTAAGAACCTCCTGATTCTCCCTAAGACTGGGTTTAAAACTGTCCATTCAGGATACAGCCCCTAAGCTGTGGGACTTCCTGCTGCTGTATCTCTGTGAGACCTATTCTATGAATACCTTTAGCTTAAGATATTTAAACAAGTTAAATGTTCTGCTTATTGTTTGTATTGGCTGTTTTTAATTCTTTTTTTTATATTAAGCCCATATTTATATGTATTTTGCACTTATTAAAACACAATTCAACCACCAACTTCACAGCCAACTTTTTTGGGTTGGTTCATAAACAATTGATACACTTTATCTATGAAAGGATAAGAAATATGTTATTTCTTTTCTGTGCATGGTAAAATCCTTCTTAATTCAGAAAGGTATAGGGCAAAATACAGAGTACTCATACTATATCCATCATTTCATATGGTTTTCACTTATAACAGGAAACCATAGAACAATTACCTTAGCTTTGCAAGAACAAGAATCAAGATTTTTGAGTTTTTCATTCAGACCCTCATTAGTTAAGAAATGTAAATATTTATGCAAGTCTCTAAAAACCAGATCATGTGTGCTTAAACTGGAGAAAAGTTTATGTTTATTTAAACAGAGCCATTATACACCTGTTTCCGGCAGCTGTTTACTCCGGATTGGTGTTTTGTTGTATGCTGTTGCTATTAGCAGAAATAAATAACATAAAACTGATATTGATTTTTTAATCATGACACTTCTTAGTGGAAAAAGTTGTACTTTTTTCTCTCTTTTCATTGCATCCTTGATTGACGCTGCAGTTAACATTTGATTCAGGAGTATTTGTTCTACCAAACATTTAAGCAAAGGACATAAGAGGACTTAATAGGTTTTCTTATGGGAGGAACATTTAACTTTCTCTTAGGAAGGGCTTAATCAAAGTATTACTCATGATACCACCCTTTCAGGTTACATATTGATCTACATGCAGCTTAATGTTGGTCTTTAAAACTACATTGTGGTTAGACAAGCCAGTAGGAAAACTACTTACTGCAGCCCACTCTTATAACTGATTCAATCCATTAAGTGAGTATTGAAATTGTGGTCACTCTCCACAATGCCTGGTCATTATATATGGCTACAAATTCAATTATTCACAGTGCAATTCAGTTATAAGAGGCATGTAAAAAAAACAGATGAAGATTAATGTTTTCCTCAGCTCACAATGCATTGCATCCATACATTAAAATCAAATTGGGAACCATGACATGAGGCTATTGTTATAGATTTCTAATAATAGTAAAATAACAATGTGTGTTTCTGTGTGTGTGTGTGTGTGTGTGTGTGTGTGTGTGTGTGTGTGTGTTAAAAAGATTTGAGAGTGTGTGTGTTCTTGAGAAAGTGGTCGCTGTGTGACTAGACCCCCCATCAATTTTTCTAAAGGACTGTGTAATCAGAAATTTTACGCTTTGATGTTTTGTAGGTGTACCGCCTGATTCATCCTCCTGTCTTGTTTAGTGGACCTTGTTTAAAAAGCAATAATCTGATGGTCTTTGTGAGGCCGTGGCAGCTCCCATGCTGTGGAGAGGTCACTAGATGTCAATTAGCAAAAATGGAAAGATAACAAAGTAAAAAGGAAAGAAAACCATACAGAGTCACTGGAAAGCATCTGACATATTAATGCATCTGTGTACGTGCAATACATTTATTTTTTGCTTTGTTACGCTGCTGTCAGAGGGCAGTTTTTGTTGACCTGAACAGCCATAAATGGGTGATAGCGTGGTGGCAGCATGTTCCACACTAACTCTGTCTGGCCTCAGGGGTCACAACCAAAGTGACCTTTTAACCTTTATGCAGGTCTTCCATTGTCCACTTTCTTTATGGTCCATTTGCAGGTCCCTACCCCTCCTTTGTCCGGACTAATTCACAACACGGGGACGAAATCGGAGAAATATGGCTGGACATAACGTTTCAGTTACTGACATGACAAGAGGAGGAGATATTAAAGGCCAAAGCAAAAATAAAAAATAAGAAAATAAAGCAATTTAATAATTCAAGTAGGAATCAAGAGACAGACCTACTTAGGTCAGGAACAACTGGACGGATAGATAAAATTAAGTTAGTAATCATTCAGATTAGATAGATAGATAGATAGATAGATAGATAGA
>NW_015150468.1:1556260-1577474 GCF_000732505.1 Cyprinodon variegatus
CTGTGTTTCTGTGGGGTAGCTGTGTGTAGGTGTGTGGTGTGTTTGAGCACGTGCTTGTGCGTACCCAAGCATACGTGCCATATGGGCTCAAACGCCTGTCAGTCGAAGGAGAAAAAAATGCCAATGTCTGATGAATAATTCAACATAGTAGCAAGTTCACCTGAACTTTAGCAGATCGCTCACAGCTTCTGACATCCTTCAGATGTCACTCTGTCTTTTGACGATTTCTTCTCCCCGTTCTGGTTTTAGAGGAAAGCAAAGCATTGTTTTGCTGTAGATATTATATAGTTAAAAAAAGAAAAAGAAAAAATTCCACTCAGATCTGTACAATCAGAACAGTTTTTATTTAATTCTAAATACTCAAGCCACAAGTTTACAGTTTAATCATAGGAGTTTAAAAGCAAAACCTAATTACTAATTGTAAAAAAAAAAAAAAAAACGTTTATTTTGTGGTTAAAATGCTTTTACATAATGATAGGGATAATTAACTGGGATAATTATGGGATAACTATTGAATTTATAGTACAATTGGATCACCCTAAAATTAATCCCCTTCTATTGGTAAAACTTCAAAGAACACATTTCATTTGAATTCTGGATAATCAAGATGCAGTTATGATCTTAAACATCACATCTATTATTTCTTTTATTTTCTCTTTGATTATTTATTCAATTCAAATGGCTCCTTAAACAAAATATAGAGTTTTGTTACAACTAAAGAGAGCTGAATAGAATTAAAAGAGAGACTGTTCTTTTCCATGTATTGTTCCCTAACCATCGATATTCTTCTCAGAACTATAAAATGAAGTCACCATTGCATAATAGTTACCTGTTCCATTATCTATGACACATAGAAAAATATCCCTTTATTTCTTTAAAGTTTCGAGGTGTCTCTTTCCTGAGAAATTATAAAAATAAATATATTGACTCACAGAAAAACACTTTATCCTCTTGATATGAGTGCTTTAGGTGAACAGGCAAGTTGTCTATGCAAAGTAGCTATTACTGTATTATCCTCCACATAGGAATTGAGCTGAAAGTAAACAGCAACGGTAAACTAAAGTGTATGATAGAGAGTATAAATAAATGAAAACCAGAATCCATTCAATCCTGATGTCAATCCAGTATGGTACAATACATGCTAATGAGCTGTTTGAAGCCTGAGCCACGTCGCTGAGCTCACACTGAGCTGAAATGTGTGAGATGAGTGTGAAATCTGATAGAGGAAACAGCCAGACAGTAGGAGACTGCGCCCCAGGGCCCTGAGATCTCACCGAAGCAGATATGCAGAGCAGCGAGGGAAATGTGTTGTTACAAACTACCCTGTGAATGGGTGTGTGAGTCTGTGTGTGCAGGAGACTGAGAAAGGCAGATGTCAGATCTCTCAGACCCACCCCCGCTTCAGGACCACCTGTTGGACCAGGGCCATCTGGAGGGCGCCCTGTCTCCTTGCAAGGGTCTGACCCAGCTTGCTGACCAGTGACACATGATTACATCACATGACAGGAAATGTGCTGCATGTGGAGTACTCACCCTATTTAACACTACATATTTCTTTCCTGTCATTCATTTTTTTATACTTGTATTAAAGTATATGCCTCCTATTCATTCTGAGAAAAATAATTCAATTATTTTGCTTAAAAAAATAACCAAACTATTAGCCAGGCAGAAAGATTTTCCTATCCACTTGCAATCCTCTTCTAATATTTCCCAGATTTATTATTCGCCAAAATTCCCTCTTGTCTGATCAGCATTCGAAAACCTTCCTAAAAATTTTGCCCAAGGTTAGTTAACAATAGAAACAAGCTTCCTCAGTATTAAAGTTATCTTATTATTCCTGTAGGTGATTTTTCAATTTAAGGATAAATCCAAAAAAGTGTGAATAAGAAAATGGCCTCAAATTGCATGCAGAATACATACAAAATTCCTCACTTTCCATTAAATTTTTCAAGTTAATTCATTTTCCTCCACTTCTTACATTGAATTTTGGTGAAACTGCCTCCCAAAATAAATTGCTGCAGTCTTTTTTACTCACCAACTCAACTCCTGTTGACATGCCCATGGGGGACTCTGTTAAGTTAAAAGCCCTTTTTGGTCCAAGAGTGCTTTTTATATAGAGTCCCCGCCGTGTAAGTTTGAATACTATTCACACAACTGTCAAAAATGAAATCTGATGTTAGAAAAATGAATGCATTGTGAACAATAGAGCAGGTTGAATGAATGTAGAAAATTACCATGGCTTGGTGTTTTTCTTCGAGCTGATGCTTTTTGAAGTGGTAAACCATCAAGTAAATGTAAAATAGGACCTCATTATGTGAAAGATGTGTAATTACTTAGCATACATATTTTGACTTATTGCAGATTAAATGAATATAGAGATAATATATGTCTTTCTGTGGGCCAAAACATTTAGAAGCATTATAAAGAGTTGAAACGAAACTAGAAAATCCTGATAAAGTTGAGATAGGTTTTATGTTTTTAACCATATCCTAGTAAGACCCTGAGTACTTTCGTCTGAAATTAGCAAACAATTCAAAATTCATTGGCTGATGATAACGATGTGTCACATTGTCAGATAATAAAAAATCTAATCACCACTTTATAATTTTATTTTATTTATTTATTTTAGACAATAATATAATATTTATTAAGAGAAATCTTTTTATCATTTCTTTCTTTAGGTGATTATATTGAGTATATTTTTATGTTAACAATTGTTTACAGAAAATCTTGTTACAATTAACAACTTGCATGGTTCTGTGCATATAAAGTTTTGCAATTACAGCAAAGATGATTAAAACTGCCTTTAATTCAGCACTTTAAATTTAACCTTTAAACCCCTTGGTAAAATTATACTAAGGGCTGAAGCAATATCCTATGTCTTTATTCATGCAGCTTATCGTTGGACAAGTCTGTTGCCCTCTGCCCTGTCCTGCTAGTTTCTGATAAAGATCCTTATTTGCTAAATTAATGATTACTGCTTAAATCTAAGAATTCATAATAAAATAAGAAATTAAACTAATGATTTCGTGTTGTTAGCTTGAATGTAAATATGTATGCTGTGACTAAGACAAATTGAGTTTAGCTTAACTAAACTAAATTAAATTAAACTGAGATATAAGGTTATATCTGTTAAACTGAATGAGTAAACTGAGCCAGATTTCGATAATTTCGATCTGTTTACAAGTCTGTTGATATTAACTTAGTTTATAAAAATGAAGGACACCCAAAATTGGAGGTTTTAGTTTCAGAGAAGTTTGCTAGTTAGAGCTGGTCAAATCATTAATTTCTTAAATATCTAAGTGGAGGTTCATACCTTTTTTTTGTCTTGCTGTCTCAACCAAATCACCAGTTTCAAGTAGTGTAAAACAGTTTTTGGAAATAATCTTTTGATTTTTAACACTTTTGAAATCCTACAATTCACCTTCATCATAAATGATTTGTCAGAATTCTACTTTGCATGGGCTAACGAGGAATATTAAGAGCAATCGCTGTAGTAGCCATGACCTCATAGTGGAGTTTAAAGCTTCATTAGGAGCAACAATACAAATAAACCCCTTAATTTTGAACTTGTTACCTTTAGCAACCAGAAACTAAAACATGAAACAAAATCTCACCAAACCCCACCATTAAGACTCCGATAAACAAAGAAAGCAACAGAACAAACCCCAAACAACACGTCAGGCTTAGTTTGTACCAACTTTGATGTGTTCACTGACTACTTATGAAGCTGTCCACATGTCACTTAAATGTTAGTGTTTCAGCATATGTCTTGATGTGTGCCACGCCTGCAAGATTGCCATACATATATTTCTGCATACGTGTGTGTGCGTATGTTATCGCTTGTCTATTTTGGGGTCATATTTGATAAGCCCTTGAGTGATGTGGCAAGATGAAGTGACAGTTTGTCAGAAAGCGGGTCATGGGGCAGTCAGTGCGGAGGCGGCCCTCTGTGCCCGTGCACTGGGTATAATTAAGCTCTCATTACCATATCAGTCAATTACCAACAACCACTCTGCTGCTTTCTCTCAGGAATTTACCCTTCTGGACACCAGCTTCGAAGAAGGACAGATTTTTTTTTTCCTGGCTTTTCAGAAGTAATTATTTTCCCTGTCTTTCTCCCTCCTTTGCCTCATTATGATTGCTGCTGGTAAAAACAATGGCTTAGGCTTTTCTTTTTTTTTTTTTTTTTTGGTGTGTTGTGTTGCTGCGGGCACCATCTGTGGTAGTGATGGGGGGAGGCACAACAATACCCATCCATATGGTCAGGGCATCAGCAGCAGGCTATCTCTGCTCATCAAGTCCTGTCATTGTCATCAGCCACTGTGCGCATACACCAGTCCATGTTCATCTGTCACACGCGTACACGCACACTCAGGGGTGTGGGACTAATATAGCACAGACATGGTTATATACTCATTTATGGGGGAACTATGGGGTTGGATGAGCAGCTGTTTTTATCAGACATAAAAATGCTCCAAACACTGGGCAAGTTATTTTTAAAGCCTTTGATTTTCATTACAAATATCTAGAAAACCTTTAATAAGTTTTTGACTTAGCTGTATGATGACTATACTTTTGCTGCTAACTTTTACATCATGTTAATAAAATACTTTGCCACCGAACGTCGTTTCAAATCTGCAATCCCTGATTGGTGTTGGGAGCTTGGGGCTTTTTTAGACGTACCCATCTGCTGTCTCGCACCTTCTAATCTGCAACACAGAGGACACACACACACGGATACACACTCACAAATATGGCACTGCTGGTGTCACCATTCTCTCCAACATAATATTTACTCCAGCAATATGTTTTTCTTTAACCTTTAACTCTTCATTTGAATATCCATCAAATTCATGATTTTTAGCAGTGCTTTTGTATTAGTTTCCATGGGCAATCACTGAATATACGCGTGTGTGATTTTTTCTGATGACGTACAGCTTGTTGTAGACAAAATGCAAGGAAGATGAGATGCACTGGAGAACACTGTAAAGGAAAGAAAAGAAAGCTGATTTACACACGAACAGGAGGTGCGAAGAGATTGAGAGATATGGGTATTAGATGCAACATACTAATAAGCATATTATTCTGAAGGAAGACATGTGGACAAGGGCTTGAATGTTAAAAAAAAAAAAGATTACTTGAGAGATCCATGAGATAGAAAAACAGAGATAGCGAGAGTGGGAACGAGGGTAAGGGAAGGACAAAGCTGAAGGCATGCGAGAGCTAAGATAACCAGCTATCCCTTTTTCATCTCACTCCGTGTTTATCTCTGCCTGCCCCTCTCCTTATCTCTCCCATCATGCTGTCTTACCAAATAATAGAAACTGTGAAACAAAGCCCAGTGTGATTGCTGGTTTTAATTAGTCCTCAGAATCTATAATTAACACAGCTCCCGCACACAGAGACAAAAATCTCTCCAACGTTACTCGCAGAGTGATCTTGAATTTTTGGTTTTACAAATGTTGCGATTACTTATATTAATCATGATTAATTTAGTGATTCATCTCAGTCAATTTATTTAATATTTATTTAAATCGTATTTTATGATTTTTTGTGTTTGTTTATATCCAACTATTAGTCCTGAATTATCTCTAGTATCTGAATGTTTCTGCTTGGGAGGAATCAGATTTCTTGTTTTTCTAAAGAGGCCTCTATCACTCTCTAAGACATTGTTTATATTTTTTGCCTTTTCCCTGGACTTTGGCTGCTCTTCGCTGATTTCTTATTAAAGTGTAGAATAGGTATAACAACATTTCAAAACACATCTGTCCACAAGATGTGGACAGAAATACAGGCCAAGAAACCATATAAATAGTTCATCTTTCCTTTGATTCTTTTTGTTTAATTTTGATGTAGCTAATTGTTTCTTGCAATTAGGGAGTATTTTTGTATGCAGTTCTTAATACTGGGCAAATCACAAGGATTTAGATGTTGTTTAAAGGATCAACAGAACAATAGATGGGGAGCCTTAGTCTTCTGTCTGTATTTCACCTCAGGCAATGCAGAAGACAAGCTGGATTTTTTTCTTCCTCTGTTTTCCTTCTTCTGCCTTCTCTTCATTCAACCTCTGTTATTCTCCTTTGGCACCCCTCCAGGTCTGTCCCCTTCTCTTCTGCTGGGACGGACAATTTCAGGGCCTGCTTGTCCTGATTCTTGTTGTGGACCAATCGTCCTCCATCACTGTCTGCCCTCTGGTAACCTGGCTCCTCACTGCAACGGAGGGGATTTGGGCTTGACAGTTTCGCCCCTGGCAAAGCAAAGACAGTCTGAGGGACAAATCAGAGGGAGAAGAGGGGGAAAGGCTGAGCGGTGTGAGGGGGGGCGGGTCGGCAGGTCATGCAATGGCCTCAGTCAGTTTCAGCCTGGAGACAGCTGGAGTCCCTCTCACCTCTTTGCCTGTGGGGATAGGATGGGGGTGATCGTCTGTCCAGTTACCCTGACCAGTACAAAAAACCTTGGCTTTAATCATGACTGGTCAGTTGTTGGTTTTGACCAAAGCGGCGATAATCATTACTGTGGCTTGGAAGGTAAGATGGAACCACAGCAAAGAGAGAGCTTGGCTCATTTAAAACATGACTTAATGTTTTTTCAAGATTATTGAAATAGGATCAAATTTGAAGGAGAAAAAAAGAGTCAAAAGCACTAAACCAACAGCCTTTAAACTTTACCTTTCTATGTCTTTCTTTTAGAAAGTGCTGCACCAGCCCAGCAGCTGTGTTTTGCATCTTTAATTGTCTTACACATATTTCCTTTTTATCAAACCTCCTGAAAGGTATAATTATGTCGGCCCCATTGAAATATCACCGGCGTGTTCACTCGTGTTCGTACGGGGCTCGGCACATATAATTTAATTTGAATTCATTACTCCCCCTCCTATCAGTTAATATATTCATGACTTCCAATTCCCTCAGAGCTGTCCCACCACCTGGAGTGTCCTCCCTCATCTGTGTCACTCCTCCCCCTTCTTGCTTCCCCTCCGTCCTTCCTCTTCCTCACCCTTCCTGGCCCCGATGGGATCCCTGGGGGCCCATAAAGGGGTGTTAGGGGCAGGGTCATAAAGGCTTTTGGGGTAGGGGGGGTTGTCTCTGCTGTCATTAGGGTGCAGTGGAATGTGTTAGCAAGGACCAGCTGGGACCAGTCTCCTCCGTCCCATCCTTCTCTCTGCTGGTATTGCTGGTGTATGGCTGTTCATGTGTTTGCGTGTGTTGACACCTGCAAATAACAGTGATGAAGCAGCACGGATGCCTTGTCACTCAGCCAAACTCTAAGTCATTCAGCAACAACGTTGTTTTGTTTTCAGTTTTTATGCCCGAGGTGAAACTTTGTGTGAGACAGCTCTGTCATCTCAAAACGTTTCAAATGTAACATTCACATTTTTATTTCAAGAACAAAAGATGCTTTACAGTATCGACTTAGTGGATTTCTTTTTTGAAAACGCTCATATTTTTGTGTGTGAAGAAGATTTGAATATGAAGTGCAAATCCTGATTTAGCTTGGTAGACTGTGAAAACACCTTCAAGTAAAACCTACATGTCTCTTCCTCTTCCTGTCTTCCTCCAGTTTTAGCTAAAGATACATTATTTACGGTCTGCCAAAATATTACATCATTAAATGCAAACAGAAAAAGTCATGCATCCTTTTAAATTCATGTTCTCAGCTTCAAACTCTCTGAGCTTCAAAACTCTCTCCTCGTGTTCTCTATCTTTCATGTTACACCTTTGTAGCAGAGTCTCAGCTGACACTGACTGGATATGTCCCTTATGTGTGGAGTGAATATTTTATGGTAGGAATCAACTTGAAGTTTGATCGTTGCAGGGTGCTGCTGTAGGAGTTCAAAAGACACGGTGAGTTTTTTTCAGAGAATAAGAGAGAGAGAGAGGGAGAGAGACAGAGAGATAATCTAGTGAAGACAACAGAAAAAAAGGAGACAAGAAGGCGCTGCTTAGTTCAAATTCAGGACCACCTGTTTGGTGGACAGCTCCTTAAAACTTCAGCACCACAGGGCAAGAGTCCTTTAGTTTTTAATTCACACTTTTTTCCCTTAGATTACTTTTGTCAAAAGAAGCAAGAGCTGAATAATATTTTAGAAAAAATATTTACAAAAAAAAAAAAAAATGTCCAAAATAACTACTATTCATTGTATTCTTTAATATGAAAGAACCTTTAGAACATTTCCACACTTAACTCCTAGATACTGTATTGTTTCAACCCATATCAAAATCCTGAGAAATATAAACAATGATAAAACGTTTCTGGTGTGTATAAAGAACTAAAATTGTAATTCATGACCATCACATCACATAATGGGAACTCACTTCAGAACAGCCTCAAACTCACATATCTAATCCTTATCTCCACATTTAATCAGACCATTTAAAACACTGTAGTTGACTCTTGTTTCTGCCAAGACTCCTGTAAACTTACACTTAAGCACCTTTTTTATTTCTATTCTTTTGTATATCTTTTTAAATCTACTTCTTTTTATACAAATGTTTGTTGCATGTTGTATGTAGTAAATATTTGTATTTATTCATTCAGCCTCTTGGCCAGCTCATGTTCTGGAAATGAGAAATGTTTTTCATACAGTTTACCTAAACTGTAAACATAAAGTGAAAAATGAAGATTGATACAGTATGACATTAAAAAGGCTGGATGATATTTGCTGTGGATATACAATACATGTGATGTCTGGAAATTACATGAAATTATTTTATGTGCAATTTACATGAAATTTCCACCAAGAAAGTTTCAGTATGTCACAACTTTTCTTCCCCAATAAATCTATACAAGGACACAGTTGTCACCTATGAACTTTCAGTGCCCTTAACCCCAACTATTGATGGCAAGTGACCAAGTGCAATGATACAAACATTTTCCATGCCTTTTATTTTTTTCCACTGGGGAAAACAAAATCCAACAAAGACAATATTAGAGAGATACTGCATCAGATTGCAGTGTTTTAGATGTGTACCTGTTCCAGCACAGCTGATGCAAACAGCAGAGAAATCTCCTTAGCATAAAGAAGCCTGGAGATAAATCATTGATTTGAATCAGCTGTTCAGAACCAGAAACACGTCTCAGTCATGTAGGACCCTAAACTTTGAGGAATGTCTTTTTGCATAGTTGCTACATGGATAATGCATTTTTGTAAACCTCTTTTTTGAAACAGATTTTCACCCCCAAGTGACCTTTATGAATTCTGATCAGAGGAGGAAACTGAGAACCAGAAATTGTCTACCAACCCAACATTTTCTATGTAACAATTATTTATTAACACCTTTGGTTTAATAACTAAATCATGGCTTCTGTTTTTATATAACAGGGATCACAGACCTTTTTAAGGCTTAGACCCACTTTATGGTTACTGAGTCATATGAGGAGCTACCAATACTAACTTACAAATGGAGGAGTCAGTGTTCACCTAAACTTCATAGATAATAAACATGTTTTTATTGTTTCTTTCCATTTCTAGGTCTATTTTAGATATTTTGAAATATCTATAAACTATGCTGTATATGATAAACTTGATTAAATGCTTAATTAAGAATTATTAAAAAGGAAGAGCAACAAAAAGAAATAAAATTTCAAACTCATCGGTAAGTTGTTCTGTTTACAGAAGACCTTGAGGGCCCCTTGGTGCCCTTGGGTACCGCGTTGCTGACCCTTTTTGTACAGTGTTGTATTGTTCAAAGATTCTACTTAGAAAATTAAAGAAAGATACTTCAATAGCCACAAAAATATGAAAAGTGTCTCCATCTCCAAGTTTTGAATGACTATTATGGAAGAGGAGTGGTCCAAGAAATCCGATTGTAATTGTTTATTTGTGAGGATACTTTCCATAGCTGTATGAAACCATCTGGCTAAAAAAACCTGGAATAAACCAAAAGGATAATTTGGGTTAAAAGAGTGTGTGTGTGTATATGTGTGTGTGTGTGTGTGTGTGTGTGTCTGTTAGAGGGAGGAGAGGGGGCTTCATTATTAATCAGGGCCCTTTCCTTATTCTGAACGCTGTTCACACTCCATCGCTTAATGACTGAAAATGAGCCGTAATTATGGGCTGTCAGTCCACTCTCTGGCACCCCTGCTCTCCCATCTCATGGGTCCATGTCCTCCCCTCTGGTGCACCACACCCAGGCTGCCATCACTTACTACTATCCGCTTTCTAACATACATCTGAGCTATCCCTGCCCTGTAACATCCCTATTCCACTGAGGAACCGCTTGGAAATATTTAACACCAACCCCCAATCTAGGGAAATATCAATTAAAGAAGGCAAAAGACATTATATCTTTACATAGAAAATGTGGGTTTGAGAAATGTTTTTCAAGAGCACTGCTTGAGAAGAAAACATTAATCTTGGTTTGAATAAAAAAGCGCTGAGCCAGTAACATTGATGATGGTAAGAAATTGGGTATAGATGATGATTAGTAACTGCTGCTTAGTACATATACTCTTCCTGTTTTCCCTGCAATCGGTCCTTTGCCTCTTTTTGCCACCCTTCACCCCCCACCTCTTCTGGTTGCTTGCACTTAAGCTCATCGTTATGCGGCGTGTGGTTTGTCAGAGCTGATGATGAATTTGTTTATGAGTGGAGGGAGCTGATTTCCCCTGAGTGGTGTTTCTCCTCTTCCTCTCTCTTTCTCTCGGTCTTGTTCCTTCTCTACTTACTTGATCAACCCATGCAATCAAAGGGACACTCTATTCTCTCTTCTGCCCTCCCACCCACCAACCCAGCAGTCCACACCTTCAACCAGGCCCTACTAGCCCTGTAGGGTCCCATGCCAGCCTATTATTTTGACTGGATTCCAGCCAATTTTGCATTGGAGAGGATCATTTACCTATTCACTACATACAAATGATTTCTTATAACAGCTGTATTACTTGTTAAATGTTTGAACATTTCACCAAGTTTATCTCATTCTAAAATGATCAGTTATTTATTTTTCTTGTCCTCCTCTTCTTGCTGCAGCAGCTACCAAACCAGGACTGGTAGTGAGTGCACTGAAATCTGCATGCCATCATAAAAACAGGCGGGGAGCACAATCAAAGAAAACCTCATTTTAAATTGCCCTGAAAGCTCTCATACATGAGTAATGTGTTGCTTGTTTAAGTCTTCTGCTTCTCTTACAAGACGGCAGGTTTAAAAATACGGCATGTTGACGCTACAGAAAATACAAAGCATCTTGTCTGACAGGTCCCCCTCCTGGGCCTTTCAGTATAAGCATGCTGTTTGCAGTCGGGACACTCACACACACACCCACACACTAACACACATTATACACAACCACGCACACATGTACCTCATGAGTTCACACAGCAACATACAAAAACACACCCTAATATCCCTCTTGGAGGTGGTGGAAGTGCCAGCTATTATCAATTAATCTTTGTTGTGTTTTTTTTTCTTGCAGAGAGTGGTACCATATGGTTCACTGTCAGCCACTGCTTTTAATTTACTCCTTGCGTCTGCTGTGAAAACAGACCAACATCCTATCTAAATTGCTGATAGAAAAGGAGAAGTATGTGCTTTGCTGCAATGTACTTAATTGCATGTAATAAGTACATGTAGAAACAAAAAGTTAGGATTTCCCAACAATATGTAATACAACAGAGACAATGGTTTACGTATCGTTACGAGCTGTTTTCCAATCATTTTGAATTAAACATGTTGAATTACAGTTAAATGCTAAAATTTAGTAAATATAAATGAATGACTGATAGATTGATTAAGTGATTTATGATTACTGCATATCATTCCTTAGTCACACATTTATAAACTTAAATGATCACAGTGTTCCAACTCAAATGCAAATAAAACATTGCTAAAATAGTTTACACTTAAGGAAAATTGATAAAGAGTATTAATGATTTAGTTTCTTTATCTGAAAGTCCCAATCACAGGTTAAAATCACAGTTGTAAATTTAGATTCCAGATTTAAAAAAACTCACACTTTATATATGGATTTCTTTTTAATCTGTATAAAAGCACCGGGGTTAGATACAAATGCATGCTTTTAGTTTGACATTTTTATTTGCAATAGCGAAAAAATGAAAAAAAAAAAAATCTAACTTTCACAATTACATACAACAGCTGCTTTACAAGACAAGAGAGCTGACAAGAAGTATATATCTCTGGGATCTTTGTCAGCATTGGTCATCAGTGTTTTCTTTCTTTTGTTTTTTTGCCAAATATGGCAGACATCCACACCATTATAAAGATTAAGCATTTGTATGGAAGGGTGGTCTTTATGTGACATAAAATTTAAAAAAAAACACCTTTAAGACTTTGATTCATCACATTGCATTAAATCCCTGTCTGCTTCTCCACAGCAGAGCTAGGTGTGGCTTTGGTGCAATAAAGACAAGTTGTATAGTTAAGATTTTCTTACAAAAAAATGTGAAGATATGTATTTTCTGACAGATTCACACTACAACGCTTACTAAATAATCTCTAAAACCCCCATACCTAGTCTCAGGAGGTGTGATGGAAAGCTCACATTTCTGTGCATTATGTGTACAAACCTCATGCAGAATTTATCAGCGACTGCAAGCTTTCTCATTTTTCATAGGCTGTGGGCTATGAGCAGATATGTATAAACAAAAACAAGCTTTTTTATGTTTACCTATTTGAAAGTCCTGATTTTAGTATTGCTTATTCGCTATAATAAAGACATATCGATAAAAAAAAAAGAACTTATAAAATCCACTGAGTTGTGTGTGCTCTGATAAGGCTTGAGGGAGGCACCAGGCTCCATGTCCTGCTGTGTGTGGGAGTAAAAAGGGTAGAGGTGATGCCGAAAAGGTCATGTCTGGTGTGAAGGAGGGGTCAGGGATGCAATGGTCTCAGGTGGAAAAAGAAATCTGTAGGTTGAACTGATGGTACGGTGAATTTGAGTGTGTGTGTGTTCGCATGTGATGGATGAGGTCTGCTCATGTGGTTTCTTACCATAGATATTATGGAAAAAAACAGACAATCCATCAGTGGAGACTGGTCCAGAAGATTCCTTCACTCCAACCAGAGCCATGTAGTGTAAAAGAGAGGCATTAATGTGTGTGGCAGATTTTTTATTCCTAACAGATACAAAAAAAAACACGTATTGAGGTTTTTAGACATTAAACAGTGCTCTTATCATCCACTTAAAATGGCAGACATTCAAGAATTCAAGGCAAATCAACATTAATTCTTCAGTCAGGCTCACAGGTAAAAACAAAAAACAAAAATGACCTTTAAAAGAGGCAATTCATAAAACAAAAAAATAAATAAAAACTACATATATTAATTTAACTACCTTCTTTCTGTCTGGTCCTTGATTTTTTTTTTTAGGTTTTAGAACATAATAAAAAATAATTAATTTCCAAAATAAAAAACAAACCAAATTATTCCTTGTTTACATAATTTTAAAGAACCTTCAAACTTTCAGAAACCAGCTCATGTATTTGATGTTTAGAACAACTCTGCTATAGATTCTACGACACTTGTAAAGAACTGCAGCATCAAATTGCCACAAAAACTGAAGGACAACTATTTTGATTATTAGTTCTTATTTAAAAACAAAGCAAAAACATAAGAGGAGGGTCTTGATTCTCCTCACACTTTCATTATGCAATACAGGTTTAAGGTTGAATCAAATACCACAAAGAACAAGCAACTCATACTGCTGAACATCTTGGTCACATGACAACAACTAGCACCCTAATTAAAAGTGTAAACTAAAAATTATATCTGCCCTGAACTTCTTACATTTGTGGTATTTCATGCAGATCTCTAAAACAGTGGTGTCCAAATTCAGTCCAAAGAGCTGCTATCTGCCATGTTGAAATTACATTTAAAAAGTAACAAGTAACTAGCAGCTTCCTTAAAATATACT
The DNA here is from genome assembly GCF_000732505.1 of Cyprinodon variegatus. NCBI lineage: Eukaryota > Metazoa > Chordata > Actinopteri > Cyprinodontiformes > Cyprinodontidae > Cyprinodon > Cyprinodon variegatus. Next base: position 1,570,132 of record NW_015150468.1, read on the forward strand.
ATACTTTCTACTATAGAGTAGAAAGTATAGTATTTGAATTTGGAATGTAGTGGAGTGAGAGTTATAATTAGCCCCCTAAAATTACTTAAGTAAAGATATTCAAAATACTTAAAGGTATAGTGAAGGATTTTCATGAATTTATGAAAAGACCTGCCCTCTCCACTTTAAAAAAAATGCACATGCACAACCCTGTACCTGCTTCCGAGAGGGAACGCCTGCTAAACAAGTTTGAGACCATGTCAGGCCCATTCCTCCTCCTGCATGGTTTAAAAGTTGCTATTTGCATTGCTCATACAAGCTTACTATCCAAAAGAAGATTGTAATTTTTCCACTGTCAGTGAAAATGGGGACAAATACATTGGACGGCCGTACGTAAACATATCACCAGAATGATTGACAATTAGAAGGACTTATTTTGATGATTCACCCACAAAAATATCCTCCACTTTACCTTTAAGGGCAGTAATCAAGTACATGTGCTTTGTTACTTTCCACCACTGAATAACAGCATTTTTAAACTAAAAAGGACATTCCTTAAAACTTTAAAATTATCAACTTAGAAATCATTCCTTGAATCAAACTTAATCATTCTTTGTTGATTGCTTGTTTTTTTTTTATCAGTTAGGATAAAGTTTAAGCACAGCTAACTAAGACTGAGGGTCCCAACCATGTTGGTGTAAAAAAAAATGTTTTTTTATAATGTCAAAAAAAAAACTAAACAGATTAAAATAAAATATCAGTGCAGTAGTTTGCTACAGCTTAAGTTACCAAAAGTAAGATCTAAATCTGCTACTTATTTGTTATTTTTATAAAAGGTAAACAAAACAATGGCTACTCTGCTATGTTGTTTACACGCCACTTTTTACAGCCTAGACAAAGAATAATAAAACAAAAATTTCAGAAATGTTGATATTTGAAAGTTGCTATGAACCATGAGCCCAGCTGATGGTTTCTGTTTTGCTTTTGTCTGTTTGTGACAAACCCTGTTCATGTCCTGAACAGCTGCAGTGGTAATGAAGTCTTCAGAGAGAGGAAATAGAAGCAGCAGCAGCAGCTTTACTGTTGGACCAGCGCCAGCCACCGAGCAGTGCTCAGGTGCTTGGTGTTGAGGGCCAATCATTCCAGGGTTGGATCCTCCTTAATGAGAGGATCTCCATGATCCAGCATCCAGGACAGGGCACCCTGACCCTTATTCTCCAGTTCTTAAAGCACTGTGCAGCAGCTGCTGTCATGCCCTACCTGAAATGAAAATTAAAGGAGAACACACACTTAAAGGATTGACCCTAATGTATCTAATACAATACTGTAAAAGCCAAAACAAAGACTGAACAATGGTGTGGTTATTTTGGAATGTGGCAAGGCTACATTCTAAAGCTCATTCTCTTTCTCTTTTTAATGTGAGATCATTATACTTTAAACTCTTTAAAAATGTGTCTATATAAATGATATTTTGAACAACTAAATCAGATTTTAAAGTTTTTTATTTACCGTTTTAGGTTATTTTTTTAATTAGGCCCCAATATTCTATAGGCTGATTAATATAGGGTTAAAATGATTGTTTGATTTAATAAATACGATATTCTAGCAAGTTCCTGGTCTAGTGATTGTTTTACAGCCATTGATGAAAATTTGAATAGTTTGTAACCTTATGTACCTACTTGTCATAGTTTAGATTAAAGAGAAAAGTGTAGGAATGCGATTGGTGATATTAGCACCAAGGTCATGAATTCTAAAGATATACTGTATTAATGTGTCAAAATGAAAACTTTTTTAATTTCTTTTTTTAGTAGGATAGACAAAGAAAGATATGCAATGAGATATTTCCCTACCTCAAACACAACTTACAGAAAAACCATTAAAATTGTTTGAAAAATGTATTTTAACATAGCTATTAATATTTCCCTTGGTATGTGTAAAAGTGGTTTATTTAAATTTGCCTGCATGAATTCAATTTTCTTTGAACCCCTGACCAGCATGGGACCTCATTATGTCATGAAATGTAGGCTGTAGGAAAGGCCCTGGGTACTATGCTGCAACTTTAAGACTTCTTGTCATATTTCTTTATTAATACACAAATCTAGGTGGCAACTTTAACCAATAATTCACATCTTACTCTCTGTGAAAACATATCATCAAAATGCAGGCAAGTTGAAATAACCACATCCATTACACCAAAATTTAAACCCTGTTTGGGAATGCCGCTTTTGAACCTTTCTTTCAAATCCGATGCCTGATTTCTAAACAGAAAAATAAATGCTGATTTAAAATGCAAAATGTGAAAGAATTTACACAAACCGACAGATTTACAAGACCTAAAAACAAACATTTGTATGATTTCATTGAAAGTCACAGGTGGAATCACAATTACAAATTAATTAATTTCAACTTGCCGTTGTTTGATGTTCTGAAAGTCATTTTCAAAGCTGGATTTCATAATTGACCTTGTACACACTTGAAAAGAAAATGATTGGTTATTTTTTTCTACGAATGTCAGAGGTTTTCTAAAGCAGAAATCCTTGACATGTTTTAGTGTAAGAAACTTCATTCCTTAAAAACTCCATTCCCTTGAAAAGAATCTGTGAAACTGAAGGCAAATGAATTTTTTTTTTTTTTGTCATTGTTATAACATGAGTTGCTATGTTGTTTCAAGTCAATATAATCCTGCTATTGTCTCTAAATTAATAAAGAGACATTCTTTTGAATTGAGCCATCAATCATGTAATCTTTTTTTTTTTTTTGTAGAGGGGGCTTTCTAAGACCCCCAAAAATCTGATGAGTCTCAGTTTTGCCAAATGTGCAGTGCATCTTGTACAGCATACACTGCATAACAGCTTTAAAATCTTCCTGTGTCAACCAGGCATAAGGGAACGATTGACGTCTATTCTACTGCTGCCTCTGCTTTACACTGGGATTTTGATTGTGGTTTCTAAATTGTCTTCTCAGATCCCTCACTGTAGACATCTACCTGGTTCTACATTTTCTCTCATCTTCTAATTCATACATTCACTCTCTTTCTCGAGTTCCAGCAACAGTATCTCACTGCCCAGCCACTTACCCTTTTCAAAGGTGCCCGTTTTTTAACTTAATTAACAAGACTTTTTGTCACAGCCTCTCATTTTCTATTTTCACCAACCAATTCAATTTACTTTATTTATTTAGCTCCAACTGACATCACAGGGGGCTTCTCAGTGGCTCAGTGGGTAGCACTGCTGCCTTGCAGCAAGAAGGTTACGGGTTTGATTCTTTGTGCATGGAGTTTGCTTGTTCTCCGTGGGTTCTCTCTGGGTGCTCTGGCTTCCTCCCACAGTCCAAAAACATGATTGCTAGGTAAATTGCTGTTTGCCAGTTTGGGGTACTCCAGCCAAGCCTTGTTTATGCTGAGTCTAATCTGAGTTTTTGCATTTTGAGTTTTTGTCCTCTAGCTAAGCTGAGATCACATTGCATTTTACTGAGCGCTTGTTTCTCCCTGAGTCTCAACTTTGTTTGTTCTTTCCCTTTCGGCAGGAAGCCTTCCTGCAAACTGGACCTTTTTGGACCGCCTTCTCCAAAGTGGGATCAACTGAGTTTTACACTGAGTGAGGGATTCCAAACAGGAGGTTTGGATCCAGCCACCTTTGAGCACGCTGAAATCCCTCTGAGTAAGGAAGTCATCTTCACCACGACCCGTTCAAGTACCACAGGAAAACTGAGTTGCAACCAGCGGCTGCATCATTCCACTCCGAGTTCTGGGTAAACCCTGTTCCGCCCGCCACCGAATCAAACAAACCCTGGAAGACCAACACACAGACTGGAGTCTACGTGTCTCTTCTTCTCTGGAAACGTGAGAGGCAACAAATCCTCTCCTTCAAGATTAACAACTCCAATTCCCCACTGAGCCTGAATCTAACAGTCTGTCTTCCCCTCGTCTTCCAGTTTCCCGGCCGAGCAGTGTTCGGAGGAACTCTGCACCTAACTCAAAATACTCTTCAATAAAACCCGTTCAAACTTTTACTCTGTGTATCTCTGTTTGGCTTCACTGCATGTGGGTCCGAGCTTTAGATAAAATCATGACACCACGTGACCCCAGCAAGGATAAAGTGTGACAGAAAATAGATGGATGCATGACAACACAGGTCATCTAAAGGCATTTTACAGAGACGATACAGTCAGGCTGGTTAAAAGTTGCTGTGAAAAAAACCAGTTGATTGCGTTGAGTCGACTTTCAAGTAACGCTCCTCCTGGATGAGATTTTGACAATTTTCTTGTGATTTTCACCTGCTTTTTGTCATTGACCTTTAAGCAATCCCTCACACCGATCATGCATGTAGCCACAGTGAAGAGGAAAACTCCCTTTTAACAGAAGGAAACCTCCAGCAGAACCAGGCTTAGTATGAGCGGCCATCTGCCCAGGCCGACTGGGTTTCAAGGAGAAAGAAGCAGAGATACAAAAAGCAGCAGAGATACAAAAAGGCTGTGAAAATATTCAGCCCCCTTGAACTCTTCAACCTTTTGCCACAATTCAGGCTTCACACATAAAGATATAAAACTGTGTTTTTTTTTGTGAAGAATCAACAACAAGTGGGACACGATCAAGAAGTGGAACAAAATTTATTGTATATTTTAAACTTTGACCTGTCCAGGGTGTACCCAACAGCACCTTTCGTGACCCCAGCAGGGATGAGTGTGATGCAAAATAGATGGATGGATGGATTTTAAACTTTTCAAAGACATATAAAACCAAAGAGAGGGGCTTGAAAAATAAATCGGCCCCTTAACTTTCAGTGCAACAAGTTCTTTAGAGGAATTCAGTGAGGATCTCTGAATGACCCAGTGTTCACCCAAAATGACTGAAAAAAAGATAACCTTTTTCATAAACATCATAACCATTTCTCTAGGCCATCTGCCAGTTACTGAGTACAATTAGACTAAATTGGTTTGTTAAAATTAGGCAGTACAGTAAAGTGTTGTGTTTTGAGGTTATCTAAAAAGTAGAGAATTTACAGGAAACAGAGAAACCAGGTCAGCAAAATAAGAATGGTGAGAGAACGGTGAAACAATTTTGAGAGTTAATGTATTACTCTGAAGCAGGCTGAGTACTATTAATAACATAGAAATCAGGAGGATCTAAAAACACACTGATACAAACAGCTGTGGATCATGACAGGCCCCCATCAGAAAAGAAGTAGGGGGGTTTCAGATAACCCAACCGGTACCTGAGTTTTAGGTCAACAGGGTCAAACCGAGAACCCTCAGAACCTTTTCAGGGGTTCAAATTTTAAGACATGGAGAGCGATGGTAGAGCCCTAGAAACTGGAATCCATAAAAGATTTTTGGAAACTGCTGTGAAATCCAAGGAAATCCTCAATGAAGCTTGGAAAGAGGAAAACGAGGTTAGGCGGGTCAAGTGTCTTGCCCAAGGACACAACAACTGAGACAGATGGAGTGGGGGTTTAAACCACAAACCCAGTGGATGAAGATCGAAACCCTACTTCCTTAGCCACAGCTGGCTAATAAAGATTGCTGTCTTAGGTAATTGCTTCTGAGAATATGATAAGGGGGATGTATCACATAATTAGGCAATAGAATGTGAGCCATGAATGAAATCTACCTTCCCAGTTAATATATATAGGTATATAGTGTTTATATTGTTTTTTTGTCTTTCTATGTTTCTCTTTCTATGTGTTCATGTTTTGTTCATTAGCTGTTTCATTATAGAATTCAGCTAAATTCTAATGAATCATTAAAAAACATTCAAACTATAGGTTAAAATTTGTAGACAAAATGTATTAAAAAGCTCTTTATAAACTGCTGAACTTCCTAAAATGTTAACAAACATACTTAATGTATCAGCCCTCATTTACTGCTCAAAACACAACAGTCAGAAAGGTCGACTGCGCAGACTTTGTTTGCCACACAGCTTAAGACAGTTGCTGCTTGGCTTTTAGATTTTTCTGTTTCTTATTTTATTTGCTCCTCTTCCTTAACTTATTTTCTGAAGCGTATTTCCATTGCCTCACAAAAGCCTTTTGGAAGCTGGTTAAGAGTAGGAAATTGTCCTTCTTTAATAGCACTGATGTTTTTGCTCAAGGTATGTACAAATCTGCACAATATACAACAAGTTGCAAGGCCAATTTCCTTGTTCAAAATCGCTCAGAAGCCTCTTCCCCATTGTCCTACCTTACATGAAACTCTTTTCAGTTTCACACTTTGTTTGGTGTATTTGTAAATATCACAAGGCTTTGCCATATTAATGGCATGAAGAAAACTAGTTTATATGAAAGTGCAGCACTGAATACGGATTTGATCATGCGCAAAGCCTGAGCTAAAAAAAAAAACCCTAATGATGTGGTTTATTTTGTGCACTTTTTTCCCTACTTTGTTTTGCACAAGCTGGGGCTGCTGGTCTTAAAATCAAATTAGCAAAACAAATCAACCATATGATGCGCAGGCTTGCTGATTGCTGCTTTTTTTCCGCCTCCCGTTCTTTTTTATTGGCATTTTAGCCCTCCTTCCCTTGCTTTCCTCCTGAAGTTGCAGCTTTCTCGCCACAAGGGTCCCTGTGGACTAGACCAGATGTTCCAGGCAGCACACTTCCCCACTCTCTGCCTCATGGAATATTCATGGGCAACCAGGCACCACAGCACAGCAAACCACCATGCAGACAAGAGACAATTTACTTATTTATTTATTTCATCACCCTGATGCCTGACTGTCTAAGGCACAACAGTTCACTATGAGCACATCTTCTCACCTTACATTTTTTTCTCTCTGAATACTTAAACATGGCTTCCTATGTTTCTTTGTGTACTCATTGTTCTCTCTCGTTTCAATATTTTGTATGTTGCACTCCACTCTCTCTGTCTCTCTCTCTCTCTCATCACTTTTATTTGGCAGATGGGCGGGGAATGAAGAGTGTTGAATAACTGATGTCGGTCGGTGAATCCTAATGGTGGTGCTTAAATACAAAGCCATTATTTACAACCTTGCCTAATGCAACAGAACACTTAAATTCTTTGTTTGGTTGGTGATAATTTGGCTAAATGCTCAGCAGTAATGCATCCTCTTTGGCTGTTAATGGCATATTTTCCATAATGGATCGGTTGTTGTTTGGACAAAGATTTGTGGTCCTGTTATTTATCAACATCAACAAACACTGTGCAATGCAAAATCATTCCCAACACTTAAAGTTTTCTACATTTTGTAACAGTACAATCACAAGGTTTGATGAATTTTTTGTGACTTCTGTCCACTAGACCAAAAAAAAGTGGTGCTGATACAAATATTATATATATATATATATATATATATATATATATATATATATATATATATATATATATATATATATATATATATATATATAT
>NW_015150468.1:1577493-1607126 GCF_000732505.1 Cyprinodon variegatus
TATATATATATATATATATATTATTGACAAATCAAAATCTGAAAAGTGTCATTATGTATTCAACTCTATTGAGCTATTACCTTATAGTATCATCTTTCCACGAAGCTCCAGCTAAAAAGTCTTTTAGGTATTTATCAGTCAAACTACAACACAAACTGCTTTCAACAGTTTGAAAAGCAAATGGAAAACCTGAAATCTGTTAAGTAAACAGGCTCGAAAAACAAAAATATTTTCTTTTATGGTGTTGCAAAAGAGATAGAGCTTAGATACAAGTAAGGTGACATAAAAACATTGAATGCTAAAGAAAGGCATCCCGCAGCATGAAGCTGCCACCACTGTTATTTACACTTTAAGAAGTTAGTTATTTTTGCTGTTGTTATTCTGCCACACATAGCCTGCAAGCTGCCTAAAAATGTTTACCTAAGTCCAAGCAGAACACCTCCGTCTGGGGTTTTCTGTGTCTTCTACTTGGCCATGGAAAACCTCAAACTTGACTTCTTCTTGGCCTTTTTACAATGATAGCTTTCTCTTTATCTCCCCCAGTTGCTATTGGTCTTTTGCAGACCGATGGGAAAAGATTTAAGGTGTATGAACACATTTAAAGATACCTTTAATAGGGAAAGACCTAGATCAAGGACAGAATGCTAGAAAGAAGAGAGAAGACTCAGTGAAGGATATAAAATATGTTGCAGCAAGATCCATGTTTTTAGCAGAAATAGAGGCAGCAAGGCACGATGCCAGGCTGTACCTCTGCTCCACTTGACTGCGGTCCAAAATGACAGCTGACGGCTGCGGCACAGACATCATGGACGAGCAGATGTGGCGGCAGCTTTCCAAGTGCAGCAACACTTCATTCCTCCCCTCTCACTCTCTTTTCTCCACATTTTCTTATTTCCTTTACCCTAAAGGAAGTACTTCCCATCTCTCGATTCTCTCTTTATGTCTTACTTCTCATAATTTATATGCTTCCAAGGTTTTACCTCATTTCAGACTTTTTCACCCCCCCCCCCCCCCCCCATCCTTTGCAATGAAAACTTAAAGAGGATATTTCTGATTATAAAACCAACTTCCCAGACAGATCCTCTCTCAGCATTGTTCTTCTCCAGAGACTGCTCATCTCTCCCAGCATGCACCTGTAGTAAAGAGGTTATTCAGCTCTCTTGCAGCTGAGGCGCAGCTGACTACTCTCTGGCCCATATCCGGCTCTATTTCCACTCCAGCTAATCAAATTGCTTTCATATAATCAGCTAATTGCTAGCTAATGTAATTCCACAATTATTACATTCTCTAAACATTTCATTTTAAACATTTGCTATGAACACTACACTGAATATCCCTCCCGATCCCTCCTTTGATTCTTCTTGTTTATGTGGCCATGTGTATCAGCATCAGCATCGCCACCCCTGCAAACATTCTCCAGATTGGTTGGTGTTCCCTGCATGTTTCCTGTGGTCTAGAAGAGAGTAATCTTCGCAAAACAGTGGGGAAAACAAGCAGAGAACCTCTGCAGGATGAGTTTATCAGGAGTATAGGCCAACTAGGGCAGGTTATAATACTATTATCTTGGAGGCAAGGAGGATAAAGCAAGAGGAAGAAAAGGAAAGTGAATATCTGGTAAGACAGGGACAGAGGGGGGCAGAAAAGAGATAAAATAAAAGTAAATAAGAATGAAGGATGAAAAAGAGAGGTTTAAAAGATGTAAGGAGGAGAAGTGGGGACAGAAGGGAATATACTCATGGTTCAAAAGGAGCTGTGCCCACAGAGAGGGAACCCTGCTGGGTCTATGCTTGGTTTGGGGAGGGGTGGAGAAGGGCAGGTGGAAGTCTGGAGGGCTGTGTTTGTCTGCAAGTGGCTGTTTCTTTGTGTGCAAATGCAAAGGTAGGGCTGCCATATTCAATATTCCTGTCAGGCAGAACTTAGAATACCAAAACAACCTGTCTGGGAGAATCCAGATGCTCCTACTGCTCTTCACACCATCCTTCCACCCCCTCCCCACAGCGCTCCACTTCTCTCTTTTTGCTCTCTTAGTACACATATGGTGGACAATTATAAACTTGCATTCTTTATTATTTTTTGTTAGATGACAAAACCGGTATTTCTTCCTAATGGGGTGTTTAAGATAGGAGTAAAACATTTGTTTTGAGGGAAAATTAAATGTGTTAATAGTATAACATCTTGGCAGAGAGCACAGATGTTTGCTGTTGTAACAGAGACATTTTGATCTCTGTCAGTGGTGAATGACTCGAGGTACTATTGTGGGGAGATGAAAACAGTAGCAAGGCTTCCAGCCTCTGTGGTTAAAAAAAAAAAAAAAAAAAAAAAACTTTGAGATTTGTTTAACATTTTTTTTCAGCGGCAGATAAAAAAAAAGGAACAATAAAAACGATGTGGTAACATTTTATGTGGATTCGTCTTTCCTGTTCCCTCTCGCATTTAGACAAACCTCATAAGATATGCTTGTAGTGTTGAGAAGAAGGCATGCTCCGCAGAACAAATGGTGTTAATTTGCCGCGCCTCTCTGAAGCTGCACATTAGAGAGAAGCCTTCAGGGAGAGAGTGAGAGAGGGGGAGGAGGAGATAGGGGGAGGTGGGTGGTGGGGGGTTGCCGAGGGTGGCAGAGGGAGGTGGGGAGAGGATGGAGAGAAGAGGTGGAGGAGGAGGAGGCAGCAGCTGTGCTGGAATTAATGTCTGCATGCCAAATTAGAAACACCATGCATCTCCGTCAGAAATTCACAGGAAAAAAAAATGAGGAAGGGGACGGGAAGAAACAGAGTCAGACAGAGAGAGGAAGAGGGGACAGACAGACAGACAGACAGACAGACAGACAGACAGACAGACAGACAGACAGACAGACAGGTTGTAGAGCTTTTCTAATGAAATGCGGCCGCTTAATAGCCAGATCATCAGCAAACCGGGATTCAGCATCTTGCTCAAGGACACATGGGAAGGTGGTTGCAGATAGATAGATAGATAGATAGATAGATAGATAGATAGATAGATAGATAGATAGATAGATAGATAGATAGATAGATAGACAGACAGACAGACAGACGGACGGACGGACAGACGATTAGTGTGTGCTGCAGTGTCATTAATGGGACAACCGCTCCACTAAGGTTTGAAGCTTGTGGGGGTCACTGCCAGTAGTGGCCCCTAGGGACAGAGCATGCATTTGATTATCAGACGGAGGATCAATAATGAGAGTACAGGCTCTCTCTAATGATAGCTGCAGGCCACAGGGCTAAGGGGCCTCAGGGTACTAAGCTGGCAGGACAACCCTCATAAATACAGCATAGGAGTTGAGCAAACTGAGTGTGAGTGTCTGCAAGCAACACACAGTTCATACATGTGTGTGTGTGTTCGTATGTGTTCTTTTGGGCGAGTAGGTTGAGAGGTATGTCAGATGAAGGACACAGAGAGCAGATGGCTGCGTAGATCTCTATGAGCACCTTACCTCATCTCTACCTCGTTCAGCATGGCAAAATGCAATGTAACACTCGCTCATATCGATGCTCTAACCCCTGAAACTCCTCTGCAAACACTTATGGTGCCTGTTCTACTTGCCAACTATTTTGTCACCCTGCGGTTTTCTTCTACACTTCCAAATTGTGCGCTTTTTCAAGTATGTCCAGCTGAAAACTTGGTTAAAAAAACTTTTTGAAGATAAGTTTTTTGGCAGCTGTCTGTGGAAAAACTCTACTTTTGGGTATTAATACCCCATCGCTGCAGCAGGTCAAACAGCAGAGCCATCAGATAGGTAGCAACCAGAACAACAACATGCTCATTAGCTCATTTCTGCTTCCCCCCCTTTCATCGCTGAGCTAAATTAACCATCCCATTTCTCTCCTTTGTGTGTCCTCTGTAGAAACAAAGCAATAACCCACCCCCCAAACACACACACACACCCTTCTTCCCTTTCCCCCCATCAGTGTAAAGTTTGTGTTCCGTCTGTCTGTCTACCCCCATAACTCACCTTCCTCTATGCCCCTCTCCTCACCCACTGCCTTCCTTACGTACCTTACACCCCAACCCCCTTGCTCTCTAAGCAACATGCCAGCTCCCCCACGCCTCTCTCTCTGCCTTCCAATCACCCCCCGGGAGGTGACATCTGCCGGGATGCGCTCGGCTGGTTCCAGATGCACCACCGCCGCTTCCACCACCGCTGCAGCCACCGCCACCCGAGCGAGTGAGCCAGCCAGCAACACCCCAACACTCATTTCAATTCCATCACCCTCTCCCAATCATCTTGCTTCTCCCCAGTGCAACATTAACGAGCCTCTTTCATTTGAATACATAATTAGCCGCCCGAGCACTCTGCTTCACTAATTTTGAGACAAAAGGATGGAGGAGACGAGGGGGTGCGGGTGGGTTTTGAGGGTAAAGGGAGTGGGGGATGGCACGTGGAAAGAAGAGGATGAGCCAAGTAATGATAACCAAAAAGAAAAAAAAAGTATTTGCATTTTAATTTGGGAGCAGAGGGAGGTGTAGTCTCTGTTTTATTCTTTGTCTCCTCTCAGTTAGCCTTGCTCTTTTTGTAATTTGCGCAATTGCAAATCCACATTTTCTTCTGTTTAGTTACATTGCTACATCTGCCTTTGAGTCATTTTCCTGGTCCTTCCTCTTTCTCTGTGTATCTCCAAATGACAATGCATGCATGTGAGTGAATCCATCACCAGCCCTCAGGGCATGCAGCACTCCCTAGCCAAAATAAACCCCACTTACTCCTGCACAATAAATCATTCCTCTCAATGAGCTGAAGCCAGCTGAGACACCCTTTAGTGCATTACAATATCATCTAGCTACATTCAATAAACATCGCTCACATTGCCCTCACTGTGGGTGACTTGGGTTTGCCAGAAATAATGGCCTTGAGGCTTTTCCACAAGTCTGATGACACATTGAAATAGCTGTGAACATGTGTCAGGGTTATATCATATCCCTGACTAACACTCACCTAATGAACTAGAGCTCCTTTGTGTTTGTGTACATGAAAAAATTAGTTTGTTCAACCAAAGGAAGTAGGGGCAGATAGAAAGAGATGGGGCTCTAGAGTAAGAGAGGAAAAAGAAATAAGGATGGGTTTTATTTTGCATGTATCTCACTTGCGAAAGTGACGTTGTCTCTCTTCCTTCTTGGTACGGTGCCAGGCCTGGCCTCCTGTCAGCCGTCAGGGGAGCCAAATGACAGCTTTGATCCTATTAGGATCAGCGCCAAATCAACACTTTGCTCATTAAGGGCCTGCACGCGCCAACTAACGATGTGCCCGCCTCTTCCATACAGCTCTGTGGCCGACGATGCATGCCAGCCAACCATGCCCTGCAAGTGCCAGGTGAGGAAGTCAGCCGGTGGGTAACGCTTTGCAAAGTCACTGCTGATTCAACACACTGCACAATGTATAATTACTATGATTTTATGTTCTGTGTGCCAAACAATTTCAACTGGAACAGCTACCTAACTTATTTTGACAGTAAAATAAGAAATAAGACCATGATCTCTAAAAATCAAGAAATCTCTCTCCTCACGGTTATTTTTTAGCTTTTAGTTATTTCTTCAAGAACTTCACCCTGCAAAGCTGGGAAAATAAAAAAGGTGTGTGTGTGTTTCAGGCATTTACGGCTAATAGTAATGTTTTTTTTTCTGGTTTGTTTAAAAAGTTAAAGCTTTGATTTCGACCTTTGTCCAAATTCAGGGAAAACAATAATATTCTTATTGAGAAATTCCTTTCATGATACCCAATAATTCTGACAGCTAAAAGCCAAAATACAATAATAGTAAAACATATTACAGATTTAAAGCATACACCGGGATTGGTTAAGAGGGAAGCACTAATTTTAAAGGAGATACTTTCAAAGCCAGTCTTGTTGGTCAGATAGCAGTGAATTGCAGAGTCCTACAAGTTGGTGGAGAGATAGAGCTGGACGTCATCAACATAATGATGAAAACTAATAACAAATTTGCATTGATGTGACCAAGTGGAAGAACGTAAATCATGAATAAGAGGGGCCCTTGGAATGCACCTTGAGGCAAACCAGTATAGATGGAGGAAGACTGTATATGAAACTGTTAAAATTAAACTGGGCTTATCTGGGGAGATATGGGATTTAAGAAATACCATTTAGTTTAAGGGCCTGATCGTAGGAAGTTTTCCGCAGAGCAGATCTAAAGGAGGTGCAAAGTGATTTATGTTTGGAATCAGCAAAAATCTTGTGCAAACCTTGTTTGTATGTGTGCCTTCATAAATATGTAATTCATCTTCTAATCACCAAAGCGGGCACATTTATGGGTGGAGGTGCATAAGCGTACATGAAGTACGGTTATCATTAATTTTCTTTGATAGTTATCATTATAACCTCCAGCAGCATGGCTTGGAGCCTCATCATCAAAAATAAAATACTCAAATACATCGTTCTTATAAGATCTTTATTTCGGTTTGAAACATATTATATGAGTGTATTTTTTAAACCGTCTAATGAACTATACACAGTTATTAACATAGTAATTAAAAGTACCACTGTCTGCTTTGCTATTGGTGTCGTGTTTAAACGGCTCACCATCATGTTGAAATCTGTCAAGTGTTGGGCTATAAATAAGGTCCGCTCAGTCAATGAAGTATCAGGTGGGTTTAAGAGGATTTTTTTGCACCATTACATCTCCAAAGAGACGTCCTAGTCTACAATTGTGAAGGAGGCCTACCACGTTTCATTGACAGGGCCCCTAAGAGGTCGGGGGCCCCTAAGCAACTGCAGTCTCTGCTTACCGATATTTACGCCATTGTCAGATTTTCTTAAATGGAAAGGAGAGTAGGAGGAAAGGAGAGTAATAGATTCTGCAAATCACAGAATCAAATTATTATGCAGCTGATCCATCTCTTTCCTTCATCATGGTTCCCCTCTTTCAGTCTTGGATTTGTAAATGTATTTCTGTAAATCATAACTATCTAAACTATATGCTGTTTTCCAGCTTCAGCTTAGGTCATGCAGCCTTCTGCTCTTTAGCAGGCAGAAAACTGTCCAGAAGGAGACCTGCTGCAATATATGCATGGAGAATCAAAGAAGAGAGCAGACATCGTATTTCATCCCCGTGTCTGTGTAGACAGTTATTTTTTATTTTTTTGTAATTTTTTCTTCTTCCTTATCGTTTGATTTTCTGCATGCTGCATTTGTATTTTTAAACTTAAGAGACTTTGAGTCCTTGTTTGATTCAGTGGTACACATGTATGTAATGAGAATATCTGGTTCAACATGTTAGATTTGTTGCATACCCCAGAAAGAAATAAAGCATTGAGTTATATCTAACACATGCAATATGTTTATGTGCCAAAGTGCAACAAGCACGACCCTTTAAATCAACTTTAAAATCTATCAATGAAACAGAGAGGGCTTAAGATTTCTATGTGATGAGAGCTGTACAAAATGAAATTTAATAATAAATGTGTAAGTCTCTGTAGCCACAATGGTTAAAGGCTGGTGTGTTGAGCCACAGCTTTATGCCAGCGAAAAACCTTTCAACAGCAATGAGGCGCTGTACAATGGTCTTCTGCATTAGAGAAAATTATTTCAATGATTTTTTTTTATTACTTTAGTACCAATTTACAACACACATTATCTCATGCCACTTTACAGAGTCAATACGATCAAATCATTCAGATAGATCGGAATAATACATGTTCTGTCTAAGGAGAGCCTGCAGATTGCATGAAGTTATCGAGTTGCAGTATTGTGTAATAGTAGTGTGTAATAAAAGTAGAATGCCAATTAAAATATTTCTCTGACTTTGTAGCAACCTCTAATTCTAGTCATGTATGCAGTGTAAGTGAAGAGGAAATTACTTACGTTAAACAAAATCAAGATCAATGTCAGCATCACATATGTTGAGAAAAAAATCAGCTGAGACCCTAATCCAACTGCCTGCAGAATTCAGACAGTCTAAAAAGCTGCCCACCGTATAATATTCACCAACCCACTTATATTGTGATGAAGTAACTTTCCAAAAGCTGCGCCTTTATGATGCATTCAGGTACATGCGGTACACCAGATTGCCTAAGATCCTGCTTACATATGTTCGTTGTTTGGAAAAAGTGATTTTTTTTTCCTTTTCTGAAAACGGATCAACATGAGAAGGTTTGATTTTGATCTATTGTCACAAAATTAAAGAAATTTGGTCATTTCTATGGGTGTATGTTCTTTAAAACTTAACATGTACCTGTGTACAAACTCTCACTGCTTAAAAAGCCAACTACTAAGTCATAAGGCTCATGTTGCAGGACTCCAACATCCCAAAGGCTTCTGTTTCTTGTAAAGACAACAGTGAGGACCGTTACACCTCTAATCAACACTGAACATAGTTGCCCAGCAGTCAGCGGGGCAAAGGAGCTGATCTCTTTGGAGGGAATGTTTGGGATCTGTGAATAACGCAAGGTGTCACTGTTAAAATAATGTATAATGTAGCAGGAATGGCTGCAGACCTTGTAGAAAAAGGACTCTTAACACACAAAACATATTGATCTCAATTAGAAACTTATCTATGTGTGGCCAAAAACTGTCTTCACTTTTACTGAGTGTATTTAATGAAATAGTGTTTCTTAATTCACCCAGCTAACGTTGACACCTTAGCAACGCCATTAGTCCATGCATACCCTACCAAAATCAAATCTATTTTATATTTTGACAGTCTGCCAGTTGTTTCTCACTTTCCTCTTTATCTTTCTTCACATATTCTTAATTTTTTCCAAGTTAAGTTTAAGCCCAGTCTCAGAGTGTTGTGCATTAACATGATACATTAAATTTCAAGGCAATGCATAATGAGACACTGTAGTGATGCAGACTCCTTTTTTCCTGGTTGAGTAAGTTAGCAATTAACAAAGGCAAATGCTGTGTGAAATTAACAGATGAAAAGAAAAAAAAAATCTAAGATAATTTCTATAGCATGTATTTTATACTTGCTTTGATCTGACCAAATCTAGAATCTGAAAAGTAATCCACTGACCTCACTGTGAGAATTATTTTCATTTATATCAACAGTTTTTTTCCATATTGACAGATTCTTGGTTGAAGCAGGAAGGTCAAGGCAAATTTTGGAGTCAAAAGGTTTGGATGGAAAATATAAAGCGGTTTTCCTTCATTTACTGTTTCATCCAAAATCTTTATGTCCTGCATTACAATATACGTGTAGATTCTCACTACTTTCCTGACCTAATGAGCTGTACAAGCTCCTGCCAAGCTAGTCCTTAAACGCACACTAGTCTGCACCAAAGCACACACAACTGAGTCCATGATACATGTTTACATGCTTTACAGTCTGTCTTAGTGAGTTATATATGAGTTATAATTGAAACCCCTTATCCCTCCTATAAACTTTTATTTTATTTTTAAACTTTCTTCCCTCATATAGGAATCCTGATATTGTTTCGAAAGGGTTAAACAGATTTTCAATGTGTTGTCTGCTTCGCATCAATGTACATTATGTACTTCTAATTTGCATACTGCAGCGTGAGCTCAATTAAAATGAACTTTTAATTTCTTACAAGTAAATTAGTTTTGCATGCGATGCGTGCAAATGTCGGGGTAATGGGTGCATTTTTAATAGGCTCATGAGCTGAGTGCACCCGACCAACTCCCAGGATGGGAGAGAATGACGCAAAGGGACAAAACAAGCAGTCGCCCCTCACGCCCCATTTTTGTATAAATCTTTCTTTTTATACACCTTTGTGCCAAATGTTCACCTCATTTTCTTTTGGCTCTTGCTATTTTTCTCTGCCTGGTGTCTTGTCTTTATTTCATTGTGATTCAAACAGTTGATGCTCATTTGTACGTCGGTCTCTCATCATGTACTTTCTCTTCCTCCGCTCTGCTCCTTCCAAAGCCCTAATTCACTTTCTCCCCCTTGCTGCTCAGCTCTGGGGTGCAGAGGTGGTCATTGTGTGCTGAGTGCTGCTGATGTCAGGGCTGCTGAACAGGTGCACAGACAGAAAGGGTCCCGTTGTTGCAGCACTGCAGCTTGGTAAACAAACCCTGCAGAGGTCTGTGCACTCAGACACAAGTATCTAACATTTCAGTTCACAGGGGTGTAGGAGATGGATGGAGTTTAAGATAGCTTAGAGGGGAGCACACAAAGCTGCATTATGATGATGAAGAAACACACACCTGTAGGGGTAGAAAGTGTCGCAGCAGTGTGACCCTAGCTCTGCCACAGCAGGTGCCATCTACATGAGCTGCCAAAGGCCAAAAGGCTTCTGCGGGATTATCTGAGGGCCACTGCTCTTACCACACATCCTCAAATATACAAACTCTGAGCCTCAGTGTTCCTGCCCAAAAGGTTTAAGTCTTTTACTGCTTTCTTTATTCTGTATAGTTTGCTCCTTTTTTGTTTTAGAACCTGTCAGTTTTTTTGTTTTTTGCTTCTATCTTTTTTATTAATTCTTTCTTTTTTGCAAATAGAGAATTCTTCCTCTGGCTCTCCCTCTCCTCTCTCAATCTCTTTCCTCATTCCTCTTAACCATTCTCTCTGCCCTTGCTCTCCTGACTCTCCCCACCCCCTTACCATACTGCACAGCTGTGCAGAGGCAGATTAGTGTGTTAGTACCTGTGAGGCAGAAGCACGGCATACTGCATGCTAAAACCCAATCAGCTAATGTTGATAAAGGAGGCGGGGTATGGACATCTGTTCACACAAAACACCAAACTCATTTGAATCGCAAGATGAAATGACTTACATCTGCGGAATTGGAAAATGTCTTTTTGCCCTCCTTGTTTTAATTTGGATGGAGCTGGGCACGCTCCAGATGCTGAGGTGATGTGCTGAATGTCAGGCATCCAGAAGAGAGCATTTACCTGCTCTCTGTACAAAAGTAGAACAGGAGTGGTTTCTTTTTTAAAACTGAAATAATTGATTGTATTCTCTACATCAAAGAGTAAAAAGATGTTTTGATTTTTCAATTTTATTTATTTATTATCATAATTTTCATATTATATATATATAAAATGAAAGAAGAATTTTTTTATTTTATTTTTTTTATTTATTTATTATTATTTTTATTTTATATATATATATATATATATATATATATATATATATATATATATATATATATATATATATATATGTATGTATATAATGAAAAAAGAAAAAAGAAACTGGGAGCATATTTTTATGTGTGGGAATGTTCATTGCTGGGAAAATGTAACTAGGTATGCTGAGCCTAAATTTTCATTAGTAAGCCTTTTATGAGTAACAAATGTATGCAATAAAAAGGCTTTGGATATTTGTTATTCTTCTGTCATGACCTATGATCTCTCTCTCTCTCTCTCTCTCTCTCCCTATACATATATATATATGTGTGTATGTGTGTGCGTGTATATTTTTTAGATTGTAATTTTTAATTATTATAATTATTATGAATAATGCATCATATTTCTGTGCTAAATTTGTAACTTTCCTTAATTTATACCTTTAGCATACAGATGATGGTGTTAGTAATTCATTATCTCAAACTGTGTTTTTATTTTAGTATTTATTTAGTATGTTGATTCCTCACTTTAGTTGAGAACCTGTATTGTCATTATGGTCTGCTGCCATGGGACCACCCTTTACCACATTCCACACATTTTCAGGATGATTGAGGTCAGTTCTTTCCATAAGCTTAACGTTAACCTGCTTTATTATTCCAAAACACTGTTTGATCAGGAATTTTGTCCTATTGTGACAGGAAGGTTTGTCCAAATGTTAACCATCTGGGTCAAACTGTTGTTTTTTAGTTTGGCTTTAAATAAGGGCAAAGATGGATTTTCCTACACCCCCCCCCTCCCCAAAATAGACACATATAAAAACTGATTTTGGAATAGATCAACTGAAAACATGCTTGAGCAAAGTCCTGGTCTAGTGTGCTAGTCATTTTAACGCTTTCCTATTTTTTTGTACCCTAGTGCTTTAACAGTGCTGACATTTTTACAAGTATGATATGGCGATTCAAAATGATTTGTTCATTTTTAAAGGCCAAGGAGAGGTTAATAGTTTTTATTTTGACAGCGAATAATAAAAGAAATGTTTCTCTAAACAATAACTCTTTTCTAGTTTATTGTTAGGGTATATGGCTGTGCGCCCTCCAACTCAGCCTTCTGTCCAATTATCTGCTCATCTACTCATCATTCCATCCACTCATATACCCGCCTACTCATTCTCCATTGAGTTATCTATCCACAACAAATCATCCCTCCATCTGATTATCCATACACCCACTCATCCTTTCATTCAAATATCCACCTACACATCCATCCTTCAATCCACTTATCCACCCATCCTAAACCATTCCCTTATCCAACCATCCCTCAACTTATCTACTCACCCACTCATCCTTCCATCCACTTATACACCCACCCACTCATCCTTCCATCCACTTATACACCCACCCACTCATCCTTCCATCCCTCCATCCAATTATGTGCACAACCAATCATCCTTCCATTAACTTGTACACTCACTCAGATGGACGGATGAGTGGGTGGGTGTACAAGTTTATACATCCACCCATTCATACGTCCATCCAATTATCTTCCCACCTACTTATCCTTCCATCCAATGATCTACCAACAAATGGAAGGATAAGTGCATCCCCATTCATTCTTCCATCTATCCTTCCATCCAGTTATCCACCCACCAACTCCTCCTTCCATCCAGTTATCCGCCCACCAACTCCTCCTTCCATCCAGTTATCCGCCCACCAACTCATCCTTCCATCCAGTTATTCACCCACCAACTCATCCTTCCATCCAGTGATCTACCAACCCACTTATCCTCCCATCCAGTGATCTACCATCCCACTTATCCTCCCATCCAGTGATCTACCATACCACTTATCCTCCAATCCAGTGATCTACCAACCCACTTATCCTTCCATCCAGTGATCTACCAACCCGCTTATCCTTCCATCCAGTGATCTACCAACCCACTCATCCTTCCATCCAGTTATCTGCCCACCGATTCATTCTTCCATCTATTTATCCAACCACCAACTCATCCTTCCATCCAAATATCTACCAGAGGCCTGGGAAATTGAGGGTTCTTCGCAGTATCTTAGCTTATCAAAGACCAAAGAAATTCGACTTCAACAAAGCATTAAATTATTTGCTATCAGCTGCTTACATGGGGACAGTTTTTTCTGATAGATCTAATAAAATTACAATGAGTAGTTATGACTTACGGCAGCAATATATAGCAAAATATGACAATATATACAGTAATCTCCTAACATAGATATTTAAAAAAAGATAAAAACATTTGCTTTGACTAATGTATGATACAACTAAACTGTTTATTTTTTTTTTTCTTTTTTAACAATAGTTAAGTAATTGCTAATTTTCTACATCAGATATTTTTTGCAGGACAAGCTACTTCCTCAGTCTCTTGTCCTTCAGCTTTGATGTCCTGCAATGTTTGAATGTATCTCTGGCTACTTGAACGCTCTGACTTTCTGTAAATAGAAGCTTATTAGCAATATTCTTAGGAGGTTGTCTTCAGGCTAGTGAGGCAGCCTAGAGAGCCTTTTGAGTAAGATGTGAAGGTGAAAGATGCACATCTAAATGTTACAGGATTTGGGTTTGAGAACAGTACTTTAAGACATAAAGAGAGATGCTTTTTCAGAATTACCTTCAGTAAAAAAGTCATTTTTCTTAGCTGTCAGTTTGCTTAATTTAATTTACAATAAAAATCGTAATAACAATTTATAAAAAACAAAGGTCGCACAAACATTTTCAAAACATCTGCAGCCACATTTCACAACAACATCTGCTGCAAGTATAGACAAACACCCGCCAGCTTAGATTCTGCCTTCTTGAGCAGGTCTGACTCATTGCACACATCAAACGGCATCATCCTGTTTGGATGACAATATTAAAAAGCAGTTTATTCTCACAACTGTCGTGACAACTGTTGATTATTTTCCAGTTTGGCTGGAAAAAACAATCTCAAAATGCTGCTCAAAATAGAAATAAAAAATAATTAAAAGAAAGAGCAGTTTACCATCAAAAATGTCAAAAGTTAAGCTAATACATGGTTTAGACAATTCTTTATTTGAGTCTTTATTATAAAATTGATTAAATATGAATGGAATATATCATAAAATGGCACTAAAATATATTTTTTTTTACATTAGGTTACAAACTTTAGTGAATCAACTCTTCCTGATCCTCATACTGTATCTGTGATTGATTATGTATCGGAAGTTATCTCACATCTGATATGTTTCTCACAAATGTTTCCAGGAAAAACATCAATTCAGAGAAGATTAACTTCTACATCATTCTTCAGTGACACTAAAATTTTTTGCTTATTCATGTCAGTTGTTTTTTCTCGACTCCCTGTGAGTCAAACACTTGGGCTGAGTTTAGAGAGTCTGTTGGTGGTCAGGTCAGAGGCTAACTGGTGGGTGTGAGGTCATAGAAATACTCCTGTGTGTGAGCTATTTATGTGTAAAAAGCCATGTTGAGGAGTAAATCATATATTTTTTCGGTGAACCTTTGACCCAATGTGGATTATTTAAAACTTTATACAATTTTTGCATTCTTTCTAAACATTGCATTGTCCTTTACTACATTAGACACCAAGTAAGTAAACTTACATCTGGTTGCACATCTTTGATAAAATCAATTTGTAATTTTAATGACGTAGTCTAAAACAAAAGCAAAATGTTTTGTGCAGCAAAAGACATCCCATTATTTTAATGTGCATCAGCTGAATATAATAAGCCTTAAGTAACGCTAAAAATGACATCTTTCTTATGATTTCACACCACTTAATTTTATTGATGAGTGAGCTGTTTTAGCAGGAGGAAGGCCATCTTTGTTCCTAAGGCTGAACTTTCTCTTAACTTCTAACTAACTCTCCTTTCTCCTACAAACCATTACAAAAGGATTGAAGTTTTTATGGATTATACATTTAAGAATATGTTGTGTCTGCATCAGAGATATTTGGCCGTGTCTATCTACATGTCATATGGTCATATGTGTTTGTGTGGATATGGAGTTATGTGGTTAACTATTACTTAAAAATGTATTTCCGTTGCAACCTTTTTTTTTTACTTTTTATAACTTTAATTTATTTTTTATCTGTTTATGAACGTGCTTCCTTCACTGTGACTTTGGTTTTTCCTTTAGGGGCAAATAAAGTCAAGTTGAATTAAATTAAGTTTAATTAAATTTAATTTTTTGAATTAAATTGAGTTTAACTATTCCAGGTGTTTTTGGAAACCCACTCATACTAAGCTGCAGCAACAAATATATATCACCCTGAATAGTATTCCTGTCTATATCTCTTCCTCTCTGCACTTACGGTAGTTCTTATCCTCTCTATCTTTCTCACCTCTCTTACCATCTCCGTATCTGTTGTATACTCCCTAAATAATTTTCAACAAAGTTTCAAGCACCAAGAGGAACAGTCATTATGGTCTGCTTGTGAAAGCAAAGCTATCATCTAACTCTGTGACATCGATTCCCGGAGCTATATTGGCAAAACAAGACACAATAAAAAAGATTATTGAATTACACTGAACTGTATTAAATAGAATATTGAATTGGATATTGAATTATATTAAACTGAACTGAACATTGAATTGAATTGACCACTGTTGTGTTGCTTTATGCATATAAGGTATTTTGCAGAGCATTACTATGAGGTCTGACACTGATGCTCAATGAGATGACCTGTCCTGGACCTGACCTGAACTACCAACATTCAAGTTGCTTCCAAACACACTTGCTCATTCTTTTCCTTAAATATTTGCTTTGAGTAGAAAACCATTCTTTGTACGCTGGTAATTAGAAACAAAGAAGTTATCTCTCAAACTCAAATAAGAAGCATGAAATAATTTAAAATATGTTGGTATGCTGTAGCATTAAGAGTTCACTTTATCAGAAATAAGTGGAACTCCAAAAAATAGCCAAACACTATTCAAAGGGCATGAAACCCTGTAATCACATAAATTGTGATGTTATGACCTGATTCTGTGCAATCGGGGATTTTCTTGTTACACACTGAAAAGCAACCCAACAGTAAAAGTAAAGAAGGTTTGGTTGAAAATGGATTAGATCTTATTCACACTTAATACGCTCCATGCCTTCTCTGACATCCAAAACAAATTAAGCAGTCATGCAACTAGATAGCCTCTCACTTGTTTTGAAATACAGTAGATCCACTTTACTTTCCCTCTTTCTGACTTCCTTGCTGGCTCATCTAGTTTCTAGATGTAGAAGGTGGTGAGGATGGGTGGGGGGCAGGTGGGCTCTCCTCATCCTCCACAGGAAGTACAAACACTTGGTGGTGGTGTTTACAGTCCAGGTGAGGGTGTCTGTGATATGCACCCCCAGGAACGTGGTGCTGTTGACCACCTCAACAGCTGGGCTGTTGATGAGCAGTGGAGCGTGAAGTCGACGATGATCTCCTTCATTTACTCCACGTTTAGGATCAGGCTGCTATCTTTGCACCAGTCCACCAGCTGCTCCACCACCTCTCTGTAGTCCTGGTCATTGCTGTCTCTGATGAGGCCCACCACTGTAGTGTTGTCTACAAACTTCACGATGTGATTGGTAGTGAACCTCCTCAGTGGAGCGGTTCCTTCGGTAGTCAAACTGGAACAGGTCGAATCTTGGTGGCAGACTGGAGACAATGTGTTCTTTAACCAGCCTTTCGAAGCACTTCATCATGATTGGAGTCCGTGCGACAGGCCCGTAATAATTAAGTGAGGTGACATTAGCCATCTTTGGAACCGGAATGATGGTGAGTTCATACATTCTGGCACTATGGATTAGTCCAGCGAGGTGTTGAAAATGTCTATGAGGTCACCAGCCAGCAGCCTTGTACACCCGCCCATGCTCTTGAGAATGGCCCATTTACATGTCTTACATGTCTGTAAAGTCTCTGATAATTTTGAAATAATTAATTTGCTTTCCTCTTATTCCTGCTTGGAATCTCTTCAAAAAATAAGTGACTCTTATCTAATAATAATAAAAAAAAACACATCTGGTCAGACAGTTTCCAGATGATAACTGAATGTATTTTGACCTGCAATAAATGTGAGAGTTAAAGCAGTTGTTGATGACAGCTGACATGATTTATTGGTCCTAAATAACTTGTAAAAGGCACAATATTATTGCCTAGTGGAGCAGCTACAGCTGTACTTCGGCAATAAAATAAAAAATGTAATGAATGAATATTATAGTCTCAATGTTCCCTGTAGGTTATTAGCTGAAAGCTACTTACACTGTTGAACATATCAGTCACTTTACTTTCTCTTGTAACTTTGCTATTCCTTTACATAGTCACTCAAGGAGCTTAGTTTTAGTGCATTTTGCAATCATCTTTGAGGATTTCTATTTTCTGATGGCCTATTTATCCGAGATACTCCCTGTGCTCTTGCTCAACCTAGAGGCATGCATATTTTCTTTGTACATGAATTGCGATTAGTGCAACTCTGCCAATCACTATAATTTACATTAAATTCAAAATTAATTTCACACTTTTTTTCTCTCCATAATTATGTCAACAGCTGCTGTGAAGCCAAGCTGCACGCATGAATTTTAATAGGGTTTTCTTTGAAATCCCTCTGAACTTTGCAGAGGAAAACTATATTTCCCTTTGCAAGCTCTCAAGAATTCATATTGTTTGAAGAGAAAAAGAAAGTGTAAGTATCAGGTGTTTAGTTGTCATGTAATTAAATCTAGAAATAAAAAAAAAAAAAAAAAAACAAGCTTTATGTTTGTTACTGGAATTATTAAGGAATCTATAGATAAGAACCTTTGGTTTATCATGTCTAAACTGATCATTTTTCTAATATCCGGAGAGAAAAACCTTTTTTAAACTATTCCTGCATAATTCATGCCCTGTATTATCTGATATACGTCTCTCATACTGTGACAATAGCTGCAGTCTGCTGTTTGCGTCTGTTTTTCTCTTTATCTCATGTCAGTGTTAAACCTTTAAAAATGGCACCTGCTAGGCCCCCGAACTCCAGCGGGCTAATAAACCAGCCTCAGCACTGTGCTGGCTGATCCCCCTGCTGGGCTGAACATCTGATTATTTACCACACAAAGCAATATATTGGTGCGGTAAGCGCATATGTTTAGCTGTTTGTGTCTGTTACAGATGCAAGGAGAACTGGGGAGTGAAAGGGGCTGACATTATGGGACAATAAACAGAAAATAAGCAGGAGGTAGAGAAAGAGTGAAAAGGGGGGAAAGAGACAGGATCAAGGGATCATGGTTGTAGTAGTCAAGCTCTCGTCTCCACACAGCAGGAAGCCTGTGACCGGCAGCCCTGCAATTACACTGCTGTTTAGGACAGACAGAGGAGGGTGGTGTGGGAAGCATAAACCTCTTAAAGCTTTCTAACCAGGGACCTTCAGATTCACAGCCATAGATACCCCCTTGTTGTCAGCTGGACTAATGAGGCACTGACCAAATTTAAGACAGAAACAGAGGTTTTCACTATCATTTTTGCTTTATTAATTAAAATAACCTTGCATACCTGGAAAACTGCAGCCACAGATGTTGTAATCATGCCACATTTATTGGTGTTTATAGTATTGATTTTGATGTGGGTTCAAATGTTGAATGAAACACATTTTTAAATAATTGAAGTGTGCCATGTACAGCATAGTATATGACATATCAATACAGTACTGGATGCATCCCATTGTTGTACTTGCATACAATTGTACAATGTTTATAATTTCAAGTGATGTAGCGTAAAGATAGGAGTAAGGTAGGACTTCTCAGACTTTTGGTTCAAAGGTTAAATCCAATATGTAGAAA
This sequence comes from Cyprinodon variegatus, assembly GCF_000732505.1. Classification (NCBI taxonomy): domain Eukaryota; kingdom Metazoa; phylum Chordata; class Actinopteri; order Cyprinodontiformes; family Cyprinodontidae; genus Cyprinodon; species Cyprinodon variegatus. Next base: position 1,596,291 of record NW_015150468.1, read on the forward strand.
TTGTCAAAGATTCAGAACAACTGGAAAAGGGAAATTGATGCAATTTGCTGGTAATCTAAGTTGCCTTTTTTTCCTAAATAAAGCTGAATTCAGCAATAGAAACTTGAATTTGATTAGTTTAGTGTCTCTTCCCGCAACTACAGATACCCTTCAAAAGTCATCTTAATCGTTATCTGGAGAGTTAAAGTCACTGTTTTATCCACAGCACTGTATGTGTGTATGCGGTTATACCCCAACCAGAGCCTCACTTCTTCTAAAAACAGTAAAACTAACTTCCCATTATCATATTCTACTGAATCTTATAATAAACTAGCTCTTGTCCTCAGTTCTCAGACTCCCTTTCTGCTCAAATATAAGCTTACCTTTCTTTAACAACAAACCCGTGTCTGTAGCAGAACATGAAAAGAAAAACTAAATTAGGCTGTACAGCTTAAGAAAATAAAATCCATCAAACTCTTCTGCATTCACAGATTAGTGCTGGTGAGGTTACCCTTATGTTTTAGGCTAAATCGTCCAGGATAAGGCAGCTTAATACCTTATTTTCATTGATTGTAGCTACCGGTAGTTTTAATTATGATGTTTCTTAATTTTGTACAAAAATTGAAATCACATAATTGAGACATAATACTGATATGCATATCAGGCTGGTGGAGCTGGAGGACATGCTTTACTTTTGATGGGGATGGGAACATCTGTAGCTCCCTCAGGCTTGAAAAAGATAGAGCTGTGCTAGTTTTACTGCTGTTTTAGTTATGATCTCTCAATACGGTTTTCTTTGTTTCATTTTTGAGGGTAATATCTGCTTTCTACACAGTCCATGTTGTTTTGTTTTATTAATTTCATTTTATGAGACTCACAAACAGTCCTGCTGAGATCCCTCAGGAATGCACCTGCTTCCCCAAATCTTAACATAGGTTTACAAGATCCAGGAAATGTTTTATAAATGAGCTTTATTAATAGTTATAAGTCTGTAAGAATGATCAGCATGGTTGCATTTTAAGGCACTCTGTCAGCAGTTTTGTAGTTTTGACTTTTGCAGCCTGTTTTGAGTTCCAGCAATACATTATTGCAATAGCTTCCTTGTGCAAATCAGCTGTTTTTAAATGTTTAGCTAATTTTTTTCTCAAATCCCTGTATAATCAATCAATAATTGTTCTTTATCCATGTACTTTCATACATGAAGCCCTAAAGGAGTCTAAGTTGATGTTGCAAAATCAGATGAAACAAGGAGGTCATTAGCATCTTTGAAAGCTGCCTGTTTCTCTTGAAGACTCACTGGAAACCAATCAAACAAAGGATCTATTGATCAGAGGGTTTAGAAAACATGGTGCTGCTGGTTTGCTGTGTGCAGAAAGAAAAAGCTGTAAGCCCAGTGATAATGACTGTGACCCTTGCAGCCCTCCCCCTTTGTTTCGCCTTGTCTCAATCACATTGTCCTCAAACATCTCCGCAGAACCTCCTGCTGCTTTCACACCCTGCGCCTCTGCCTAAGCCTATCACACATGCACGTTTGTGCACAAACACACTCCTGCACAACTCACCCTCTTCATGTCTCTCAAAATTAGTCACACTTATTTTCACAGTAATAAAGCAGTGAGAACAATTGTGCTTTCTTCCTCTGTAATCAGGTTGTTGTATTTCCACATCATGATCTCAATCAGAAGTCAGCGATTAAAATAAACGTACAAATTAGCAGCATCAACAAAAAGAAACACAGAAATGTCCCCTCAGAGGATTTGAAATTATTTAAACTGATACACAAACTTTATTTGAGTAGCTGATCTAATAATAGAGAGAATTAGTCTCCAACATAGTTAGGGTTTTCTTAATATTTGATCATATCAACATGTATATTCTTTCTTATAAGTGGATAAGACAAAAACCAAACAGCCTAAATTAACAAGGCTTATTTCTGTTAACTCCTGTGTACTTTGAAAGTAAGTTAACCCTCTGGAGTTGCTATCATTAGTCCACATATTTTCTGTAACAGATTGCTGTCAGGGTCACCTCAGTTTGAAGAAACACAAAGTCAATCTTACTGGAGGGTTTCAAAACAAATTGAAGCTGTCTTAATAATAAAATAATAAAATAAATCAATTTCCCTAGTCATTGATTCTTTTCTAAAATGTTACACTACCGTTATATGTTCATTTATTTATGACAATGCTTGAAATAAAAGACTTTGAGCAAAACAAAATGTGTTTCTTGTGACAAAATAAATTACAGTTGTTGATTTTCCACATTTTTCCAAAAATGTTATTACTTAACAGAAAAACTAGAACAACAATGACCTAAATGGATTGGTTTTATTAAAAACGTCTCCCCATGATGTTGTGGGCTGTTGATGAAGCAATAATCTGCTGATAATTTCGCTGAAAAAACTAATTAACTATAAAAAAAAAAATCTTTTTTCTCAAGTAGTTCATCTTACTTAAGTAATGTATCATTGACCTGGGCATGTCCAAAATATATCTGCTGTCCTACAGATTTAAAATTTCGGCTTCAGCACATCTTATTCTGATGAATACAGTTCAGTAAAAGCCCGTTAATCAGCTATCAATGGAAATCAGCTGTGCTAGAGCAACAAAACCTGGAAAACCTGCAGGTTACGTCCCTTAAAGAACGACTTTCGACATGCCTGTATTAAACTATTAAAAACAATAAAGTCTTTAGTAGCAGGTCACAGTGGTTGTCTGGTCTTCAGTAAATTGCAGGGCTAATATCACAGAGTCAGCTAAGTGATATTAAGTGACTTTTGGCACCTAATTATTTTGTCTTTAGGATAAACTATGTTAAATCAAGACTGCAGTTTGGTTTGGAGTTTAAACTAAAGACTCCGGAGAGCAGTAAAGGATGTGATCATGAATTCTCAATAAAGTAATAAATTTCAACATCAAGATGTTCTATTAAAATGAATAGGATAACATTTCTCAGCTGCTTTTATTTATGTTTTTTTTTTTTTTTATCCTTTTCAGTTCTATGTCCTCCTGTCACTTTCTCTAACCTTTCTCTCTTCCCCTCTAAGCCTTGGAGTCTCCAAGCACTCGGGGATTTACAGTGTGAACTGTGTGTGTGTGTGTGGGTGGCTGGATTCTGCTGTGGTTCCCAAATGATACCAGCACAGCAATGGATATAAAAGTGGTCAGTTCTTTGCTGCAGACAATTAAATCCAGCACAGCTCTGAATCTCATGTCAGACAAAAACAGCACTGTTGCCCAGACCTACAATATACACAAATACACAGAGGACAGTGAACATACATTGTTACCACTGTAGTGAGGTTCAAATACCACTCAACCTCACAGGGGAAACTGATGACCTTTACCACGGCAGCCAGTCTGTCCCTTTCCTTCTGTCACTCTATGGCTGTTTCCCCCCTTGCCTTTCATCATCCACGCACAGTGCACCTTATAGGCTTCCTTATCCTTCTGTCTCCCCTGGGAGCTCTGCCTTAAAATACAACCTGTCCCCCTTCACATTTTCCCTTTTATACCTTGAGCTTCCCTGACAGCAAGGGCAACTTTCTTCCTTCCATCCATCATACCTGTCACAGGCACTTTACAGCCACTCCCCACCCCTTTGTCTTTATTATTTGATTTTATTTCTGTGAAAAGGTGATGGTGAATCACCAACCATCTACTACGTAACACAGGAGCAACGGATAGTCGGATATTGCATTTTTAAACAAAATGAAATTTTCTGGATACATCCATCACTTCTGTCACTGCAGTGATAATTGGTGGAGAGGAGGGTGGATGTGTGTGTCTGTATTGTACGGGGCAGTTTGTGCCTGTTAATAAAATCTATGGTTATAGGTCAGCATTAGAGCTCACATAATTGAACAGTCATTAACATGAGCAAAGTTTATGTTGGAAGATGGTCTGTAGGGGGCGTGGCAGTGGTGCAGAGGTTAAGCAGGGTTATGTCCTGTCTGCCTACTTTTAAAAACAATAAAATAAAAACTCTGGAGCCTAAAAAAATAATATTTTAAAGAAGATTGATGGCTTTTTGATGTTAGGTATTTACAGAGAGAACAAGTGTGATTTTTATTTACAAAAATGGTTTTACTAACTGGAAAAAGTAAAATAGACTCACCAGCCTCTTTATGAAGGAACACTTTCCAGTAGCAGTTTCCACACCTCTCTGTATTCTGAATAGCCCTAGTTATTCTTGGCATACAATCAACAAGGTGTAAGGAGAATTGCATTGAAGATTCTGCATCATACTGATCTCATAGCACAGCAAAGTGTCTAAAGATTTGTTGATGGCATATTCAGGATGCATCCCCTGTGTCACTGCTTCCCAAATCTGCTTACTTGCATTGAGATCTGCTTACATTAGAGACAATAGGAAAAGAATCAAGTCAAGAATCAGTTTGAAATTCCTTAAGCTCTGCAGCATAATCTGCTGTCCTTCTAGTAGTAGCTCAGAAGGTGGGTGCATCTGGTCATATATAATGGGATAAAAATGGTCAGGTTAGCCCTAACATTTGATTAATGCCCAAAGAGCTGATAACCCCCACTGTATTATACTACCAACGGTGGTACCCTTTGTTGTTGATATTGACAAATACATCTGGTTTATGCAAAATCCTAACTTTAACATATACTGTATGCATTGCATATAAAATCCCCCAGGCAATTTTTTTTTGTCCTATTTTGATGAGCTTGAGGAAACTGCCTAGTTTTTTACCTTATAACTGACCGAAGTGGCAGTAAGTTTAGAGAGCTAGACGTACTGATTTGATGCCAGTGGGCTGGTTGATTTGATTTATGTATATATTGAGAGAAATTGGAAAGATGATCTTAATAAAATTGTTAGCCAGTGCATTATAGCACTCAGTAAGATATTATTGTTCTTCTATGTTCAAATTTAATCAATGTTTATGTGACTTGCAGTTTCTCTGGTTGCTATAACCATTAATACCTGCATAAGGGAAGCTAGAAGTAATTTCTTTCCAAAATAAAAAACAAAAACAAAAACAAAACTCCAGGTGCCTCTTTTCATGTACAATCCAGGTACAATATTTTGACTGAGGTTAATTTCACTGATAAACATGTCAAAATGTAGTAAGCTATACCCAGAATACATCAAATATATATTTAGACTTTAGGGTGATCACAAAATATCTGTTTAGGTTTGTTTTCCAACAAAAGTTTGAGTACTTCAGGCTGTATGTTTGGTGAAATAAATGTTAATAAAGGGAATAGAACATTTGGATATGAATATGTTCAAAGAGTTTTGTCCTCATGTGTCAAGTTAAACTCTAATTGAAATGAATACTTAATCAAAATTATTGTTGTTTGTTGTTCATGCATCTATTGGTCTAAAAACACACTTTAGCCGTAAGTTTTCTCAATATGAATTCCTGCTGCTTAAATTCTATGTTAAGTATATCAAGACATTTTTAGAAAATATATTTGAAGCCTATTTTTTATTTGGTCACTCCCGAATTTTTGTATGGACCCTGCTGATGAGGATATGAGGAAGAGGTGAAAGGCATTTTAAAAAGATGGAAGCGAGAAAAGCAGAAAAAAATCAGGCAAATAGAGGGCGAAAGTAGAGAGACGGGGAATGAGGGACAGTGTGCAATGAGGAGGAAATAGAGGGGAGGAAGGAGGAGGAGTTGATAGTTTGAGGGGTCGAACACCACCTGGTATTCCTTTACAACCAAGGAAAATGCCTAGAGAAATGATAATAAAATAGAGAGAAGTTGCACAGCCTTCTGTTGCTGACAGGAGCTGTGTATGTGCCCTGCAAGAGATGCGTGTGTGTGTGATGAATATTTCATGGCGGTTCATTAAGGAAAGAAAGTGTGAGGGAGTAATTGTGTACGGGGGTGTGCGAGCGTGTGCACCCCTCGTCGCTCTGCGCCACGTCGCCTGCCTTGTGGCTGCCATCTGGCTTCACGCCATCAGAGTGCCACCCTCCAAAGCCCTCTCTCCTCACAAACATGGCAGCAGAGAAAGGGGAGGTGAGGCTAGGATAAGGAAACAAAAAAAAGAGGGGGCGGAGGAGAGAAGGGGGACAGAGCCTCAAGTTAACTTCTCCGTTTCACTGATATCATATGACGTCCACAGTATGGTTAACAAATGTGAAGAGTAATGACAGTCCATCACAGATGATACAAAGTGATCCAGTGTTGTTTCTGTCAAGGCAAGGCCATCGTACCTCGGCTCCAGCTGCAGTCATAGGGTTTGCTTGCAGTTAGCTTGGCTGACATAAATATTCATGCTTCAGTATTTCCTCTTATCAATAAAATACCCCTAGAGAATGTCCTGTAATATCACTGAATCACAGTAGTTTTCTTTCCTTATATTTTTATAAATTTAAACCTGGATACAAGAAATCTTGTCATTTCTAAGCCATAGAGCTGTCAGTAGAGAAAGTAGTACAACCTGAAGACAATAAACACATTCTTGCTCCTTTCCTATCATGCACTGATGGTAGGCTTAAACACTTTCACACCTGTCATAGTATGATGTTTAGTTATTTTCAGTATTTTCTCATATTGCAACGCCTACTGGTTTACATGCTATTGCAGGCGTCACTCAGTATCCGAATTAGATTGAACTACAGGAAGGTTTAATTTCAAGTCATGAGGCTGTTTAATTCCTCTTTTTTTGAAGATACTTCACCCTGTCTTTGGTTGCAGGGAGTTTGTAGTCTATCAGAGCAGCCCCTCAGACAGGAAGTCTAAATCTCAATTAAGACATACCAGTTAACTGAATATTAACTTCTGATCACTTTAGGGAGGAAACTGCAGTACCATTAGTGAGCACACACATGCACTGTGAGCACATATTCTGCATAGGGGAAAAGCTACAGTTAGGATAGAATATAAACTGAGAACAATGTTTGCGACACATTTTGGTTTTATCAATGCCCAAAATAAGAAAGGATAGAACTACATTGTTTGAAGAATCCATTAACAAGGCAATGCGCTCATTTTGAACGCATTGCCGTGACTCACCTTGGGTCCAGTTTGTGGGGGTTTAATCCAGAGATGAATTAACTTGTTGGAGGGCGGACAGACAGACTAGCGTTGGGTCCAGAGGAGCAATGGAACGGACTGTCACTGGGTTTTCCTGAAGTGGGTTTAAACAGATCTGGTGAAGGTTTCCCCTTGCTTAGTGTGACTCGAATTATTCCTTCCAAGGAGGGAAGAAGGACCAGGCTTATCCAGTGGATCAGGAGGGCATCCTATCGGAAAACAAAAGGCAAAGCTTAGACTCAGAGAGACAAGGCAAAGGTTAGACTCAGCTAATCTCAGTATGGCAAGAGTACCCAGTACTGGCAACCACTCTGGCATCGAGGTGGTGAAAGCCAGCTGCTCAAGTACTCCTCTGGTAATGACCCAACGAGCCGCAGGTGAGCAGGGAGGCCCAACGAGGACAGGGCACCACCTGGTGGTGGAGAGAAAAAAAACACAAAAAACAACCCACACAAACTGGAACCCTAACAGGACCAGCACCCAAAAGGATAAAATGACCTAATTTCTTTAATACTGCAGAAATTGCTGAGGAAATTCAACCAATTGTATTAGGATGTACAGTAGAGGTATATTCCTCTTAAACAGCTTAACTACACAGTTTGACCTTATAAGGACCATTTGATATATTTTAAGTCTGTGTAACAGTTTTAAATGCACATTACAGTACTTCTGCTTTAAAATTTACCCTACATTCATCTGAGTTGTCATCATTAGCATTTATGTGAATTATTAGCCAGCTAAACTACTGTGTACCAAAAGCAAGTTGATGCATACAGTAGTTCTTTAACTGCTACCTTACAGCTTTCCTTCTTCCCTCAGGGACACACAACACAGTTCCTCTCTTCAACTTGTTTCCCCCTTTTTGTTTTCAAACTATTCAGCCTCTTGCAAACCCATAGCCTTCTGTTCACGCATTTTGAGTGGTCATGACTTTTTGTTATTACGTACAGTATGTAATATCCATGTACTCGACAGAGCTGGCCACGACTGCAAGAAAATTCTCTAAAATAAGATGCCAGGTGTTTCTGTGTGTGTGTGTGTGTGTGTGTGTGTGTGTGTGTGTGTGTGTGTGTGTGTGTGTGTGTGTGTGTGTGTGTGTGTGTGTCCATCTGGACGGGTCCTTCGGGTCGCAGTAATCTGGCACAGCAATCTCGCACTGTAATCATCTCAGTGCTCAGCAGGTGGTGTGACAGAAGGGTGGAGGAAAAAAAGTTTTTGCATGTTTTCTCTTAGCTTACACCTTTTGTGTCACATGGAACTGTGTGACCGTAAAACTTTGACAAATAACTATAAGCATGACGTGTATTAATACCTGCAGTTGGAAGAAACAGAAGTAAAACTTGTCTGAAGTTGAGACATCGCACATGACCTTTATGGGGCACTTCGGTTTGCATGTCCTTCTGCAAAACGTAGGAAGGAAGAGCAGAAGTTACCTCATTAGAGGACTTACTTTTCTGGGTTATTTTGAGGTGGACTTGTTTCATAACATGCATCCTAACCTAGGTTTCCTTTTTTTTTTTCTACCAGTGGAAGGTCTGAGCTCAATAGGAAAGCTATTCCGGGAGATCTAGGCCTTATCAAAGTGCCACACACAGGGATAATGAACTTGTCCTATCCTGGAACTTTATATACATATGAGTGTGTGCGTGTTCTGTTTCAGGTCAGTCTCTGTGTTGTTACATAGTGATGAAGGGGGCCTGGTTATCTCTACCTGGCACCCTTATCACATCTGCACATGTGACACCTTTCAATAAGCCTCAGTCCGCTCCTTTCTACTGTATGCTCTCCAGAATGGGTGCTGGGGAGATTAAGCGCCAATGAATACAGTGTGTGTATGTGTTTGTGAAAGCAGAGAAGTGAAAATTGTGGGCCTGCATAAACATTGCCATTCTTAGGAAAAAATTTTAATCTGCATTGATTAAAATCAGACACTATGGTCAATATTGTTGCTTTTAATTGTGCACAAACTAATATATACTTGTTGCTCTTGAATGAAAACACTGCACTTTCCTCAGTTATATGCACCCACATGTGTACAGAACCATTAACATTTACTATGAAGACTTGGTTCCCCCTTAAATCACCACAGATTGCCTCTCTTTTCACTGTGTATAGTCATTAATGAAAGTCATTAATTCTTGATAAAACTACCAAGACACAGATAAGTAATTGATAGTAGTGCCAATAGGTGTGTCACTGTAAAAAGAAAAATACCTTTCTTAAAGGTATATTGCAGGATGTTCTATTTATGGGTTGATCATCATAATAATTTTTCCTCCTGATTGTCAATCATTCTGGTGATATGTTTACGTAAGGCCGTCCTATGTGCTCGTCCCCATTTTCACTTACTGGTAGTGAGTCTGACATAGTGGAAAAATTGCAAATCTTCTTTTGGAAAGTAAGCTTGTATGAGAGATGGACAGAACAACTGTTAAACAGAGCGTGCATGAGGAGAAATGGGCTTGTGCATGCTCTTGCACACATCTAATAGGTGTTGTGCATGTGAATTTTTTTTTCTTTTCAAAAATGTGAAAAAATCCTCGCCTATACTTTTAACAGAGATTTTCTTGTTGTGGATGTTTTTTTGTTTTTTTTTATCCACTTTCAGTTTTAAAAACTTAAACTGAAAGTTAACTTAAACTCCTACCTTGTGTCATTTCAGAAAGTAAATCAAACCCACACATATGCACCCATTCGCTTCCCTGTTGTGACAACAAGAGCAAGAAAATATAGAGAAACAGGACAGGAAGCTTCCAGAGAAATGTAAAACGGTAAGTCAAAGTTCTGGCTACGAAGTGTGTGAATGAGCTGAGTGTGGAACGTGGAGCGAGGCCTGTTGGCCAGTTTCCAGTTGGGATAGTGGGTGTCCCTGTGCCAGCTGGCAGCCTGTCTATCCCATCTGTGGAGCCTAGGAGAGTGTGCAGTAATCTCCTGGAGACAGTGGCTCAGCCCAGGCCAGATTTAAAGGGATATAGCCAGCTGGCCAGGCATGGACAGGTCTGCACGGCGGAGAGAGAGAAAGGGCAAGAGAAGGCCACAGAGGAGGGAGGAGGGGATGAGTGAATGAGCTGTGATAAAGCAGGTCAGGTGTAATGGTGAGGATGATAGGGGAGCTGAGGATTGCTGGTCAGGGAGCAATAAAGAGCACTGGTAAGGATGATTATAGTCCAGCTGCTGGCAAATAATGGAACCAGTTGAATTTAATGTCCACGGCTTTAACAGCGAAAACTACAGTTCCAGCTGCACTAATGTGACTAACATGGACTTGTGTCAATAGTGGCTCATGTAAGACTATATTTCTTCCCTCTGCTGCCTTTTCCTAACACACCGTGTTACAGAATGTATGCAGCTGAGTAAAGGTCTCCACAGCCTTTTAAAAGAAATATAACAAGTTGCAGACTGAAAACCCCTGATTTGCACCTTTTTGATTCTTTCTGAGAATCAGAGAGCAAAGCAAAGCTGCATAATTCAAAATAATACTTACACTGTTGGGGAGGTTAACCCTCAAGTTCATCTGTCCCAATAAAACTGATTCAACTCGTGTTTGTTATTGACCACCCCAACTTGTTCAACTAAATTCAAACCAAAACTTTTTTAAAAATTCATAAATGTTACCATTTGTGACCATTGTAGGTAGTTTTACTGTAGACTGCCAAAGCCTTCCAGTCAGTTGGCTCATTCAAAACATTTACATATGTAAATACATGCATATATGTGCAATAAATATATATAAATACCTATTTATATAAATACCCAATTAATACCATGTGCAATAACCCTGTTAAATTAGAGACTTCAGCTTTGAGAACAATAAAATCTATCTTATTTTATGTTTCTGGCAT